>NW_017097769.1:0-355868 GCF_001412225.1 Nicrophorus vespilloides
TATATATATATTATATATTATATATCATATATCATATATTTTAATAGAATATTTAAATTTGTTTTATATTTTTTTTTATCAAAAAGTAGATAAACAATATATAGTTTATATAAATATGAATAAAAACATTTTTAATCATATGAAATGCATTTAATATGAAGTTCATCATAATATATTTCAAAGTAACAAATTGATATTTGTCATAACTTTAGGAAGTATTTCGAGTTTCAATTTCAAAAGTTCATATATCTTGATTTTCTTTAAAAAAAATCATTTTCTATACATAATTTATAAGTGATAAATACTTATCTAACTAATTTTGATATAATGAGTCACATATAATTTTAACCATATTTATTTGATCATTGTTTTCTTTAATGAAAAAAATCTAATTGCAACAATTTTCGTTATCTTAATCTTTGATCTAATAATTGACACATATAATATCTAAAATTACGGGGTTTCCTTCAGAAATACCACAAATTAGAAAGGTTCTAAAAGTAATCAATACTGGAAGAAGTCAGTCTTAATGTATTAATATTTATCAAATACAGTTGAAATTATATAAAGTGTCTTTATTATGAAACTATTCACGAGTATAGCAGTAGACTAAAAATAAGACTAAAGTAATTTTTAGTACATAAGATAATTTACTTTTTTATAAATAAAAAGGGCATAAAGAGCTCAGATTATATAAATACTTTTTATTTCAACTATTTTCATAAATTTAAAATTTTAGTTGAATTTACATTTAAATTGATTAAATATTTATTCTGTCGATTACTGTGATATAACAATACATTTTGTTTAATGTATTGAATATTCTGAATATTCCATTTTATTGAAAATAGAGCCACAAAGGAAATAACATATGTGTCATTCGATTTCGATATTAAACGATGACCTACTGACCCATAAACTTCCCGAAGTTACTTTTGCTATTTCATCTATTTTAATTTTATTTTGAGTCATTCAAAGTTGATATTAATATATTATATTTTATTTATTTACATAATATAATAATTCTAGTATTTATTGAAAAAGTCATACACAAACAAATACAAAATTAAAACGGATTTATATGATCATAAGTGGACAATTATTTGTTACTTTATTTGGATCTTTAATAAATGAAAAACTGGAATGTGGCTCTCATTGACGTCATACGTGCTCACCCCTGCACTAATAGTGATGATAAATCAAGCTAATTACATTTTTTTCTACAAAGTAGTTCTATTTGCATGGAAATGTCACTAAATACTTTTAATGCCTCGGAGATGAAGATAATTTAAGACTTCATCGATTTTATCCATTAGATTTGCACAAATTATTTTTAATTTAAGCAAAAGTTTATAAAATTTATATACAATAATTGTTTTATATTCTGACATTTTTATAGAAAAAGAAATTAATTTATATAATATTTTATGCTCAATCATTTTAATTAGATTAATTTATGAAAATAATGTAAAATATAAAATATGTTCAATATATTATATATTTGTTGATAATATATTCATTTCTTTTATGATATTGTATTTGGTAAATGCTACACTTAAATGTACTGTATACATTTATATGTTATGTAATAAATATTGCAACATCCGTAAATGGTTAATAAAATGCGTAAAGAAAAACCAGAAATGCGGGTTTATCGTTTGTTTTCGCTTCGTATCGACCTGGTTATTATTAATTGAGTTGTACATTTCAGAGTCAGAAATATTGGTATACATCCACGGGGGTTATTGGCAGCAGTTGAGCCGGGATGTGTCCAGTTACATTGTTGAGCCACTTTATAAGAGCGGCTTCAAAGTGATCGTAATTGGTTATGATCTGTGTCCTGTGGTCACGATGCCCGAGATCGTTGCTGAGATACAACGGGCATTCCAGTACTGTATAAATTACGCGAAACTCCACAAATCTAGGTAAGGTAAACAACAATCGACGAACAACGGGGATACCTTTTTCATCCCACTTTCCACTGAAATTCTGCATCCGCACTACGCGTAATATGATACACAAATGTATGTCAGATGTACTAAATCCTACATAACAAAAGCATTTGTATAGCAGTACAGTAATTTTAGCAATCACTTTCAATGATTTGATAACCTATAGTTACTAAATATTGCAGTTTCATACTGCTTTCTAAATATTTAATTATTATAGTTGAAAACAATACTTAAGATTGCAATATTGACATAACTAAATGTAGTACCATAACTCAAGTATAATACATCAAAGTATGTCAGTACTTCCAACTACAATTTACATAAGAAAGTGCAGTTTGTAATTGTAGCTGTCAATTTCAATTACATAATCTATAGAAGCTACATTATACCTAAATGTAAAACTATAATGTACCTAGAACAACATAGTATATTAATTATAGACTATTGTAGGTGTCAAAATAAGTGATCGAATTCAATAAGTTATGAAATGATATCATAGACATTCATTCAATATATGTATCATGGTAGCTAAGTGATACCAAAATGTATATCATGCATACCAACTACAAAGTACTCATGACACTACAGTTTTGAATTGAAGCTGTCAAAATAAGTAACATAATATAGACAGATATATGTAATATGAATTCTTCAATTCTAGCGGAATATCGGTTGCTGGACACTCTGCCGGTGCCCATCTTGCCGCATCGATGTTTAATCTCACCAAAACCGAAGACATCTTCCGTGACTTCTACTTGATCTCCGGAATCTACAATCTTCAACCTTTGGTCGGCACCTTCGTTAATAATGCTTTAATGATGAGCCTATCAACAGCGACATCTCTTAGTCCGCAGTTGTCCAACATCTCTGTCTGCGCTAAAGTCCACGTCATCGTCGGCGAATTTGATAGTCCTGCCTTCAAGGAACAAAGTAAGAAGTTCCACGAGAAACTTCAAGAGCTTCACGTCAAGACAGAATTTATGATGATTGAAAAAATGGACCACTTCGATATCGTTGAGAACTTGAATTGCAGCGATTATGAACTTATTAAATTAATCTTGAGACAAAAAATATAAAATGGAAAAAAAAATATGGTATTGATAAAATTAAAAATATAATAAAACTTATTTACATTCAAATGTATTTAATTTCTTACAATAGTATCCTAAATAATTAATATTAGTTCTCCGCATAGTGCAGACTCGTTCAGTCCGGATTCACTATAGACCGACTTGAACATTTCAAAACAAACTAAATTTTATTTAAACAAAATAAATTCTAAAAAATGTTATACATATAATTTTTATTATAGATGAACGTTTTTTTATGTATTTTAAATAATCCAAAATCTATCTTTCACACCTAAGCATTCAATATTGATTTTTTTTAAACTTTATTACAGTATTCATTTATGTTCTATTTTCATGTGTAAATTATGTCTTAATTTGTTAGTTTTCAATTGGTAAGTTGAAGTTTCCTTCTCAACCCATAACTGTATTCCATATGATCGCATTGGTTTGAAAATTCTATTGTAATGAAGTAAGTTATTCAATGATGGTTATAGCGTTCTATTCAAACTGTATTATGAGTGTACAAAAATATATTATCTAACGATTGTAAAGATGTTTCATGGGCATTATTTAACGGTGTGAAGAAAAGTGACCGAATAATAATTGAAAATTTGAATAGAAGATTAAATTTTTCTATGCAATTAAGATATAATTGTTGGTTGAAACTAATTAATGCATTGAGAAAAACTGTATTTCCACGAATGGAATGTCTATTATATAAAGCGAACGCATATGAGAGACTACAATAAAACAAGCGAATTTTGATATCAATGCCAGCGAGCTTTTAATACAATTGTTTCGTTCCCTGGGCAATTAGAACAATGCTGGGATTGTTCGCACCTCGTCCAGGAAGGTAAATTAATTGCATCCAACCCTTGCGGACGTAGGCATGCTCATCTTTCTTCGCTTACCACTTTTTTTTCCTTAGTTCATCTTCTGGTATTGTCTGCGATGTGTCTGAAATGAGTGTGCCGTTAGCAAATGTTCTCATGGTTCCATGATGTATGGAACGGATGGACCAAGCAAGCCTTTTCTTCTTGCGTTTCCGATTTTCTCACACACAAGTGAGCATCTATGACCGGTAGCTTATTGTTCTAAGCTTGTTACACGAATATGCTGCTTTTTAATGCTTCTCGTTGTCATCGTGATTGCAAGTACATAAATTCCATTTGCATGCGTTTACCTATAGTCTGCTTACTGAGGACCAGAATCCCATTAGATACACACAGGCCCGATTGTTGTGGGACGACGGTATACAAACCACGGTCAGCGTACGTACTTACGTACGTACGTCTTCCTATTATGCACTAATCTCCGCATCTACTTCTCTGGTTACATAGAAAATGTAAATTAGGATTAGCATTATCGGTCATTTGCCATCTATAATGTAAATTTATTGCATAGGAGACAATTGTTCATTCCACTAACATTATCAAAACCTTCATCTAGATTGACCTTAATTGACACTTTCGAAAAAATATATATATTTATTAGTTGGTTAAGATATGTCTGCTTACAAAGCACATACTTAATTAACAAATGACAGAGTACCTAGTAAAGGTTTCAACTTCTTTAATTCTTAAATTAACTGAGATATTGTATAAAAATGCATGCAATAAATATGAATAAAAATCTATAAATAAATATTTAAATAGCAATATACTTGTTGTAAAGTAATAAAAAGTAATGAATTCATATATTTTTTAATACGTGATTGATAAAGTTTCAATTAAAAAAAAATAATAATATTTATTTCAACAATTATTTTTATATATATATAAAAATACAAAAAAAATCTCTTAACTAGTTATGTATAATCCATTATGTAACATAGTCTGTGATATGAGTTAGGTTAGGTTTATACTTGAGGTTACAATTGGAAATCTTTGTTATTAATCTTTAAATTAATTGTGGATAATCCAGAATGAAGTAATGTATTATTTTTTTAAGTCGTATAATTTTATTCACAATCTGTTCATCAATGTGTACATTGAGTAAATTTAAGATCGCGGTTGACAATACATGGATAATCTTTCCCGGTGGATAGTTTACCATTATGATGATTTGAACATTAATAATTACTTAAATCTATATACTAAATATAGTGGTTTACAACTCTTCAGCCTATTTGTGGTTTCACTGTTGTCGAGTAGGCCAATAGACAGAACATTAGTATGTGATTCCAGTCTATCTTGGTATCTACTACTAAATATTGGTATTGTATCCTCGACCATATATATATATGAAGATCTTCGTGTATTTGTTTATTCCTGACGAACCATGGGGTCCTAATAATATTTCTTAGGCATTTTGATTGGAACCTCTGTATAATTTGTATGTTCGATTTACTGGTAGAGTTTTCTAAACTTTATTTCTAATTTTAAGTCTTATATCTAGATGCATGCCTAGATATTTGACTTTTGTTGCTTTGGGCAGATCTTGTCCATTAAGTCTTACAGTTGGGCAGGTGTCTTTCTTTAGCGTGAATGTCATATGCACATATTTCATTTCGTTAACTGCCATTCTCCATTTTTTAAGCCATTCTTGTAGCTTAGAATTAAGTAATATGGATTAGACGTATTAATTAAAGATTAATTATAATTGGTTGTATTTCGTGTAAAATTAAGTAAAAAGTTATGTAAAATTATGTTATTTGTGAGATCTAACAAAGAATGGATTAGATTTGGTTATTTTTGTATTAATTTAGAGTATATTAGTAGAATCATTATTTTGCAAAACTAGTTCAATCGAGTTATAATCAAATTATTTTTTTTTCTGGGAAATCCTTAATCCTTAACTAATACAGAAATGTATAACAAATATATGAAAATCTAACCTCTAATGAAATCATAATAGTAATTGTATTATTTGTTTAAATTCTGTTAGGTTTGTTTATGATATATTTTATTATGTTTCTTTTTAGTAGTTTAGGCTAAGGTATGAGATTTTAGTTATTTTCGGCCAAGTTTGAGTTAATTTTTGATGATAGATAGATTTTTGCTAAAGAAATCTAGTCATATTTTTTTAGCAAAAATCTATCTATCATATATATTAAGGATAATTTATGACGCAATTAACTACTTCCAGATAATTTACTTACCCAGATTGTATTTTTTTATTACTAAAACTCAAAGTTTTTGACTGAATTCTAATATTTATTCAAACATATCAATTTATTGAAATTATCAAAATTTACAAGTTTATTTTAAATACTTTGTAACGTGGTAAAATAGACAACGCTGCAAGTGCGCTCCACGTTGCAACTATGTTTCCAAAATTCGAGGAGACCGCAGCGAACCGCGGAAGAAGACGGTTGAGGTCTCCAGTGAAGAAGATATTGATATATATTTTTAATCTCCAAGAGGACGGTGTTGGTGCTCTAGAGGAGCTAAGGCCCACCGTCGGAGGAGAAGTGTGTTGATCTGAGAGAGCAATTATAAGAGTTCTTCCTCTCGATAAAAGGAAGTGGCGCCCTGAACCTTCCCACGTCACGGACTCACACCCTAGCCGGCTGAAGATTTGTATAATCTTGTTTTTTTGTACACGAGCGCTATCGTGTTACATATTATATTTTTTTAATTAAAGCTTCGATCTTGTTTATGCGCAAAGAAGACAAAAAAATCATCATCTTGATAAATTATAAAATGATATAAATCATGAAGTAAAAAAAATGATAGTTTCTTGGAAGAGACTATTATAGCCTTCCTACAGATATATACTTCGTTTTGCTTATCATTGAGCTTAAACTATGCAGTGAAACTTTCATTAAACCCTACATTTCCATCCATCTCAATATGAAATGTAGAAAAATGAATAGAACAGGTTCACGGTGAGAAGCGTAAACGAATTTACGTTTATTTTCACTTGTTACGTTAAATCATTCTAGAAGGTTTTAAACGGAATACAATTCCCAGACAAAACAGCAACAACGATCGCCGATGATGATCGAATGACGTGACGTGAATCGAATAAAATTGCTTCCGTAGTTATTATGTGTATACACAAAAATAGAACAGAATGAGGCATGAATATTCCTCGACGGCATTAACTTTACGCGACGTCTGCCTTTGATGCGATTGTAATTGAAAACATCGAAGAAATTGATAAAAAAAAAGTTAAAAAAAAGAAAAAGAAGAAGAAAAAAGAGACAGACACATGCCGTAACTAAATGCTTGAAATAATTGCGTTTTATTTGAGTCGCGTTTCGACGATTTACGAAAAAAATAATGGCGAAACAGTTAAGATGCCATATGGTTAAACAATTACGAGAGGCTTGAAATTCCTCGCCTGAACCCGAATAACTTTTGTTCGCCACGGCTCTATCCTATTCTTCTTTATATATTTTTTTTTTGATCTTCATTATATTATTTTTCTTCATTCTTTTCATCTTGCTTAATTACAGTATAATAGAATAATAAAGCTCTTTTAATGATTACGTTCGAAAGAAACTTTATTACACGGAAGACTTAATCCGAGTCTTATTAAGTGTATGCAAATTACTCTTCTTCTGTTATTATTTTTTTTTGCTGCCTGTATTATATTATATAAATCAATTTGCTGTTGGATAAGCTGCGATGTTGGATGGTTTCGATGCGCTGAGAAAATGGATTAGAAAATGTGGTTCAGCCAATTAGAAAAATATGGATGCAAAGTGTGCAATCGGGCGAGAGACCCAAATGCATAACTTAATACTTAATAATAAGTATCCGTTGATCCGATAGAACGGATGACGGTGCACGTTTCCAACAATACCATCGAGTACATGGATTAATTAAATCTATCGAAAATACGTATCGTGTCTTGTGCAGGTAACGAGGCGGCTTTTTTTGCGTCAATCAATTTTTTGATATACTGGTCATGGTTAGTTGGATGAACAAACATTGTTCATTTGTTTTTTTTGTAAATAAATTTTATTTACATAATAAAAAAGAAGACGTGGAAGGCAATTAACAATACTGCCGGAACTACGGTATACATCAAAATGATCATACAAGCTATCAGCGGCTTTTTATTAGGCATTTAAATTTATTGTTTTTTTTTTAAATAATTTTATTTAATATGGTTATAGTACTTCTGTTGGATTTTTTTAATCCCGGGAAACGGGAAATTTAAAATTTGTTTCTGTCCGGGAAATAATATTTAAATATTTAATTCACCTATCCTCCAATTTACACGGTAGATAGGTTTCTGAGAAAAAGGTAAATCTAAATCGTAACTAATCGTAAAACCGTGTAAATCGAAACTGAAATCCTAATTGAATGGATGAACAAGGAAAAAATAAACGTTTTTATTCTTACATATTGCTTTTATTTACATAATGAAGTAGTATACATAGAAGGCTATTACCACAATTGCTGCAGGAATGACCCTGTCTTTGAAAAAGTTCGTTCGAGCTTTCAACGCCTTTTCGTACGCATCGTCATCTTCCTTCGGTTTGTAGTTGATTCGTTCCATATCCTCGAGTTCTCCAATCTTGTACAATTCCCTGCGTTCTTTGGCGTCCAAACTGTGACCCACGGTATTGAAGCAGTCGGTCGCGTCGAGTCCGGCTCTGTCGAATAATACTTCCTCTCCACCAGGATGGTCGTTCAAGAAGGCGGTAAGATCGTACACCCCGTTATCTAAGATCACCCACAGACTTTCTCTGCTGTTGTGTTTCTTTACTTCGTTCAAACTGTACTGTTTCATCGTACCGAATGCCACTGGCATTAAACTAAGGTCCTTTTTAGTTCCCATTCCACCTAACCTTTCGCATAATTTTGACCTGCCGTTTCGAAAACAATTGAATCGAATTACAATAATAATCAGTTTTATATGACGCTTACTTACTTCAATCGCAATTGAAATCGGAATCTTGAAAGCAGAACAAGTTGCCATATGTGATGAAATGGAAGAAAACGGTTTGGAATAACATTAATATCTTGTCTTAGATAAACCCACGCATCGAATAATATATAGGAATACATGTATTTCCTGTTTCGTTCCATCCGCTTAATACATATTCTTTTTACAAATATTTGCAATGTATAATTCTAAACATAAATCATTATTCACTCAATTCATATACGAATCCACTTGCCCTTGATATACCAATAGGAAAGAGTACGGAAAATTATCATTGTCGGGGAACTTTTTTTTAACTATTACCGAAATTGCCCCATTCAGAGGAAGATGATCGGGGTGAGAGCAGATGAATTGCTGAACATCCAAAAATTAAGTTTTACATTTGGGGTAATTTACCCCAGTTTACCGATCATTCATTTAAACAGTATTCTGTATTACAACACAATTAATTATATAATGTACTTATGAGATAATTTCAGAAAAAATATATAAAAGACTATAAAACACCCTAATTATAAGTCGATTTTTTTTTTCGCAAATGCGCGTCTTATAGTCCGAAATATACGGTATGTATAAACACGAAACACGAATGTGTTTATCTAGACATGCAACGTACTTAGAAATAAACATTTAGTCAAAGTGAAAGCAGTTAGGGTTTAAGTACAGTAAAGTACACTGATTCTAAGAAGATTTAAAAAGCCATAAATCATTATTGTCACGTGATGTACAGTTGTGGAATTACGTAACGAACTCTAACATTGAAACATTTTAACAACTGTAATACTGAGATGTAATACTTGAATGTTGTGCAAATAAAAACATAATATACCAATACCTCACATAGTACGGCTTCGATCACTGTGATTTCACTATAGTACTAAAATTTAATTGAGCGAAATAGAAATTAGTACAAAAATTGTTTTTTCGATATTTTCGGTTGTATAGTCCTCAATTAGTCCGGTTTATTGAGCTATTATCCTTAATATGACAGGTATTTCTGTATAGTTAAGATTGATAAAATATTCTTCAATTAAGAAACAATATTTGTTTATAAACATAGAATTTTTAGTTTCTCATCTCACGTTTCAGGAATATCTTTAAAAAATATATCAAATTATTTTTTTTGTATCAAAATAAATGTTATTGTTTGTGCTTTTTATTTTTATGTGCTTTTTAAAGACCACGATTAGTTCGGTTTCAAACAGTCCTAGATATAGTCCTAGATATAGACTATGCGAGGTATTGCTGTATAATTATTATCGAAAATAGGTAAAGCTTGTAATATTAAAAATCTTGGAGTGTAAGAAAAGAACTAGTAAATCACCAAAAAATATTATATGTAAATTATTATGCATCACATTTGATTAATTAAATATGAAAAGAAAATAAAATGATATAAAATAATGGTAATAAATAATCTAATATGTCTATAAATTTTCTTGAATTTTTGTTTATAATTGTTCCAGTCTGATAGAAAAATGTAATCAACAGTAGATGTAGCACAAAATAATCAATTCCACATAGTAAACATGTGGGTCGCAAATTATACATTCCTTAAACGTTAGGTTATAGACAATTTATATGTACTCTGATACCACAATATTGCATCGAAACCGTTAATTTAAACAAACTAGAGACAGTTTCCTACTTATGCAAAAGCAATGTACATGCTCAGCTACGTTCCTATGCGTTCCTGGTAAGTGGAAACACAGATGATAGTGTCATCGCACTTTTTCTTGTTTGACCCTCAACACAAAAAATGTAAATTCTTACATCTGGTAAGCTTAGAATTATAATAAATTAAATTGCATACATACATTATTTAAATCAAATAATATTTATAACAAATAAATAAGAATACTAATTTATTGGCCAGACATCAATACAAAAAAAAATACACTCCATAAATAAATAAATGATAATATAAAAACTAAATAATAATAACTGGATGGGTCTTGGATGGGTTTATTTTGAGGCGCCATTTTTTAAACCATAAAATGATTGAGGATAAGAATAGAAGGTTAAGAATAGAGGATAGAAGGGAAGAGGCGTGGGAAACAAATGTATTGTCAGCGAATTGGAGGACATAAAGGTTGGGATCGAAGGTATTAGGATCGGGGTTTTACATATCATATGGTTATATAACAAAGGAGACAGAGAGGAGCCTTGTGGGACACCCTGAAACGGGGGAAAGGAACTGGAGAAAGAGCTGCGGATCTTAACTTTAAGGGAACGATTATTAAGAAGGTTTTTGATAATTCTAATGAGGAGGCCCCGATATAACAAATATATTATTAATTACATTATTGAACTCGAAAATAAATTTGTTATATAATAATTGGAAAATTATTATTATTTCTTTCTTCCATATATTGTTATTTATTTCAACTATTATCAAAAACATGTCATAATAAAAAATAAATTTATAAAACAAATAGTATTATTACATTATTTAATAATGCCAATAAACCAATTTTTTTATATATTTCACACACTAAATATAATTGGCTAAATTAGTAAATAAATTGACATTTTAAGAAATGACAACTTATGACGAAGCAGAACACAAAAATATTACAGGTGATTGACATACCTTGCTAATAGACAGTTTAATTGTCATATTTCACGTTTTTTTTTCCATATGAAATATTTAAGGCATTAAACATATTTAGCGGGAAATAATAAAATTTAAATTTGCAGTAGAAAGGTAAAAAAATGGCAAATTGACATTTAAAAATGAAAATTGTAAATTCAATTGTTATATTTTACATATGTTTATGTTTCTTGACCTTTTTCATATGACATATGTAGTGTCATTAAAGTTAATTGGCGGAAAGTAATCCAATTTAAATTTAATGAAAAGACATTTAATTGTCATATTTCACATATTTTTATGTTTCGTGACTTTATCCATATGACATTGAAGTTATTTGGCGGAAAATGATCATATTTAAATTTAAAATAGCATTTTAAATAGTTAATTTTATTGTCATCGCAATCAATATTAATAATCAATGACTACCAACTTTATGATCAATTGCTGATGCAGATTGTGATATCATTATAATACTTTTAATGAGGTTTCATTTTTATGTATTACATAACAGTAACAAGTTATAATAATTCACAGTAGATACATGTAAACTGGTTGATAACTAGATAAGAGTGAAACCTTACAACAAATACAATTTATAGTTATACAACTAGTAAATACGGTATAATATGAAAATCTGCAAGTAAACGGTCTTATTAGATACACGCCATAACCATGCAAAATACATGGAAACGTAAGCTTGACGTTTCACTAATAATGTCTGTAGGAAGTGTCGGTTATTCAAAACACGTGTGACTTTTCACCTGTTGTTTTGCACAGTATGCAACATAATAACGGTCCGCCGAGGCGGAATGGAACAAACGAAAGAATACGAAAACAAACAAAAAAATAAAGAAGAAAAGTTGCGAATGTTTTGTAATAACTGACACACTTTGCGCATCGGAATTATGTCACAAGCGCCATCGACAAACCGATCCATCGATTATGGTGAAAACCGATGTGATACTTGCTCAAGAGGCGTCCAGCACCAACGCCAATTATCGGTAAGATCGTGATCCTTTTAAAATCCAATTATCCGAACCTGTAATCACATCTGAACACATCCGAAAATTCCGCATACTTTCAGGTCATACTCAGCAAGATTCCAATTTGCGAAGTCAGGATGTACACTCACGTTTTTGACATAATACCAGTTTTATTGTAATCCCAATAAATAAACGGAAAAATTAATGCATCCACACAATTAGGTTTGGGACTTTACGTGAAAGGCAATAAATTATGGAGGATCACATTAAATAATCTCCATATGCAGAGTGAGGATGGCACGCGAGATTAACCTAGATAAGTGTCATCGTCATCACACGTAAAATGCGATTTTAATGTTAATATTTTTGTTTGCAACGTTTCTCACATTATACATATGTCTTCTTTTTTTTTCGTTTGCTCCTAACGGATGTTCGCTTGATTATACTTAAACCTTTGACATATATTATGCTTCCAGTTATTGTGATATACAAAGAAACAAGTCATTCGCAGTGTACGAATAGTTTTATGTTAAATTACGTAGTTGTAATAGTTGTATTAATTAAAATATTCAGTGTTGTATCTAATTGGATAAACCGATGAATAAGTGTATCTATATTCTCTTTAGAGTTTATTGATCGGTTAATAACACTTTCGTCAATGAGGTGTATCAGATATATGAAAACATCTGACGTACAGATTTTTTATTACATGTATACAATAGCGTGGATCTAATTTTGCAGTATTTCGAACATATATTGTGTAATATATTTTGTTCCTAAATTTTGTTCGAAATCTGAAACCATCAAAATCATATTATAAAACTAATTCGGAAACCGAATTTCATATACTCTTAATTAATTTTATTTTTTCAGTATACAAAAACAGAAAAACGTTGTTCGAAAACCGAAACCATTATATTTATATTACAATTATAATTACCAATTTGGGGAACTAAAATTATGTAAAAAAAAATAATATATTATTATGGTATTAAGTTCGTAAACCGGTTTTATAGGCTTTTAATTAATTATATTTTTAAGTATACAAATACAGCAAATCCTCGCATAATGCGTCTTTGATCAGTGCGTTTTCACTATAGTACGGTTTGAAGATGTCAAATCAAACTAAATTTTAATGGAACAAAATAAATTCTAAGATACTACACTAAATAATTACTTAAATATAAATTATCGTTTCCTTTCCTTTCTCAACTCTCTTTTTGTACTGTTTATTTTTATGAAGATTTGAAGTTCTCGATTTGTGCGGTTTCAATCAGTGAGAAATATTGACAGTTCCCGCACTATGTAAGGTATTTATGTAATAGATATAGAATACATGTTGTAATTTGAATTGAATGTTTATTCCTAACGGAAGTTGCTTGATTATAAAAAAGTTTTGACAAAAAACAAGTCATTCAACGTCAATTCAAATATTTTTATGTTAATTTATGTGATAATTAAAATATTCAATGAGTAGTCATACTGTGATAAATAAAAGCATGATATTTTTGTTCGGGAACCGAGGTATTCTACTGTATTCACGTAAGAATGATCATTGTGAATTTCTATCGACCAGTTCTGCTTTTATGAGCACTTACAACTATAAAAACAGTCTCTTCTCTTATACCAGCAGCGACATTTTATGCTAGAAAAAGAAGTAGTTTTCTTTTTTATTTGATATACTCAGACAAATTGGAAATGGAATCAGCAAACATAAAAATAATGTGTATCTCGCTTTCATACATTTATACATGCAAGCCATTTGCAGGCCTCGTAAACTACTTATTTATTCAATTAGAATCAACTCGAGCATAAAATGTGTAATACTTCGGATTGGAAATACCGCACAGTTTTTCACAGTGGTTAAAAACTAATTATTGTTATTTTATTTCCTGATCAGACCAGAAGCTACTCAACTCTAAATTAAACCATGTAAATACCATCACTTGGAAAATCAGTACTTAATTTGTAATAGTTCTTATTCATTTGTGTTCCGGAATTTTGTTTCTTCTATATTAACAAGTCAACCATCAAGGAAATTAAATACAGTAAAACCTCGTTTAACGAATAAAATTTATCATTAAAGGATGTTTAAATTATGCGAATACTAAAACCGTTTTATTCATAAATGAAAACAATTTTATTCTTTACATATATTCGGAAACCGAAATTTATTTGATTTGTATTATGTTTGAGAACTGAAATTATAAACAATTGCTATATTTGTATTTATGTTCGTGAACCGAAAATATGGACGATTTTTTATTTGTAATTATGTTTGGGAACTGAAATTATGAACAGTTTTTATTTGTATTTATTCTCCGGAACCGAAATTATGAACGATGTTTTTTATTTGTATTTATGTTCGGGAACCGAAATTCTGAACAATTGCTTTATTTCTATTTATGTTCGGAAACCAAAATGATGAACGTTTTCTTTTTTGCATTTTTTTTGTAGAGTGTTTATTCGTATTTACGTTCGGAAACCGAAATTATGAAAAAATTATTATATGTATATTGAATGTTCAAAAATAATAATAAATATTTGAATCTGGAATTAAGAATTGAAAATATGAAATATAAAAATGTTGTGAATAAAATATTTATGTAACAGCAATTCAATATGCAAATAAAAAGATGTTCCAAATATCATATGTGAAGTAGCGTCATGGCATTTTTCTTCCCTTGCGTTCCTTGCATTCCCACGAACTACCTACATTTACGTATATTAAATTTGTAGCTGCCAACGTGCAGATTGCTATCGAAAGACCGAACCATATATATCCAGATGCAGTAGTCAACATGCATTTGAATACACAAAATCATAAAATAGAATACCTGGCAATAGTTCCGTTGTGTACGATATTTATTATACAGCATAGCTTAGAGTTGTATAGTTGAATATTGAAGGCAATACATACTGAATGTTCTATGAAATCAATCAATAAAGTTTATATCTCAATCAATATATATCTGATTAAAATATGTTCCAATTATATGGTCCAATATATTAAGATATTGTAATATTTTCAATAAATAATTATAAAAAAAAATAATAAGAATTTACACATTAAAAGATTAATTTAATCCAACTTAGAGACAATAAATTAAACATAAAATCTATTGATTAATATAATTGTTTATAATGAAGATTAATGTTTGTTACAAATTACGACAACTTTTTTTTTTATTAAAAGCTTCTTATATTGGGATGAGATACAATGAATAATTCAAGAGAATTAGTTAATAAAGATGATGTACATTCATGAAATTAAAAATTAAGAAGGGTTTTAAATATTAAAAGCGTATTTCAAGCCGAGCCTTGATGAATTGTCCAAGTAATTTAAATTCGTATACATAAAGAATATATTAGCGTTAAGTGAATTTGTGTGTTTAATAAATGTCTTCATGGAAACTTTTGTCCGTCCAGTTTTTGTAAGACTTAAGAGTTTTGTTTATTTATTATACGCTTTTTGAACTTTTCTGTGAAATTTTAGATTTCTATATTTTCTATTATTCTTGGGATTTCCGGGAAAACTTATGTTAAATTTTTCGTTTCCAATAATAATAAAAATACAGTCAATTGGACAAGTAATAATTCTCTATTAATTAATATATTATAATTCTAGTAAAATATAAATAAGAAATTCTATAATTGTTGATATAAATATTGTTATTGTTTATATAAAGTTAAATCATCCTCATTTATATAAAATATATTCTTAAAAATGTTGTTATTTGGAAATATAGATATATATTATAAATAAATAAATTGAAGAGTAATAAAGAGAAGATTCGTTTGTTGTGATTTTCATTGAATATATAAAAGTTTGAATGAAATTACGTGTAATTTTTTTTTAACTTTAAAATTGAAAATAAAAAATGTTCGTGATCGTTATGTCGAGGATGAAAGGCCTTTAGATGAGTTGTAAAGAGGATTGTTTGGGTTGTTTTGTTGGTCTTTTGTCAAAGGGACAGAACAATGTAAAAGTAATTTAAGGGAGGCCGACTAATCAGTTTTTAGATAAGTGTGAAGAGAAAAATATTTACCGTTTATTTTTAATAGCTTAATTAACTGAAGTATTATATTCTTTTAGTCATGGCAAAACTTTGCAGTAAAAAAAAGCTTGGATTCAACGAAAATTAAATGGTTAAACAAGTTATTAATAGTAGTATTTCAAAGAGGAATATCTATAAACATAATATTTTTATAAAACAAACTCCCTTATTATTACAGTAAACCTATATTGTTAATGAGTTAATGAGAATTCTATATACTAAAATTAAAAACATCAAATCATCATCATCATGTAAAATTTGCTAATCAATGTCTGGTTAACCAATATTTTTTGATAATATAATATGGGAATCAGAACCAGGTAAGAAATCAATGATGAAACTTTCTTGTATTTAGCAAATGCAACAATTTCATCCGATAAACCTCTGGCAAATGATTATCAATTCAAAAAGGAGCTGAAACTATATCAAACAATAGGAACAAAGACATAACCGAAATTTCATACAATTATCACAAAAAGTCTATCTAATCAATATCAATTCCCGGGAAAACCCGGGATTTTACAAACTTTTAATCCAGATTCCTTGAATTAAATATAATCGACAATAGTTATTATGAAATCGTTAATTGAAAACAGACATAAGAGATTTTTGTAGAATTCTATGATAACAGTAAAAGTTGTTGATGACCAAATTTTGATTCATTGTTTTAGCATAAAGTTGATAATCTTAGAGCATAATGAAACTGGAGTACTTTCACGTGTACTAACTTCATTAAATATATGTAACTATATTTGAATATTCAAATAAATGTTCAGAAAATAAATTTTACAAAAAAAATGTATTAGTTTCAATTGACCAAAGTTTTATTAATATATTTTTTAAATGTTTAAATATTAACAATATGTAAATAAAACATACTAATAATTAGTCCATGAGGAATTATTTTGTTGAAATACGTCCATACATCAGTTAACGTTACCTCTAATATCAAAGCTTCGATATAACGAAGCAAAATATTGCCAGAGAATGATGATATATTGCTTTTGAAAAGGATGTTAGAAATTTATAGATTTACAAAACCTTGTTAGAAACAATAACAAGGAAAATAAAGACTTAATTATAAAAAATCAAACCAAAGATTTAAACAGGTTTAAATATCATTAAAAAGTTTTATTGTTAAGCAATTAGTGTTAAATGGAATGCAACTATTTCTTTAAATTTCATGATATTTATTAGGGACAAACCAAGAACATATGTATACTTAATGAAACAAATGTGTAACTGTTTAATACTTTTCTGCGACAAAAACCGTTAAGTGCAATTTAAATTCGCTAATTGAATAATGATGTCTTAATTAATAGCTCTTGTTGTCTCCGGTTGTAAGGAACACCCCGGGTCAACAGCCACTCTCTATGCAAAGTCGATGGATTTTAATTAGTTAATTACGTCTGAGACACGTACTTCTGAGTATTCCAAGATCAGTAAACGATTTTTGTGATAGTTATGCTTATGTGGTGGCCTTTGGGGTATGAAGGTATGCATTCTAAGCAGGATGTTTCACGAAGCCGTAATACTGCTTGTGATGCAACCTGCATAAATGCGGAGCGCATTATTATCGAACAGTCAGCCAATACTGTCTGCCCCAAAGGCCGCGTTCTTTTAATTCCGCTCCTCAGCATCCCATCCATATTTCTCGCACCGGATAAGATTTGCATAAATCTTCGACAGGTAAACGCATTTATTTTAATTAAGGCATGCAGACGCGGCGGCATCGCCACAATTTGATTTATTCATTTGTAATTAACATAAACGGGATCTGGATTGGGTGAAATCTGCAGACGCATTAAGTCGTGACCATACTTTGTACGTATTTGCATTTAGTGAGTACTGTTATCATGAGATTTATGTATATGTTATATACCAAAATTGGTGTCAAATATAGCTTTGTAAAAGGATGGATTAAAATATGTGTATTATAGAATGTAATACCAATTTATGGCGCCCTAAGCTAAGTCGGTAACATATAGTAAAACAATGTAGGTTTACTTTAAATAACAATAATTGGTAAGTATTGTTTATTTGTTCAATGTTGTATAGTTTTCTAATATAAGGTTAATTTACATAAAATTCTGAAATATTATTAACTGTAAATGAATATTTTATTTTTTTTTAGAATTTTTGCTAATGATAATGATTATAGAATAAGTACAGTTTATTAAAAGAAGAATATTTTTTCCACGATTATAATTTGTAGAATCAGATCCAATTTTATATCAATGTTTGTTTGTAAAGAGATGCGTCTTATGGTCCATAAAACGCGGTCTATAAAAAAATTCATTTATTACTGAAATCTCAATAATTAGAAATTAATATTTAGAAATTTTATAAAATTATACCAAAATTTATGTCATGAAAGATAGAAATATCTCAGAAAATTAGAAACGTGTCAAAAATAATAATAAGCAAATATTGTATAGCATTTCCAAATATATTGTGATCCTTTATAGAAAAAACTTATAGATAAAGTGAGCGTCTATACATTGTCCTTAAGTCATTTGTTTTATTATGACGTAGACCTGATGTCACAGGCATTGTGACATTGATTGAAGTTGATTGACGTCATCGTAACATTGATCGACATCGTAGACGTGGGAGTTATTACTGTTCTAAACAATTAAATCAAAACCAGAAAACTGTATTAATCATATTAAATGTTTTTTTTTCATAAATTTTCCCAATTGACAAAATTAATTTAAAATAAAAAGAATAAATAAATTTATTGATATTACATAAATTATAAAAAAAAATCTTTCTATTTTTAGAGAGATAATGTTCATTGAGACATATAGCTTATGTACAAGCATTAGAAAATTAAATTTATCTATTTCTATTATTTAATTAACATTTTTTATGGTCCTATTTAGGATTAAAAGCGTATTAACCATAGTTTTTCTGTCCCATTTTTTCTTATTAACTAACATATTTATTTGTTATAGAACAAAACCAAAGCACTATCCACCGAGGTCTTTCCGTTCATACTTTGTGTTATTTATAAATAATGTAAAATAATTCATGCTAAAACAGATTTCAGTGTATACTAAAAATTTGTATATTTCAGATCAAAATTCTAAAAAATAATAAATAAATAAAAAGGAAGCGATCTTCGGAGTATAATATATATTTTCTGGGACTGGAAAAATATCTATATTATTTATTATTGTAACTTTTAAGAGGTGGACAAGCTTAATCAGTATAAAAAAAACAGTAATTATGAGTGTAACGGTTGGCAGCAAATTTTAAAATTTATTTTTATTCATTATTAATACTTTTTTAATAATTATTACTTTGAAAATATAAACAAATAATGATATTTCATGTTATTGTGCATAAAGTTATTATTAATGGTTTAATGGTTTGAATAGCAGATTATTATTTAAATAAAAAAAATAATTGGAACGTGCCGCATTTCATTTTCTCTAATTAACAAATCCATGAAAGAAACACAAATTGTGGACAACCACATCATTCATCGTCGATCCCTGGAGTGCCCAATTTAACGAATTACGCAATACATCTTCTTCGCCATTGCCGAATGTCTGCTACGAGGTGCGTGATTATATAACAACAGCAGAGAGGTCCGAAAAGGGGCGGTCATGGAGCGTGTCCGTGTCGTGCTAATGATGAATTTCGCGCGCCTTTCTAACAGTATCGAGCCGTTTACCAGAACTCCCTCATCATAATCTGGTGGCCGGAAGTTTACTGTAAAATGTCACACACGATGTCTCTTCCTCGTGTGTCGTCTCCTCATGCCCTCCAGCCACGACATCATCTCAACTTCTACTACTATTATTATTTTTTTCCAACTGCGGAAACATCCACATATTGACTTCACACCAAGACCAGGAAGATATGATCATCATCAGCGCCATCTAAAACACTCTCGTGAGGGAAATGAGACAGGAGTTCAACTGCCTCGTATCCATATCCAAATCACGTCACGTTCCAATCGGCCATGCAAAAGAGTTCACTTGAAACACGTGTTTCATGTGGAAATTGTCTATGCAGAATATTCGCCATCTTTGAGCCTATGCACCATTAATGCATTAAGATTTGTTTATCAACATCTTCATTATACACGCATAAATTTACTCTAATTTTTGTTCCGACAGGTACATTTTACAACAACTAAAACAGAGTATTAAAATAGGAATGTTAAAACCTAACGAAACTTCTGTAAATATATAATAATTTCACTTAAAAGATAAATATTAAATATAATTTTTACTTCATAGTCTAGTCTTGCCTACATTCAGAACGTTATTAATTTACATTATATAATAAATAAATATAATTAACTGTTGAAAAGGACTATTGACCATAGGTTTTATTTTAATTAGTTGTGACAAAATAATATATTCATATAATGTATTTTCTGGATGATAAAATGCACGCCAAATGCATGAGACAATATACAATAAAATATATAAAAGAGCATAAAACACACTCCAATTTTGAGTCAATTTCTCTACATAATAAGATCTTATAGTCTTATAGTCCGAAAAGATAGTAATGTTACTTGCTTTTTAAAATTTGAGAAAAGAAATTTTAATTTATAGAATATACATATTATATTTTGCGGACAATAAAAAATACTAAATTAATGAAACAATTTGATTGAAGGCAAGAATAATAGTAAAAAATCATATTGCCAACATTTATATTATCTACATTAACTAAATCTTTCACAGGTAATAAATATATTAATTACAAAATATTTTTATAAACATAGATTAATTATATTAAAAAACCTCTTATAGACAGTTTAGTTTTAAAGTGAATGTTCGTGCTGTAGGCTACACTTCGTGGTTATATAATGTGGCGGTTAAAGAAATGCAAATAAAAAGAACTTTATATAAGGGTAATATAAAATAATTGGAATATAGAATAGCGCGAGGGCGACATGAAGGGGATTTCGAACGTTCCACTGAACCGCAGTTTATGTGCCCATACAGTTACGTAAAATATTTGGACTTTTTGAAGTCCCAATAAAAGAAAAATAGCGACAGTTTTCTTTATGGTATATTTTTATTTCATCTACTTTAATAAAGTTACATATTTGTTTGCAAAAAATAATGTATACAATTATATACCACCATTTTACTAATTTATATTGTAAAATCCTAAAGATACTTTACTGAAACCACATTCTTATATGATATATGCGCTATGATACCATTGTTTGTTAGATCCAGAATCAATTTGAACTTTTCGGACGAGCGGCGGATATAGTTGCCCCACTCTTTACAAAAGAAGATTTTACAAGAGAAATTGTATACAAATCGACTGTAGTGGAGCACACATCGAATCTTACTTCAAAGCGGTGCGCTATTACTGTAATTTGACAAAAAAGCGTTGAAAATGTGACCTTGACAAATTGAAATAGACGCAAACTTTAATAAAGGCAAATTGATATTGCATAAAAGTACAGAATGAAGCTACTATTATTTGTATTACAATTGTTTGTTAAATCCAGAATCAATTTGAACTTTTCGGACGAGCGGCGGATATAGTTGCCCTACTCTTTACAAAAGAAGATTTTACAAGAGAAATTGTATACAAATCGACTCTGGAGCACACATCGAATCTTACTTCAAAGCGAGGCGCTATTACTGTAATTTGACAAAAATAAAGTTGAAAATGTGACCTGGACAAATTGAAATAGACGCAAACATTAATAAAGGCAAATTGATATTGCGTAAAAGTACAGAATGAAGTTACTTTTGTTTCTATTACAATTTGCAGCAGTATGCAGCCAATTTAAGCATGACATTTAATATTCCGTAAATCAAACAATCTGAATCTGCGGTGAGCATAATACAGGGTATTAACGTTTGTTCTATAATTGCAGGTAATTGTAGTCTTTGTGGTAACAATAGCGACAACTAATAGAACAATAATTCTCGTCCTCCCTCATCACGGGCACGTCTTCCTAATACAGTTTCATTTCCCAGCATCATCATCATCATAATCATCATCATCATCACGTGGAAGAGCGGTGGCTCTTCGATGGACGTTACCGCACTCTCATTATCAGCCAGATTGATGCTGCTTCTTATCGGAACCTGGCAGCGGTAACGGTAAATCCGCAATTAAAGCTCTCTCTAATGATGCACGAGGTTGCAGTTTGAATTTTCACGGTGAATCCACCAATTTCGAAAGATCTTTTTGGTGTGCTAATAACACATTGAAAATGATGGATGAACGTGCATTCTTAATTGTTTGGATCCAATTTGATGAATTGCACGGTATCCTCCCAGATTTACGCATCTAATGACTTCCTGAAATTTTTAATCTACTTCGTTTTTGCTTCATCATCTAAGCTATTTTCTCAGAGGAAAATGATGTCGTTTCCAGTGAGATACTTCTAACAAGGTAAAATGTTCGAAGGCCACTGCGGAAGACCTGTTAATTTTATGAATGCTCCTCCATTTACTACAAAGCCGTCTTCGGGGAAATTCACGAAGATCACTTTAATTTTCCTCTGTCTTTTCAGTAATGAATACAGGTATAAGTCTGGGCTTTGCACTAAGAAGATGAAAATGTATTAAAATAATTTAAAATTTACACAATAAAGATATTTACGTTTTTACTTTTAGTAATAACATTAAAATAATCTATGTGTAAATTTAATAGTAATATGAATAATAATAATTTGTAAATTATACCAAAAATAATATAAAATAATATTTATAGGAAATGCTGCACTATCTGCATTAATTATTATTATTAATTAATATAAATAATAATATTTATTGCATCAGTCGTACAAATAAAACATATACAGAAATAAAAATATTTTATTAAATAAATAATAAAATAAATATATTTGATTTGTTAAAACTTTGTTAGAACCTTTCTAGAAATTATAATATAAAATTACTTTCATGCCACATGTTTAATTAATTACCTAAATTGTCTTCATATAACTAAATACAAGTAACTTGGCAAGTATCGTATATTGAATCCCAATTGATAATAGAAATTCATTAGTTCCTTGCTTTGACATAAGCTGCCATTTTGCTAAGAAATAATGGTATAAACCACAACAATTTAGAGGTCCTGTAGTAAATGCAAATAAAAATCCTATATTTATACTATACAAATTGTTTTTTTTTTATAGTCTCATAAAGACGAAGTCTATATACATTATCATGAAATACAAAAAAAACTCTATAAAATAATAAAATAATAATAATAAAAAGATTTAAGGATTCAAGGGAGTTTTCTAATAATATCTGCAAGAATTACTGAAGTTAAATTTATTCGTATTTTCTCTCTTTTCATTCAGACGCTCAGTATTCAATCTGAAATTTGTAGCAAAGAAGTACAGTAATTGAATTGAATTTAATAAAACCCATTGGTTCTTTTGTATTTATTAAAATATTTATTAGCATAAAATCAATTGAATTAAAAAATATAATTGACTTTAGAGTAATCTTAATAATAAGTTATAATTTTTTCTAGAATTCTGATTTTATTTCAATTTTTTTGGAAAACTTATCACATTCAAATTATTTAAATTTAATATAAATAAATTATTCCAATTACATACTAAAATTATAAAATTATGTACTTTAATATATTTCATAAAAGATTTCTTTAATATTATATAATATCTTATTTATATCTCGGATTCAAATAAAACTATAAAATATGATTTAAATCGGTGGCAATCGATTATTTGTTATAAACTTATTAATAATAATCACTAACAATAAGAAATAATCTAAAATACAATTTGATTATTGATGGTTTTTTTATACTGTCGGAATTATGGTTGTCGGGATTGTGATACTGTTGGGATTTCGGTTGTCCTGATGTCTATATAGACTCTATTTAAATGAATAATGTAGTAAAATTCCAATAGAAAAATGAATATTATAATGAGCTTTATATAGTGCGGACTCGATCAATGTAAAATCATTATAGTACGGTTTATAATTTTCAAATCAAACTAAATTTTTATTGAGCAAAATAAAAACAAATTCATAACTTTTTTACTTATTACCCCCAAAATATATTAATTTAGTCTGACACTACCCCATTATAACGCGAGGCTGCAAATTCTAATATAAATTTTAATTGCTAAATGTCTTCATTATCCCCGAGAATTCACTTTTACCCCATTAGGAGTAATTTACCCCGGTTTGTCGACCACTCCTTTATACATTCAAATATTTTTTGTCTATTTTTGTATATACAGTCGATTCCGCTTAATTGGGACAGCCGCTTATTAGTGATAAAATGTACTAGTTAGTTAGGTTTCAATCAGTCTGGTGGAACCGATTTCCCGGATTATGTGTGATATTGCTTTATTTGGAATATAATTTTATATATAAGTTGATACGCAGCATAAAAAAACGGACGTCTGACAAAAAGGTTACGACTTTTTCACGTTGTTTTATCCTTAATAAAATCATTATTGCTCTTGGATTTGTCCACGTATAACAACTGTATATTTTTCTACTTTATATTTAATCTCATCTAGCAGCAGCTGACTTTGCTTTTAGCAAACAACAGATTAATAAATAAAGCTTAGTTCACGTTACATAAAAATAATGTATATTCGTGCACGTAAATCGCAATAACTATTTGTATGTAATTTTTGTAATGGCGTCGAAAGATAAATAAAGTAATAAAAACCGATCGATGCTGATGCTATGTACATGGAGGAATGTGCGACTTCTATTTATTTTTCCAGCGCATAAAAAAAATAAATAAGTGTTCGGTATAATTTTAACTTAAATTGAACATAAAATTGCCTTTAGTAGTTGTAAATGCGCAAAAATGTATCTTGCAGATTGCCTACAGTTTTTCTTCTTCTTCTCTTTGCCTACCCCGAGCTGTGAAACCGATCATGCGAGACCGAGACGAAAATAATTTCATTAGTGATCGCATTCCACGTTCATCTTTTTCTAAAACGATACATTTTTCTCTATTTATTGGTATACTTTTTATACTTAAAAAAGAAGGAATTAATGATTTACTAAGAACTTTTATTATTTTATATTATTTTATTTATCCGACTGTAACTTATTATGAGAATTGTACCTACACTAAAAATAAGGAAATTTATTTCAAACAAAGTAAATTTGAATTGAGAAAAATTAAATAAATTAAAAAAAAAAATGATACACATAATTATATCCTCGATTAGTCCGGTTTCAAACAGTACGGCAAGGTCTATTTATAAATTGATATTGTTCTTCATTAAACCATTAAATTGAAAAAAAAAATATTGCAAAATGGTTCAAATAAAAGCGGAAATAGCCTATTGTAATACAATCAATTTTGTTTATAATTAGTTCAAATAAATAAATTAGTAAAATTAATAATCAAATAATTAGTAAACTAGAGAATTCAACAAAAGAAATTAGACAATAAATACAGATTAATTTATTTACTAATATCTTCAAAGGAACACAACATATTTAAAGATATGATGAAATTTAAAACTTTATATCTAGTATTGTAATTATACATATAAGACATATACAACAATACCTCGTATAGTACAGGTTCGATCAGTGCGTTTTTTCTATAGTCCAGTTTAAAAATTTCAAAACATACTAAATTTGAGATCAGCAACATAAAAATAAATTGTTTACAAGTTCTTAAGAAAATTAAAGAAGTGTGTGAATCTGACATAACAGAAAATTACAGAACAGGACGAAACAGTATAAAAACAGAACATCAATGATAATAGATGAATTTTAAAACAAATTTATATAATAGTAATATATATTTAAGTTTTATCATTAGTTTATTTGTTTGTTTACTGGAATTTTAATAAATATTTATTTCCGATGTTTAATTTTTATGCTTCTGTTTCGTCATGCTGTTCTGTAATTTTCTGTTTTATCAAGGAACCGGAAGTACATATTTCTTCAATTTGCATATATGTATTTTTTATATAACCAAAACTAAACTTGGGGAACCTATGGAATTAGATTTAATATGGAAATACGGTGAACTGACAAAAACGCGCAATAACAAAAGCGCACAGGATAAAAGCGTCAAATGCACGTACGACATTCAGTCTACTGCTTTAAGTTAGGGGAGTTTGGTTTTGAATATATTTTTAAACTATATACAAATTCTCGTGCATTTGACGTAGTTGTTTTACTGCGTGTTTTTGCTACGTTGCCTGGAAATTCATATGTCTGCAAATTGATTATATGCATGATTATTACATGTTTTGCAAGCAACCTCACTAGGTGGATGTTTTGAGAATTTTTATTGGCCCATATACGACAATTTTTGCTTGTTTACATTTTCGGCAATGAACAATATTTTGATAAGATACAAGGTTTTCATTAACAAAGGTGGAGGACATCTAAATAAAATTATTTTTAAAAACTAATTCCTATTTGAAACATTTAGTAAAATTCTTGACTTAAAACAATAATGAAATAAAAAAAAATGAAAAATAACAAAAAGCAAATTTCTCTGTATAAAGTAGTTTTCGTAAACATATTGAATATTGAAATTTGTAAGATAGATATTTATTCTATTCTCAATATTTTATATAACAAAAAATTGTAAATTAAAAGTATTAGAAAAAAGATAACTTATTGTTTTTATTTATATACATCTAAAAATTCAAGTAATTTAAACATTTACCACAATAATAAACATAATATTACCTTTAATACATGAATACGATAAACAGTTAATATTGCGTAATGCGCACACCATTCACAACGAGAAAATTTGAAAGTATTTCGACGTGTGAATTAGGAAAAATTAGAGCATCAAGCCAATTCCCTCTGCTCTCGGTCATTACATCAAGTCCACATTTTTTTTTCCGTCAGTTCTTCCATTTATTATTCTATGAAATTTGCTTCTAACGGTGATAATCATCAAATAGTTTTCTTGTTTGAGGTTTTTTGTAACCGTTGTACACGCGTGTATGATAAATAATGAAGTGACCAAATCACATTAAAGCACGGGAATTGAAGAAACTAAGTGAGCGTGAACTTATAACAAAAAAAAAAAATGCAGGACGAAGGATCGCATCCCATCATCAATTGAAGACATTTCACGTAACTGTTCATGAATTGCTCTCGTGGCAGATCCTCTAATCGAAAATTACCTAACGACGAGAAAGAATGACATCATTTCATTTCAACACAAAGCAAATATGTGTAGACAATTAGGTTCATTACAAATCGGACATAGTTATTGAAATCTGCGATGAGTGAACTATTCTTATATTATTAACGCATGTGGCTAAGCAAAACGGTATACCAAACAATGCTTCTTACATCACTTTTTTTTTAAAGCCGAAAACAGTTTTTAACTGTTCGCCGAGGATTATTAAAAAAAAGAAGGCAACATTAACGACACTTCTTGCATATTTTTTTTAATATTTTTTGAAATTACTATTTCCTTAAGTACTTAAGGCTAGGTACAGTTAATAGGTGGCATTACTTTTATTACAATAATATTATTTTTTGTTCTTAGCAAGTCGTAATGAGTTATGGACGAATATAAATAATCATAACTGTATGTCGGTTCGGGCCATTAATTGGCTCCTCGACATTGTGATGTTAATATCTGTTTGCTATGGTAATGAGCAGGAAAAACGCACTAAAAACGGTTCTGTTCTGTGCTCGAGAGATGATGGAAACACTTTCAACAAACCAGACAATAATAGTCACAGTCACAGTTGAAGGACCCAGGTTTTACGGATTCCATCCGTGTGTCTTCCTTTCTTACTTCTTTAACTAGCATTAACCCACTGACCATTTACTTGCATTTACATTCCATTCGGTTATGTATATATATATTAACATTGCAGCGATGTGTTTTTAACAGTAAACGCGATTCGGAATTGCAGCCCCTTTCACAAACTCAATTACTACGAAAATAATAATTGACGCATCGTTAAGATGCAGATTTAAGCTTCTGATCGAGAAATTGGTTTACAGTTATTAAAATGTTGCCAATTTAATGAAACTATTTACGACTGTTTTTAGAATCGCTTCTTCTTTTTTTTTGCATCATCACTATAAATGTAATTAATAAATAATAGCGCATTGAACATCTGTTATCTTTTTTATTTCTCAGATCCTCAAACACAATTCACACAATGTTATTAACCTTAGTTTTTTTTAACAATTGAATTAAATTACTAGTAGTAATTTATATATTTCTTTGACTGTTTCATTCTTAGATGATCATTGACCATGAAGTTCTTCATTACTAAATATTATTGTGTTTAATATTAAGACATAATTTCCAATACAAAAATACCTCGAATAGTAATCGATTCATACTAAATCCTGAACTATTGGTATCAAATAATCGAGGATTAATCGAGGAACTAATAAATTAAAAAAAAAGACATTACAAAAGATTCGACCGTTTGAAGGAAAAATCCGATCATTCAACAAAAATTCTTCTTATCCAAGTACTATCCTCAAAATACACTGCTTAACTTTTAAATTACAAGTACAGTAATACTTCGCATAGTCAGTATAATTGATTCAAGCAACATCCGGACTACTCGAAACCAGATTGATAGAGAACTTGAGGAACTGTGTAAAAGGAAAAACCCGATAATTTATGTATAAAAAATAATATTGTGTACTACATTTTTAGAATTTATTTTTATTTTGCAGAATTAATGTTTAATTTGTCCTAAAGTTTTCAAACCGGGCTATGAAACGCATTGCTGTTTCAAATAATTTGTACATATTATGTAGTTTTTATTTATATTTGTTACTTTTTTCAAAATAGATTGATATACTATAGATGTATAAATAAGTAAAACTGTCTTTCCTACTTAGTCATATTATTAAATATTTATCAATTGGATAATAAATTAAATGAAAACTTTGTTTTAGATGTTTTTTCCACTTTTGATCTTGAAATTATTTAACCTTTCTATTTTGTCAATCAGACTTATTTCTCAATCAAAGTTAACCATATTTATCAATTAGATAATAAATCAAATAAATAATTAAATTAAAACAATTTTTTAAGTAATTTTCACTATTGACCTTAAAATCATATAGCCTTGACTATTTTGTCAATCAGATTTGTTACTCAATCAATTATAACTATTATGTCATTCTAGTAGTTACGAATTAACAAAAATATATCCCATCCAAGTACCATCCTTTGTAGACAATGCTTAACTTATAAATTGGAAATACAGCAATACTTCAATGCGGCTAATCGGTTCCGTCAATATCTGGAGTGTTTGAAACCAGATTGAACAAGTCATAAACTGTATAATTAAAAAAAAACAATCATTTATTTATAAAACTAATATTTGTGTAATATTTTTTAGAATTTCTTTTTATTCTTCTAAATTAAAATTTAGTTGGTTTTAAACTTTCAAACAGATCTATAAAAAATCCGGATTAATAGAAGCCGGACTATGCGAGGTAGTTTTTATATAATCCCTATATTTCAAATATTTTCTACAATTCTGTCTTAATTACATTGTCATTATATTAGTTTCTACTTAGCAAAGATACCTCCCATCCAAGTATCATCTTATAATCGCAGTATTTAACTATGCACTTAATTATAAACAACTCGGAGATTAATTATTACGAAATTTCAGATAATTCAAATTCATATCTGTGAAATTCAGGTCGGCAAATATCGGATCAATAATGCATTAATATCTATTTAATAAACATTAAATTAATTAATGAATATTCACGATTGAAAGCACGTCCTACTTTCAAAACACTTTATTGTATATGATCAAAGCCCACCAAATTTGCTAAAAGCGATGAATTCATTTATATTCTTTGCGAACACAATCAGTTGAATAATTAAATTTTGATATCAATGCAAGCAAATATATATGAAATAATTAAATATGAAATTGGAATTTACTATTGTTTGTATTACGACCCGACATCAACTCGAATATTATATCAAATTTATTGACAAAAATATATTTATTTAATTTTATTTGATACATTTATACTTTTAATGTACCTCACATAGTGCGTTTTATTCGGTTCTGTAGGAAACTTGACTATATAGAAAAAAGGATTACTTATATATTATGTATTGTATAGTAATTTTATAAGTATATTTCATCAATTCTTATTAAAATTCGAAATTATTTATGTTTTTTTTAAGCTATTTTATATTCTTCAAAAATAATAATTATAATAATATTAATTGATATGAAAAAAATTCTACATTTAGAGCTAAAATAAAATTGTGTCAATTAATATGTAAATTTTCTCTTTCTAATATGTATGCATTTAGGTTAGTGTTCAATTGTGCGTATTTCATCAATTCAATATAGAATAATTACTACAGTAATTAATTGGAAACGTTGGAAATAGCACACAACTGTTTAATATGACTTTGTATATAAAACGTACAAAATGTAATTAGTAGCAGATTTTATATTTACTGTAAGTGTGTTAAGATGTTCGAATTTCCCGCCTGGTCGACTGTTATTAACAAATGTAATCACTTCACGTAATAATACGTAAATGTAGTTGCAATTATTTTACAAAATGAGTTTATAGTTTCTTCTCCAATGAAATAACTTGAGTATTAATTAAAATTTTAAAATGAAATGTTATATTTTGGACTAATATTGTCCCAAATAACAATAATAAAATTATTTTATTGGATATATACACATACACACAACAGTATTTCGGACCCAAATAAAATTATAGTTTTACATTAAAAAATAACATTGAGGAATTAAATATAAAATTTATTGTAAAAAAAAAAGTTTGAAAATATATATTTAAAAAAATCGTATTTATATTGGGGACGAGTGAAATATATCAATTAATTTTGTTATTTTTAATATAAGATAATATTATAATAAAACCAAAATAATTATTGAAATATTATTGTTTTAGAGTACAAATAAAGTCTATGTTTATAATTTTTTACTAGTAATTGTAAAATATAACATTAGTTAATTAAAATTTTATAGACTTTGTTATATTACAAAAAATGCTTTTTATCGCTCCATTTGCACGGTAGATAGGTTCTTGAGAAAAACGAGTAAATGGAAATTGTAACTTTTTGAATGTAAAACCATCAAAAAGTATACAAAAAAGTTATTTTCAACATATATTTTTAATTTATTTTTTATTGAATCGTGTAAAATGAAAACGAATAAAGAAACTTCCGTGTAAAACGAGGGACAAATTATATTCAATATTTACTTTTTAACCGTGTAAAAAAAAGTAACGTGTAAATCGTGTACCTCGCGAGCCGGATTCGGCACTCTACTTCTAATCCAGCTCTGATCCATCTCAGGGAAGTTAGTCTAATTCGCAAAATAGCTCATAGCAATTTTATGATACCAATAATCAGCAAGTCATTATATATAATTGAAAGAGGAAGTAGTGACTTGGCCTTTATTACTAATTTATATAATTTAATAATGATAATTTAGCCTTAGAACAGAGCTAGGAAAGATTTAACAAGAAAAAAATCTTTAAAAATAAATATGTATTCACACACAAGCATTGATTCAGTTAGTTGTCTCTAAATCTGTTGGGTAAGTTTTGCGGTTTGTATTTGTTTAATCTTCAGTAATAATCAGCTCCGTAGTATCTTGTGTTAGCTTTAGCTATATCTTCCTTGCTAAAACTGATGTTAGCTTGCTTGTGGATATCAGCATTTGTGTAAAACCTTGGATCATTGTTAATTTTGCTCAGCTTTATAGACTGAAATCTCTGTATAAAGTCAATGCTGCTGTTACAGGCAGATCCCCAAAGCTGAAAGCCCTATGGCTCCATCGGTATTGAGAAAACTTTATACAGCAAATCTTTGTGTTCTATCGAGATGCATGAGTATCTACCTAATAAAAGTCCAGCTTTATGGCAATCTAAATTAAATTAAAAAATATAAATTGTTAATTAATTATATTATATTAACAAATGAGGCGTTATGAGTGTTATAAGTTAATTTTTAAGGACATAGCATGATTAATTTAGTGATATATAATATCTCATTAAAAAAATAATAATTGAATGCATATCAAGTAAATTGTGATGTAATGCATTTGTAAAGTTAATAATTCTACATAATACTTGGAAAATATTTGATAATTTACTTGTCAGGTATACATGTTGAGTAGAAATCGTTAGAGAATGTCAGGTAAGTAAATAGTTTATAAGTTGTGAAAGTATTAAAGGTAGTAAGTTTAGGTGTGACCATAAAACACACTAACAAACGGGATGCTGGTCCAGGAGCACAGGGAGGCAAACATAAAGCGTGAAAGTAACTGAAACTGAAATTGGAAATAATAAATAAGGCTGTTCTCGTCGCACGGCGAATAAAATACAGGAAGAAGAATCAGAAGACGCGCGGAGAGGAAGAACAAACACGGTTTCCTCTTCTCGTTATATATGTGTATGTTACGGGTATTTGCATGGGGCACATTATAAAATACGCCCGCAGTGGGAAAATGATCCGATGTAATGGTGATGAATGACGATGAACTCTGAACTCTCCTTCGCGGAACTCCAAGAAACAAGTCGTATGGTGGAAGGGAACAATAAATAAATTTTCCAGCACGTCTGCCCCCATCGATATCATTCTTAATGGAGCCGCGACGACGCACCATGATTGATGGGAATCTCATGGAAGATTATGCAAAAAAATGCGGGGGCGGCACGCATCGATCAATCAGCGATGCGAGTCTCGAGGTTAGCAAGCATCTACATAATTCGGTCCCATTTCGTGTGTGCATTTCGTTGTGACCTAATGACACCGTGGCTTCGTCTTGTCCGGACTCGCCCACGAACCTCTTCATCCTTCCCGTATACGGAAAGCATGGAACGGTACAATTTCTGAGCCGAAAGAGACCGTGACCCTTTCTCTTCGAGTCGACCCGACGATAAAATTCCTCTGCCAACATTGACCGGCTCTTTTGCTTCTTTTTCTACTACAAAAATCCACCCGTATTTCATAACCAGAAAACAATGTACTATTTTGATGTATAGCTGCCACCACCCAACATAATTCACCTTCCCTACCGCATACCAAGATGCACATACAATAATATATTTGTCAACATACTGTTCATGTTTTCTGTATTATTACCTTTTCCCCGCAAAGTTGATATATGTTGTATTATATCATCTTATAAATGACATAATAAAATTTAAAAAAAAGTTTTTACTTCTAAAATATTAGTCGTTTAATATAATTAAATAAATTATTAATTTATAATGTTATAAATTAATGAAAAGTTGCATCTTTTACAATGTATAAAAAAATGGATTATAAGAAGTTTGTATGTGTAGTTAAGTCATTGAAATAATTTAAATATTATTTTCAGATCATTTTACATATAAATTTAAAAATATATTTATTTTATAACAACGATTATTGAAAGAGATACAGAAAATAAAAATAATTCTAATTATTAAATTAATTAACCATTAAAATAATCTTAAATTTAACTTAGTTTCTGAAATTTGATAGAAAATAAGGTTTACTACTATGTAAACAAGGATCTGGTATCGAATCTAAGTGTAATTGTAAGATGAAATAATTCAATTAAAAAAAATAATTTAACTGTACTACAATTCTCAATAGATTTGTAAGATAGAACGTTGGGAGTGGTATATCTGGTATCAGACATTCGACAGCTTGGCATTGCGGTAATATCCAGTAAATCCTTGTTTTCCCATTTCATCAAAAACGTGACTTCACAGTTTCAGTATAAATCATATTTGGACCGTCATTCCATTGTATCTATACGCCGCTTCTTGTTTCAAGAATATGAAGGCAACGGGTATTGAAGGGGTCTGCAAAAAAAAAGTAACGGATAAAAATGTACAATTCATTCGTAAAGAAATGAAATAAAGAAGAGAATAAATTGTTTTATGTATTGGAAATCTTAGTTAAAGTTTTAGATTGGACAATTTATAAATGTAATGATTGATAACTTATTATATTTTGATAATTAATTTGGCCCAAAAAATTATAATTATACTTTTGTTAATAATATATTTATAAAAACCGGTACCGATTTGATGGACAATGACAGTGTTAAAGATAGCAGAAGATTCACGGTCAAAGGAAATAGTGGAATCGTAGAGCATCTATATATAATACTGAAATTAACCTACAAGACGACAGCCAACCAACAAATTAAAAAATCAAATCATCATAATGGCAACTATCCACCGTGAAAGATTATCCATTTAATGTCATTAATGTCAATTTAATTTATTTCTTTCAAAGATTTTCGTTTATTATTTATGCGATTTTTGTTTCAAGAACACTATCTACATAAGTTACAGATAAATCTAGTTTAAATTTCTTGGCAAAAACATAGAGGAACAAATTTAAATACACAAATTTCGATGCATATTCTTACATTGTAGTAAAATCTATCTGGAACAAATCCAGCGTACACTGGAAAAATTAAGTGTATTTACATAAAATATTGATAAATTAAATTAAGTCGAATAGTCAATATGCAATATTTGTATTCTGTTTTTTACGAAACCTCAGATAAAGGAGATTTCCATTCTGACCATCATATTTTTACCTCTGAAAACAAAATAATTTCGTTAATCGAGGTATGACTGTAATACTACTGTTTAGCAATTGTGTGCATCTAATATAAAATGAAAATAAATAGTACAGTAAAACCTTGTATAACGCTGATTCGATATAACGCGGTTTAATCGAAACCTAAAGAAGCTCTAAATTTCCCATAATGTAACTTCGTTTAGAGCTGTTTCGTTTATAGTCTAGAAATCAGTAAATGAGGTCTTACTGTAGACTTGGTAAGTATTGAGTAATAAGATTGAACTTGATGATTTTAGATTTTTTTTATAAAAGAATGTTTATCATTAATTAAATGTTGAATGTTATCCTAACATTTAGATTATAAAAAGTAAATATAAATTATGTATTTTTACTTGAATTATGAGTCAAGGAAGAATTAGGAACAAAAACAGTTAATATTTCACAATAATCGTAATTCTTTACGAGTACACACAAAAAACTAAGTGTGATTCGCTAATTAAATGACTGGACATGACCTAGAAACAATGGATAATGTATTCCTATACCCAAAAATTCTTCAGCGGATGCGTCACGAGTCAAGAATCAAAAACAATAAATATTACTAATATAAACCGTTTAGTCTCGAATAAATTTCATCCCATCAGTGATTTAAATCACATCCTGTCTTATAATTTTCTGTACTTGGTGAGTCTAACATCAACAGATATCCTCCAGTTATCGCTTTATCTAAGTGAGTCATCTTTTCCGCTCGGCAATTCGTAAACTCGCACTTCTAGGACCACAAATTACCTACCCAATTTACATAATGCAGGAAACACCGTAATCAGCATTCTTTAGCTCGAAGACGATAAACTTAATCCCACTGTTAGCCTGCGCGTCTAAGCTTCCCTATATATTTTTTTTATAATCCTTTCTTACGTCATATATATTATCATTATAATCTCTATTTCTTCGGTTCAGATTTATTATATAATTTTAATTATCTCACGCGCGCGAATGGCCAAGATCAAAGTAACATTAATCATTTCATTTATAGGCTATAAATCATGCTTTAATTATTTTTTAAACGAAAGACGATAATTAACATCGTTTTTTTTTTTCGGTCTTACTCAATGTTGAAAAATATTTGTAAATACTTCTTTTAATCTGTATTTTGTGCAATGAGTTTCATTATCTTTTATTTTATATATCAATAATTTCATATTTAATGTATTAATTAAACAAGACTTTACAATAAAAAAAAATACACCTAACCATCTAAATATCTAAATTTTATATTACAGCAATACCTCGCATAGTTCAGGTAATCTGTTTCCGCACTATTTGAAACCGTACTAACCGAGGACATTAAAACCGCATAAAATTATACAGCACAAAAAGAGACTACAGCAAACCGTGCTATCATAAATCCGCACTGATGGAAGCCACATTATACGACGTATTTTTGTATTTAAAAACGACGATAGTAATTTAATCAAACATATTTTTAATTATTAAGTAATTAGTATTTAGTATATTAATTTCTGGAACAACAATATTTTTTATAAACCGTAAAAGCTTTGTATTCTTTTTATTGAATGTGTTGTTATTTAAAACAAGTATAGTTATTTAAACCAAATATTTACAAAATCTCTAATTCTAGTGAGTTTTAAGAACTATATTTATTTAGTTAATTTTTTTTTCAAATAAAAAATCCCAATTTTCATGCAGTACAAAAATTTAATTTGAATCTAATATCTAATTCATATTTTTGAAATGGCAATAAAATATTTGAAAGGACAATAATAATAATATAAGTTCTTTTTTCACAGTTAAAAATGTTGTTAAATGCTCCATCTTAATTCTGTTTAATGTGTTTTGTATGCAAAAATTTTAATTATTTCAACCACATTTTTGCAACAACTAGAAGCAGTAATAAAGGACTTTCGTCTAATATGAATATAATTAAATATTACTTTACTAAATTCGATTTTTATCAAAAAAAACTGCTAAATATATGAATTCTTAAATTTCATCAAGTTCAAAAAGTTATTGCTAATGCTAATGCTAATTTAGGTTCTTAATTTTGATTTTTGTTATAAAATAGTTTTTTTTTAATGCGTTAATAAAAAATAGTTTTCACTGTTGAAAATTGTATTAAATTCTTCGTTTTCTTTTTGTTTAATATGTGTTTTGTGCAACGATTGTAATTGTTGAACGTGATCCGAGTTGGCTGGGATCTTCGGTTGTCATGGGAGACTGGTTTTCTTACGAAACAAACGAATTCGATTGGTTTAGTCGATTTTTTTAAAAATTATTTTCACGTTGGTTCGGATGGGATTTCGGGTTCCGCGTTTCATCTAGGTACCAAACGTATTTCTCACGGCAGGCGAGGTTGAAATAAAATGAAATAAAACTAATGATGCATTCGGATTTTTCCCAAAAATTCTGCCGTCTACGTCTAATGAATGGTTGGTTCTTCGGGGCCAATGCGCTTCATGTCGTAGGTCATGCACGAGCGGCTCAACCTGAGGAATTTAATGACATGCCGGCAGCGTCTCTCCCCTTTGACTCGTTTTGGTGCCATCCAATGGCTAATGGGGAAACACCTAACCATTTACGTCAAATCTCAATTTGAATGGACTTATGGACATGATTCGAGTATTCGCATCGTCGCAAGTTTCGAAACAGAATGGTTGTGTAATGCCTACAAACTAGGTGACATCTAGTTTATCTCTATGCTATTATTAGTTTTTTTTTATCCTACACTTCGATTGTCTGCGCAGATTTATTGGATACATTCTATGGAAAAGGAAGGATACAGAAGGGGAAAAAATGTAATCGTGGTTTGCTCTATAAATCCGAAGATTGGTTTCAAGTGCAAAAACCTATTACATGCTTCATATAACACTATACATGCTTTTACTTTAGTTTTCTTCACAAAAAATATACAAGTAAATAAGCAATATTTTTGGTACACCTCGCTTAGTATGGTTTTGATCAATCCGGATTCATAATAGTCTGGTTTAAATACAATACATTCTAAAAAATTAATACACAAAAATATTTGTATGTCTCTTGATTACTTACTAAGCGAGTTATTGCTCTATTTAGTACTTGCTTCGGAAATACATATACAGTAGAACCTCGCTTAACGAGCATAATCCTTTCTAAAATTTCCTGATTTATACTTGTATAGTGAAACAATTTTCCCCATATAAAGTAATGTAATATACGATAATGCGTTCCACTTTGCGAGACAATTTCTTACACTTTATTTTACTCGTTAAACGAAATGCTCGTTATGCACTGTACTAAAATTGAAACGATATTGAGAAGATTAGCATGTATTTAGTTCCTCGATTAGGTCGAGATTATTGGCGGGATTACCAGAACAATACGAGGTATTGCTGTAATCCCAAAACTAGGCTTCAATGTTTTCTCATTTGTTGCATATGTATATATCCATTTAATACAAATACTATTTAAACAGTATGCTTTTTATCTTTACATAATTAAAATTTGTGGTGCTTACTCCAGCCCGGAGATGGTGTCACTTACCAGCCCGGTACGGTGCGCTCCACTTCAGCTACGTGCTGGACATTTCAGGAAGGACATATAAGGGTCCTATAAGGTTCTTTGTATATTCCTCTGTATTGTATCTTGTGTATTATCTCTGTGCAAATCATTCAAGCTATCAATATAAATTTCATATATTCTTTTAAAATAAATGACTTTACTGTTAAGATTAACAAATATTTTTGTTTCTATTGAAGTAAGGCATAAGCCTATCACCTTTTTAAATATTTTCCTTAAAACGTTTCTTGACTTTATAAATATACATACCGTAAGTTTTCATTAAGATCATAAAATTACCGTTTCTAAAATCCAATATAAAATCAGAAATTATTTAAAATCATATTAATTATAAAAAAAAATATTTAATAATCATAATTATTATGGTTATTCAACCATATGTATTATTAAAAAGTGGAACTGAAATTATTAATAATAATTAAATGAGTAGAAATAATTTACATTAATTAAATAAAAACCATTAAATTCCCTAAAAAAAATATTATTTATAGTATTATTTTTGAGCAGTTTACGTATGAAATCGTTGTCTTCTTTTCAAGTCAATGATTCTGTGACTAATTATGTTCTCTTTAAATGGCAAGTACAATTGTTTATGGTCCGTAAGACTGAGTAAGGTCGATGCCTTCTGGAAACAATTGGTTTTGTTGAAGTCCTTCCCAAAATTTATAATATAATAATTCCCACTTCACGTATAATTTCAATTCAGAAATACTTATAAAATATTGAATTATTTTTCCTTACAAGTAATTTTATTACATTTATTATTTTTTTTATAACGGTGCTTTTTGCTAAGCGCTAAACGTGATATCACTTTAATTTAAGTTTATGTGTAGGTAGAAAATAATAGAAGTTTATTATCAATGTTTTATAACAATATGAAATAAAACCTTTTGTCTTTTATAAATAATTTTTTGAATAGTTTAATGTTCTCAATTAGTCCTGGTGGATCAATTACCCGGACTATACGATGTATAGCTGAATCTCATTCAATCTTATTTTATATCAAGGAAATATAATATCACAATAGAGAAAAGTTACAATATTTAAGTATATTTAGATATACGATCGGCAATCTTTTTGGAGCAAAGAGCCATTTTGAAGATATTTCCTGTTAAAACACACGTCTAGTGAGCCGCACGCAGCACTACTATTCCAATATAGCCATCATAGCTACCGCTAGTTTAGCGAAGTTGGATCTCTGGATATATAACGTTGAACATCCATTCAAAATAGAAGGATTAAGAAAGAGAAGAGTTTACTTAGAAGAAACCATTTGCTAATGCTTGATTTTTTTTCAAAATATTAATCCATTTTTATACAAAATATTAATCTATTTTTAAACATTTTATTTTCATTCGCGCATTTTGCAGAAATGCAGCTTCTGATGACACTTTCAGCTACGGAACACTTGGAACCAAGTGTCTATGCTCATCATTCTCCATTGTTACTGTCACATTAGCATTTTCAACAGAAGCTGCTGGAGGTACTTGGTTCAGATGTCCATGCTCATCATTCTCCATTATTACCATCACATTATCATTTCAATAGGACCTGCTGGAGGTTCTTGGTTCAGATGTCCATGACCTTTGATAAATTCTATCTGTTCTTCGAAATAACATTGCATCGCTACATCATAGCTCGTTGGTAGCTGCAACTCCGAGGACGTTTGGTAGACTTCCGTGATATTTCTTTTAAATGAATTTCCACCAAATTCTCTTCAATATATTTTTTTGAATCTGCATAAACATAATTGTTAATGGTATAAATAACTATAAACAATTGAAATTAGTTAACATATCATATCTACACTCCATAATCATAATTATATTCACAAGTTATAACTGATTGAATGTGTTAAGTGCAAATGAAATGAACTTGATAAAATTGATATTGTGAAACAGCTAAATAACTATAGTTATTAACATGCATTAACATTATTAAATAATTGATATAGAAGAATATAGAGCCAAACATAAAACTTACTCATTTTTGAAGTTAAGGTAATTGCAAATGTTTGAACGAAGGAATAAAGATAACTTGAGAACTCAAGCTGTGAATTGTAACTGCTGATGGGAGTAGCAAGAACGTCATCATATACTCTCTAGGACTTCATGTAGAAGGAATGCAGCAGGTATCTGAAAGCAAAATTCTAATAATTTTGCATTAAGAAACTTACCTCCATGATCAGTTTATTGCCTGCCTGGATGTCTATTGGTCAATAACATAATTTTAGGAAATTAACTTAAACCAAATAAATTTTCCATTATTACCACATATATTCTGTTCCCCCAATAGAATCCATCTGCATTAGTAAACATAGCATTTGTTTTTGTTATTAAATATCTGTGTTAATTCTAAAATATTGCACCTTTTGAGTCTGTATATTTGTTATTATTTGTATGCACATATATTACAAGATATTTCACATGATCCACTTTGTTAGTTAAAGTTATCGGAGTACATGTTTCTTTCCTCATCCTTAAAATATTTCTCTTCGAACTTTGTTGGATATTTAAAATATCTAGTTATTACGTACAATTAAAAATTATACACATTTTAACATAATTTTGCTTTCATTTCATTGAATAACAGATATTCTTTAGCCTTATAATAAGTAATAAAAAAAAATGTTGTATAATTTATTAGAACGTTTAGTTTTAAATAAGAACATCCAGTTCATAGTGTCTAAATGTTTTTTGCAAAAGTGCCTTCAATGGGATTAGAGCCAGTTTTCCGGAGATCTGGATCAGAATTGAAATTGATTAAATCGACGTAGTACAGGCAATTATAGTCGCTGCAATTAAATCCAGATAGGGAGTGCAAAAATAATAGGAAAAGAGTAGAAGCGAGAACGAAATGGAAAACGTTCAATATCAATCGACGGAAGATGGTTAAAATAATTATTGATCCGGGATGGGCATGCATATCCAACCTAAGGTAACCTAGGAACGAGGAAGTGCATCCACCTGTGCGCTCTGCATACTCACGATGTGTACGCATGGTTTGCTAATAACATTATTTACCAAACGACTAAATTGAATACAACAATATGAATAGGAAGTAGCTAAGGTAGAAAACGAATATAATGGTTGTGTGTGTGTGTGTGCAATACGGTTTTGGTTGTTCTTGGTGCTCGGTTCCACACACTTAACCCTCGGAACGGTTTTAAGTCGATTTAATTGTGAACTAACTGTCGCAATCTAAAAGACACTGACACCGGAAATTGCCTTTCCTGCGATGATTTCAGGACCTCTCTTGTGCGCTTCTCATACTCGCCATTATTGTTCACTCTTATTTTCTTGAAGTATTTATGGATATTCTATAAAATGCATTTTAAGAGAGCAAAATTCAACCAAAAAAATTTATACAGTTAGAATTAATCAAATAACAATCTTTTTTTATATAATATAATTATTTATAATTTATTCAGTGTTAATAATAAGTAAATTTTATTAAATTTATACATGTGGTGGTTTACCATATTTGTTGTTTTGTTGTTTTCAATAAGGTCAATAGCCAGAACATTAGTATGTGATTCCAGTCTATCTTAGCAACTATCCTCAACCATATATATGTCTATTATTGATGAAGTGCGATTCCCTGATAATATGTTTTAGGTATTTGGATTGAAACGTTTCAATAATTTGTATGTTTAATTTGCAGGATGTACCTCATAATTGGATACCATACATCCATACTTATTTCAATATTACCTTGTATATTAGTAATTGATACTCTCCTGATAATTCTGACCTTTTCCCTGGTAATCAGTAAAAGTTTATAATTTTTTCTCAGCCTGAATGTAGCCAATGAGATTGTATTTATTTTAGAAATAAAAATTAGTAATGTATGAATTCTGGATTTAACATTGCTTTGGGTTTTTATTGGCGTTGCTAATGTTTCTTGATCAAATAATAGCAAATCTCATCCAATTTATTATATTATACTTATTGTATGCTTTACGTTCTCATTCAACATTCAACTGTCGTCTTTACTCATAATTTTGCCTATATATCACAGTAGTAGCAATAGTGAGGACGAAAGTTTACGTTTATTCCTGCAGCTTTGCTTTTCTGAATATATTTGATACTGAATTTCTTATTGGTATTAATCTTCTTTTTCGCAAAACACTGCTTCGTTTTACGATATCATATTTGTATTGTGCGTTCGAGTCTTCAAAATACATCAAGAGCCACGACTCATTTGTAATATAATTTTCTCTGGAGTCCAATAGAGCTATAAAACATAAACGTATTGATTAAATTTCAAGAATATTTATTAACATCTTCCATAATAATCATAATTTTATTGAAACTTAAACTTTATAATATTTTTGTAAGCAACAATAAAAAAATAAATATATTCTCATTAAGCACATTCAGGCTGACAGAAAACATTTTTTTGAAGAGATTTATCTCAATTATTATTGATATAAATCTCTTGGCCATTTTTCTACCCCCTTGCGGTGTTTAACGATGTTTATGAACTTGGCAGACATTTAAACTGAGATATGTTGTAGTGGCAGCAATGGGTAAAATTTATTAACTAGCAGTTGAGGTCCTTATGGTGGCATTTTTCGACGGCTTTCCATTTGTGGAGCTCAACAGTGTCTTTTAGTATCTTTCAGTGTTTGGCACGTTGCAAAAAGTAGAGACTGTTTCAAAAAAATAACATCTAAGATGCCTGGTACGATTTTTGAAAACTTAAGCTTAAGAAAGCTGAGTATTCTGGTGATCTTATTGCTAATCGGTCAGGTAATATGTTTTTTAATTGGTGGCTTAACAGCACTGTCATGGTACTCGACAATCCTTCCACGGCATGCATCAATCCGCATCCTGAGAATACAGATCGCAGTCGATGGATATCCAGAGACGGCAAAAATAAAGTTGAATTAAACCATAGAAATAACATTATAAACAAACATATCACAGCCAAATATACTGTATTTGTTGGCGCGATGCCTTTGGGGATGCCCCGGTTGGATTTCTTTTGCTGGCAATAGTATCTTATCGGTGTCATCCAGGTAGATTTACTGTACGAGAAGGAATTAAAATTAGAGCCGTCCATTGAACTGACGCTGAACGCGAGACTTTTCTACAAAAACAAAGGGGATAAGGAATGAAAGTACTACAGCAGGAGAAACGCTTTATGGATTGTAGTTTCGATTACATCGAAGACGATAACTCGCAGCGATACCCATTTAGCTGCACTACCGATCCCATATTCGAATTGGGCTCATTGCATGATGATTATTACATGTTGAACCTGCGCCTTCCAGATGATAAGAATAGGAACAGAATAGGATAGACCAGTGATATACATTTGCACGTTATTCATATGAACGGAGGCTTTAGCAGGGTCTGGTTAAGCATGAAAGCCGTATTCTTCCCGATTATTTTGTCTATAATGACCTGGTTCTGGAATCGCGTTTATTGGATTATATGCTCATCTCTTTAGGCGGAACATTGACATTCTTGAATCTACCATTAATAATCCCTTGGCGAATGTCGCCCAGCAAAATAATGTAAGGCATTTCGAAGAAAAAAGTCTAGAACTCTAATGGTAGATTCAAGAATGTCAATGTTCAACGATCAAGGAGAAAAGAATTATTTGCGTCTCTACTGGAAACATCTGAGCGCCATCGTCATCGGGTGCACTTCACTACTAATCTTCGACTTATGCGTTCTACTCTATTTGGGTTATATCGTTCGAAACACAATTGGCCTTGTCTTTTATCATTTTAGCTGGAATCTCTTGTTTCATCTTCCTGTGCTACATGATTTGCAATGTATTTAGAAACATAAGCCTCAAACACGCTGTCCTTCCAAACATGTCTTCGGATCATTTAGCGATTCAATTTCCTTATGCTCGCCACATTGATTTGCGCCGCAATCACCGTAGTATCCTTCATCCTGAGTCAACGAAGGACAACACAAATGGGACGACACCATGGACATTGAACTCTCTTCCGTACTACCTACCGGACTCTACTGCATGTGAAGCATATACTAATCCTTTACGCTCCAAGCCATATGCAATAGTCTTCGGATTCTATTTGTAGTGAAAACAAAGAAGAGATAGAATTCAATCGACTGCCGACTTATTCCAGCCCCAATGAAATACCCTCCCTCACGTCCTTTGCCAGTAAAGCGGCTATAGAATAAATTCAATTTATTATGTATCAATTGACTATATTGGTTTGATTATTGTTATTCTATAAAAATATTAATAAATATTACTTTTATTATGAATTAATTTTGGTGAATATATTTCTAATCTTTACATCTTTACATGAATTTTACTTATTTTCTTTTACACCTGAATTAAGTTTTTATAATTTACCAAGAATTTCCGGAATCCCCTGGAAAACAATATTAGATTTCTTGTTTTCCGAGAACAACTTAATAAAATAACAATTTTGTCTGAAACTAAATCACATATTTCATTCATAAATTTATGTGTGTATTATTTCAATCACAAACATTCACAATTCATTGACACCCGGTTCGTGGAATTTACTACGTTCGAAATGCGGTCATAAATGATATCGCCAAATGTTGACCTTTCAGAACGCATAAACTACCTGTTTCTCCACTTTGGATCTTACATCTCACTTGAACGCATGCCACCGACAACCTTAATGTGTTACGTTTCTTTATGACCTAGTGAAAAATATCTTCCTCTTTCAATCAGTGTATGTCATCAGCACTTTTTACAAAGATTGATGTAACACGAAGATATATATTTTGTCGACCCAAATGTGGAAATGTCAATGTGTTAATTATTTTATTTTAGGGTTCATTATTTTTTTTTATTTCCATTCAAATTTATCAGGAATAATTGTTTAAATTTTCATTAAAGAAAATTTACAAAACTTTAGTAAATTAACAAATATTAATGTTTTAATAACGCCTGATTATTTAATTATATAAATTCTTCATTTTATATTACATAATTTTTAATAAAATGAGTTTTGAATGCCATTAATATCATAGCACGGACATCTTAATGATAGAATATTCAAATGAAACTAATTAATCCAAGTAATAATCAACCACTAATTATGATTGTTATAAAACCGCAGCTAATTGCTTATTAGTTCTGATGCGAGTCGATTCATTTGTGTCCACCAGCAACGTTTCAATAATAATATTACGTAACAAGGAGTGCTCCTTCCTATCAAAGGCGTTCCGTGCAATAATTTGTGTCAATTACGTAGCTTGATTGCTTCCCAGAACCTCACCGTCCAGTTTTACCACAACATCGACGTCCCAGAGAAGTTTATAGTCGGATATTAATAACAGTATGCTCTGTAATTACACTCAAAACAAACGAAAAAAAAAACTGTAGATGTAGCACTAATAATAATGATAATAAATATGAAAAAAGTGGAATGACTTAAAAAGTTATATTTTCAATGAAATGTAATCTTCCGGAAATTAATTAAACTGTACTTTTAATAAAATTACTCTTATTTCGGTAATTTCTTCGGCGGCAATTATAAACTTTCAAGTGCTTCATTTATATCGCCCGAAGTTTATACGTAACTTTCCGCATAATTGCAGTACATCTTTAAGGATGCAACTTTTGCACATAAAACCATTGAAAACGTTCATAATTATTACAGAAAATGGATTAACTTCATGGAAAATAAGACATCACTTTTTTTTAAAATAATGTTTAGATACAATTTACAAATACACCTATTCCCCAATTTACACGGGAGATTAAAAGCGAAAACGTGTAATGAAAGTACCGAGCAAAGCGATGAATAGGTAACTTCGTTTAGCGCTTCCTTGATTAACGCTGATTCTAAACGCAAAATTTACACCTATTTAGTCAAAAAGTGATGTTAGAGCAATTAACGTAAATACATAAATATTGAAATTAAAAAAATTCTAAATAAATGATGTAAATACTATTGTAATAAATGATGTAAATACTATTGATTATTGGTCGCAAATTTTTCTTTCCAATTTTATAAAATTTAATTGTATTTAACAACGCATTATTTATAATAAATGATTACTTTTAACGGATATTCTATTCATATTTATTATATAACTGATACAACGTTATTAATATACGTTGATTTATTTCTATCGCTTAATTTTTAAAATATGAAATTATTCATAGTTGCTGTATCAATTTATATATTTAATATTTAAAGTTTAGCAATTTTCATAAATTGTAAATTATGAAATTTGATATTGTAAAACATCAATGAAAACTCGATGGAATCTCGCCAAAAAAAATCCAATATATCTACAAGTTTTATTTTAAAATGTTAATACGTTTTTGTTTATTATATGAAAATAATTATTTGCACACCATTTCAAAAGCTTTAGTATTTTCATTTAACCTTTCGCGCTGACATTTTTCTCGACATGATTTTACATTTTGCTGCTAATTATTTATCTCAATGGACATTATAACAGCTTGTTTTCAAAATTCTACAAGTTTTTTTTATTTATTTAATAAAAATATAATCAAGTTTGGGCTTTGGGATAAATGAGTCCGAATAGGCACGTAATTTATTTAACTATATATTCTAAAATCTTACTTGTTCATGTTGAAAGCTCAGTTCACTCAATAAAATATATACTTACTTGAATTTTTGTAGTTTATCCGTATGTATTTGATAGCTTTATGCTAGACTTGCAAAGATCATAACACATTATGCATTGAAATACTGTTAAATCCTACAATACGAGTAGGACATTTAGTAATACGTTTCAGTAAAAAGTCATGAGATATACATAGCTCATTAGGCTTGGGTTAAAGAATACTATCACTATTTTGCATAAAATTATGCTAATTTATAAATGGGTTTGTGTAACCTCGATTATCAAATAAAATTCATTCTTAAACCAATTAGTTCGAAAACCGAAACCATTAATTTCCCTGTGCATCTCACTTAATTCGTTGAAAATGTATTTATTAGAGAACCAAAATTTGGTTGGGAAATCAATACATTTTTTATTTTGATGAATGCCTCATAACCAAATTTGATGTATATTGGGGATTTTCAGATTTAATTTTGTTGTTATTATCGAACATTTTTCATTTATATGTTCTAGACACATAACCAAGGAATTTATTACCTTTACAAGACAATAAGTCCATAATAGAAGATCTTTATCATTTAAAAATTATTTTACAGATTTTCACAAATTACAAGAAAAATGTACAAATTATGTAATTTAAAAATATTAATAATAATATAGCAAACTGTATATTTTAGATAACACAATTTATATGATAATAATTTAATTTATTAATCAAGCATTATAAATAATAAAAAAAACTGTTCTTTCTTTTATAAGCGCGTCAATTCTAAGTCGATTTCTTTATGTAAACAAAAGACACATCTTGTCTTAAAGTTAAAAAAATAATGAATACTTTTGTAATAGTCCTTAGAGTAGTTTTGTAGATGTTCCACAGATCCATTATTGCGAAGAGTGTATAATGCTTATATAATTGTTAGGCAATACGCCTATATGAGTCTCACTTGCGGTTGTAATGTATTGTTTATGACAGGTTAGTTGATGTTTGGATGTGAATAACAACCATTGATTAATTTCATGGCATTAACGGGTTATACATTACAATGTCATAATTATTCGCGTATGAAACAGGAGAACGAAGATTGGACTTAATTGAAGTGTAGTGGAAATGCTGTAATTTATTTATTGAAGCGTTGAGTACTGAACTAGTAAATTGCGGCCTGCTCAACAGTATGCAGGAAGCACCATTCAAATCTATTCAGTTGTGAAGTTCGCATTAAAAAAAAACAATTTTCTAAATTCACTTAAATCTATTTTTGTAGTTTTACTTCTGTCCTCATGTCCATCAATTCCTTTATTTCAACGAACTGTACGTGCAGTTAAAGCCATTTGTAGTCCACGCGGAAACAGCGTCCAAACAAATGGTCGGATTTTATCTCAGAGAATCCGGACGATTGACTGAAAATCGCTTAATTAAACTGAATCGGTTTTTAGAAGTGGCTGCAGGTTTTTATCAAAATCGAGGACGACACATGAACACGAACATGAGCGAGACCAGTTTTATGGGGTCAGGTGTGTGCTCTCCTTCCTTGCGCAATACAAGATCACAATATTCGTCGATTACCTGTGCCAACCTCTTGTTTAACGAAATGGATTCAGCTGCATCTTCCAACTCAAGAACTGTTATATTAATAGTCGATACAACACTTCACCTACTTCAAGAGTAAATCTGTGTTGGCGGACGCAACTCTTTATCACATTTCGTTAAATCGCAATTAACTCATTAAACAACTTTAACCCATAATATTCTTATGATCATTTTTTTTGCTCGAATCTGGATTGTTCCCGAATTCTTCGAGAAGCGTAATATTTTATATTAAAATTAAATATTTTTCGTGATTTTGCTCCTGGGAAATCCCATTGGAAATGTATCTAAATTGTATGCATATTATAAGAAAAATGAAGATCGACATTTCATTGCACAATTCTAAACCTATACTTAAACTATACTCACATTTCAATATGTTTAAATCAGACACGACCAACCCATGACCCCTGGGTCGCATGTGGCCTAATTGAAAAGTTTTTGGGTCCCAAAACGCTTTCATTACATCAAACAATTAGCTGATTACTGAATGTTATCGATTCTCATTATTAAATGACTTTAATACAAAAGATTTTTTTTAAATATTCTAAGAAAGTCACAAAATTATCAAAAAACAAAAAATATCAAAAAATATACAAAAGTGTCAAAAAAAACTATAAGCAAATACTTTACAACTCTAAATATATTGAGTAATAAAACTACACAACCAATATTTCCTAATTGTTCAAATACGATTTACCTGACAATACTAATTCATTTGAATTTCAATCTACGTATGCATAGAATTTAATTAAAACTCGCAGACTGCCTTAAACCGACTAATTACCATCGAATTCAAACTCATAAATTGATTACAGACACTAATTCGTTTTCCATTCAATGAGTACTAAAACCCAAACGCGCAACGCGAACTCGACGATGACAATATTATTGATTTATCGAATTCCGAAAAGTTTACGGGAAACTTTACAAATCGAATCTTAGCCCAATTTCCTTCCTTGTTCCGATCCATTTAACTTTAATTTTTTCCTGTTTATTGAATTCTAAACAAGAAGAGAATAAAAAAAACACCAAATCTGGGGAAATTGAGATCTTATCCACTGCTTGAGACTTACTAAATTAGATTCTATATTGAGAATGTACATTCTATCGAATGTTACCTTCAGTACGAAGCATTGACTTCTTTTGCTGCAATGTTGTAGTAGCGTTTGCAATTGTTCCATTTTTAATCTTATTTATGAGAATTTCATCGTTTGGATGAAGTCCAAAGAGATTACGTTAGTTATTATGTAATATTTTCAAAATAATTTCAGATAAATTTATAATAATAAATAATAGAACAGAAAGAGGTGTAAGGCTAAATTAATTGTGTTAATAATATGTTAGTACTTTATTATTAACGCTATGTACAAATATAGCGTGAAAATAAATTAATGGTGATTTGAAAAGTATTATAAGTAAATACACTTTGTCTATCTAGGAAATGGAAATGATAAGAGAAAAAGAACCAATTTACAAAAGCAAATATATAAACAAATAAGAGACAAAATTTGAATGTTAAAGCTAACGCAGATAAAAGCAATAGACTGATAAGTCTACTACCACATAATCCATTAGTCTGGATTTTGTGAAGAGTAGGCATGATAGAAAAAGTTAATCTATTAGTTGATACCATCTGGAAGAGAAGAGACTGCTCAGTTCTATTCCTTAATTTGTCACAGGTTCTTCAACCAACTTTAGCATACAGATTTGCTCACAAGCTAAAAATGAAGTCGACTCTGCAATCATTGCGTCAGACGTAAGTCCCATAATTGGATATCGATAACTTCAAGAAGAAAATTGTGAATTGGTCAAAATCGGTGCATGTTATCACCTTGAAACGAGTAACATGTCCTCCAGTCAAACTCAAAAAGAGTTCCAACATTTGCAAATCAGACTTAGAAAGATCATATTTTAGACAAAACGAGATGATCTAGAAATCAAGTTTTGAACGCATTAACCAATATGCTTGCAAATTTGCAATTGACTTTGAAGAACAAGTTACTGGTCTAAAAACATTTATACCAGTTTAAACATACGGAATCCAATTGTGGATAACTGCTAGCTCATCAAATATTAAAAATCAAGTATACATCATAGTACATCGCCAATACAAGAATGCAGGATTTTGGAATATAGACATTGGAAGAGGTTGATAAAGATTTCTCCAAAAAAAAAATAGACGGACAGACTTGATTCACATGGCTGGACAATAACCAATATTACTTGCTGAACTTCCTGATTAGTCACTCTATCCCAATTGAGATACTAAAGCCTCAATATTTATATAAACTAACCAAAACTGGAGTTAAACTACATGAATTTAAAGTTATATAATCACTATTCAATTTTTTATTATTTTCTAACTATTATTATATTATAATATTCTAACATAAATGGACATAAACTGATATAAATGAACACAATATATCCAAATTTGAGTATAATAAATGTTTGCTCTAGATTTGTAGTGTGTAATACTAATAAATGTTGTGGCTTTCGGTTTAGTGCTCGCAATGAATCGTGTCGGTTTTCAAATTGCTTCATTATCCGATCGACGATTTCAGCGATTTATTGGAGTAATTTCAATTAACGCAAATTGATTGGGATCGCTTTGAACGAGTGTAGTTTTCCTAGGTCAAGTTTGATGTGTCGACATGCGATGTGAAAGGGATTCGCTTTGTAATTTAATGCAATTGTGTAATTGTGTCTCTGTAATGAAGCAGTCTCAATTGATTTCCACTTCTTTTACTTAACAAATGAATTAATGATTATTTCACCACTAAAAATCAATTGTGAAATAGTCTTATGAAAAAATCTTTTGATTGCTTTCCACTTCAAAATTATTTCGTTTTAATGATGATTCAATCAATAAATCTAAATTCTCTAATGAAACATAAAGCAGAAGTTTTATATTGTTATGCATCAATTCCATTTTGTAAATGGAATTCTACGATTGATTAATGGATGAAATATCTTAGAGGTCCGAAGCTCCAATATACGTTCCTGATTTACAATGCATCAACGGAGACATATTCATTGATTAATGAAAGAAATAAAGCTTTTGTTGGGAGAAGGCTTTCCACATTCCACATTTTGCATATAGTTTCATTACTGGTTTAACTTTATAGTATGGACAACAAAAGAATAATATATGTTATCATCAATGTATTTTATTCGTAAAACTAAACTAATTCCTTTGTTTTTTTCCCATACTGTCCACTAATCTTTCTCTAAAATCTACGAAATTATCAAGCAAGTCCGAATTTAAAAGAAAATACAACAATACCTTGTATAACGTGGATTAATTATACTTGTGTTAGAAAAAAATATTTTTTGTGCAGTTTTAAAGTCCTCGTTTAGTGCGATTTTTAACACAGTGGGATATTGGCAAAATAAATTGCCTACACTCTGCCAGGTATTTCTATATATCAAATTTTCGTTACTTGAGCAGGAATGAATTTAGATATGGTCTATATAGACTGTAACCCAGAGCCCCTTGTTGGTAAAAAAATAAAAATAGACACAACTAAACCAAAATTTGTTTAATTCAGCCCACAAATAATATTAGTTGAGGGCCCCACAGTGTTAGTCGATAGTGTTTGCGCCATTATGGTGTTTAAATGCAAAGATTAATTTTATGTGCATAGATTTACAAAAAAAATAATATATACTGATATTTTGGTTCGTTAATCTTCACCTTTGACATTATGTATAGGTATGAAATCTAATATCAAATTCATTAAGTTCTTCCCATTGTAATATTTGGAAATATTGATTGATACTGAAATTTAAGAAATATTGTTATTAAAATTAATTAAAATTACACAATAAACTGAAAATGAATTGTTAGAATTATATAGTTTTTCAATATATATAACTATTTTATGAGAATGCTAATATACTAAATTGCTCATACATTAATAATGATTACGTAATTTGAATATGTTGAAAGAGACTAGGAAAGGTATAAGCAGATCTCCAAAAAAGGTGCTTTGATAAACGAGACCATGGTGCTCTTTGTCATGTGCTATGTTAATAATCCTGCTCCTGACAAACGGAAGATTCTAAAAAAATTGAATTGGGTTTTCGGTAAAGGTACAGATACTTGGGGTCCTCCATCAAAGAGAGCAAAACGATCTTACGGTTGATCGCGTTGGAATATATTTGTTTACGCGAGGAAAAGGAAAATGATCTGAAAGAAGTCGGAAGGTAATAGTGTGAGAGAGGAAAGAGTGTGCAGAGAGAATCGATCCAGTTTAAAATATTTTCTACCCAAGTTCAAGGAAGTTGGCGAGGCGCGGTCGTTGACTAAGCGACCTTGCAAACAACGCTCTCAATTGCAATTTACATTTGCAACGAGCATCCGCCAGATACGGCAGAAGTGCTGCAACGCGTGTAATGCCTTTCCGCCTACACACATCCATCCATCCATCTAACCCATCCATCCATCTAACTTATCCATCCATTGGTATCTGCAATATTCAAATCGCTTTTTCCGTTCGAGAAAACCTCCCATGGCCCAAGCAGAAGGCTTAATTCAATCAGCGGGAATCGTGGCTGGAATTGCGGATCGTAAAACCCATCAGCTCAACCCCATTCCCATGCGCTGGGAATACATCGGCACCCATCGTTGTTCGACCATCGTTGTAGGCACATCAATAGCATCAATATCGGAGTTTTATTGTCCTTTCCGAGATGGAATTGGCGCTTCCTTATTGGGTCCCCGTTAGTTTGGCGTATTTAAATAGACTCGTTTTATACATTTCAGCATGCGAACGGCATAATAGAGTATAATAATATCGCCAATCTACAGAATGTATAATACCTTATACAATTTGGTATAACAAAGTACATTACCTAGTGAAATACCTAGAGATAAAAAAAAAACATTAATTAATCAACTATTTTTCCCGAAAGATATATTAGATACATTATTTTTACTAAAAAAAGTTTGAACTATATAAAATGTCTTGACAATCTGAACACTATACCTAATAATTTTCCTAATAGTAGTTAGTCTTCAGAATTTCTAAACATTAATTCCAATTTTAGTTAATACGATTTTAACAACTTTACAAATGGGTTTGGTTGCAAGAATTTATCAAATGCCAATTAAATGTTTTTTGGCAACAAAATGTTTCTATATAAAATTAATAAATAATGTAAAATATTAGAATATACCAGTATTTTTTAAAGTTTATATCAATTTCTTGTTTTAACATAGAGTGACAGCTATCATGGTGACATGGTGTCATTTCGTTATCAATAATTTGATAAAATTGTTATACACTATGCCTAATAGCTTTAAGTGCTAGTCATTCTGTAAAATACATAATACTAAATTATACATTTTGCCGCTAAGTTTACATAGAATATCAAGATCTAAATAGATTTTTGCCGGATGCGTGTTGAGTGTGGTGAGTATGTATATATATATAAGTATTCACCATAACGGAAACTTTTCAGTGCATTCATCTTTGCGTGGAATGCAAAACGGCATAATTAGGCATGTGTGGGGGAAATTCAGTTCGATTTCTTGTCGGGTTCCGTGATTAACACCAATAAACAACACTGTATCCCAATTAACACTTTTCCGCAATGCGTTTTCATATTACTATTTGTAATTTTTTTCATCTTTGCCTTCGATATATATCTTGCGCTCCAAATACCGATAAAACTGCTATTAACATTTCATTTCTCCGTAAGACTCACGTATGAATCCATTGATCATACATAAAAAAAAACTTTGCAGGCGTTCATACTTGCACACTTTCCATTCTAACGTTATTTCCTCTTTTTTGTGTTCCTCTACTTCAAGTTATGTAAGAAATTTATAGACAAAAACTGATTTTGCATAGAAGATATTTTTGTTGACCCTATCGTCAAGCGGATTTGTAATGAAAACAGTAATATTATAATTAGTTAATTGAATATCTACATATTTCCAACGACTATTTTATAATTATAATAATAAAAAGAATATATGAATTCCCGTAAACATTTCTTGAAGTTCAAATTGTAATATTTTTATTATAACAAAAAAGTAATTGAAATTTATTGTAACTTAATTTTGAAGTCAATTTAGAAAATGTATTGGACTATATAAAATATAACAAAATTCAAATGATGAATCCAAAACAATTATTTTAATCAATTTATATTACTTATTTATAGTAATAATTAACCTGTAAGTACGGATGGGTCAGAGTGACCTGATATTTGCTTTCATTCGCATTCTTTTGTAGCTATTTAGGTATGTTCTAGTGCACTTTTCAGTAGAAACAAAGCAGTCGCGACTAGAAGTTATTTTATTGTATAGTGAATTTCGAGTCAAAATGGCCCGTCTATAGCAAATAAGTTCTTGAAATATCATCAATATTTTTATTTCAAAATAGAAGAACTTTTATTTCTCATGTACCAAAACGGGAAAAATCAGTAATTCTGATATTAAATTACTGAAAATTTAATCATTTGCAAATGAAATATCTGAATCCAATTTATAGACAATTCAACAAAAGTACAAAACTTTCCACATTTTACTCATATTATATAATTCATAATTTATATTTTAAATTATTTATAAACTTTTATAGAAATTTCATGTTTTCAATTTAGAATAATTAATTAAATTTTTTCTTAGTATTAGAATTTTAAAGAAACAGACATAGAACAAAAAGAAAAATCCTTATTAACGCGGTAGAAAATAATGTCATGCAAAGGATGTAACTATGTACTATAAAAAATGTAAATTATTTTTCTTCATCTTTTACGCTGCTGAAAAGATCATTTTCTCTATTAGCAATTATCTTCATCCTCTGAAGTTTCTTGCAACGCATCTTAATTGTATATTTCTTATAGTTTCGTTAAAAAAAATATCACCTATGCTATTTTGTTTACATTATTAATAGTTTATTATATACCCACATTACGGGTAATAGGTTCCGTCGAGACTGTTTGAAACCGGACTAATTGTGGAATTAAATACACATAAAAAGCAAAGAGACTTTTCTGTATAAACAGAAAAACCGATAATTTATGTTAAAAAAATAATTTCAGGATTTATTTTTCTTAATGATTCAAATTTGGAAACAGGGATATAGTGAAACCAGACTGATTGAAGATGAATATTAAACATAAATTAAAATAAATTTATTATGGTGTAATTTCCTAAAATTGTACGAATGTTCTCTATAACATTCTGTTATGTATATTTACAATTATATTTCATACATTATATAGTTTATGTGAGACGTAAATGTCTATCAGATGTAACAACTGTCAATTATTATAATGTTAGAGAACATATAAAAAGATGAAATTTCGCTGATGTCACTATGGAAATATATTACATAAACACAGCAATACCTCGTATAGTGCGACTTCGATCAGTGCGGTTTCATCATAGTTTGGTTTGAAATTAAAAAAAAATCAAAAAATTTTAATAGACATTTATTTTATACTTAGATGATTGTTTTTTCAAATTTTTACAGTCAAGTCTTTTTTTGTACAATTTAATTTTGTATTACTGTACACTAGCATTTTTCAACTTATGGGTTGTCACCTAAGATTTAGTCACGGAATAACAGCTGTCACCTTGTGTCAAAACGATAAACTCAAGAAAAACTACAAATAAGTATGTCGGGTCGCGCAACAAAATATTGTTCATACATAAATCTGCTTCCAATCGCAGCAAGCAAGAATTTTTCAACTTATGGGTCCTCACCTAAGATTTTGTCGCGAAATGATAGTTCTCATCTTGTGTCGAAACGATAAACTTCTGAAGAAAAACTACAAAAATATACAAAAATGTGACAAATGAATGAAAATCAACTCATTGAAGAAATCTTTTTGAAACGGATAGTATAGTTATGTTTGTGTTAACGGAAAGTGGTATACACTTAATTATTTAAATGAGATGAATACGTATTACTAACTAATTTATCCGGTAAACAATCTACCCCTAGGAAAGTGGGCAAGCCGTAACCCTCTTGAGACCGAACCCTGCTCAAATATTTATTATTCAAAGAGACTGGACCACTTGACTGCATCATAAACCATAAGCATATCCGTATGTAATGCGGCCTTAAATACATGAAACCCACGGAAATTTACATATTGACACGGAATAAATCTAACCCCTGTAAATATTTAACTAAACTATCCGTTTTCCCTGAAAACTGCTCAATCAATCATACACACCTCAGTCATACACACATGATGCTCAGATTCCTGCAAGTAGCAGACAGACAACGGAATATACTTGAAACTTTCTCCATCTGTCCTGCAAACTACATTGTTGTAGAGCGAGAGACAGAGACGTGTAGCTCCATATTGCAGGCCACTCAAATGCGAGAGTACGTGACTCTGTTTTAACTACATTCGTTGTTCTTGCATGTTTCACTGAAAATACGACCTGAGCATTATTCATACATCCACTTCCTTCCAATCGCAGCTGCTAGGTGTACCATCAAAAAATTTACTATTTATCGGTTTATTGTTAATGGTTTTATGGCAGTTCGTATCGCTTGCAAATGTAGCGTTGTACAAAATACAAAGTACGGTAAAAACTGACATCATTATTTACCCGAAGTTACGGAGATGCTAATCTCCAACGAAACCCACGCACGGAATCGATTCGTTTAACACTTTAATATTGGGTTTTCACAATAAAACACGAAAAATAAAACATTCTAATTTATTTGTTTTTTTTTAACTTTAATTTAGCTCCGAGTGTTATTTATAATTTTTGGGATAATTTCGCAACATCAGCGTGGAGGAGTCCTTTGTTTTATCGTCCCCGGAGGCTTCACCGGTCCAATTAACTGGTTTAATTGGCTTAAAGAAATCCACTTAACCAGGCTAGACATCTCCTCGAATCGAATCCATCTGACCAGACAGTCACGCGAATTGGTTTGTCTATTGGAGCGTACAGAAAGCATCCTCGGAACTGGACGAATTTCAGGAAAACCGAACGTTTCATACGTTTCACTATTAATTTACTGCCTAGCGGAACTCAAGAGGTATTGAAAAAAATAAATGAAGACAAAAAGCGTTGACTTGTAACTATCGTGTTTTGTAACTGTTTTAGGTATATTTCGATATCATTTATTGCCTGCCTGCCAATAACGGCTCAAGTACATCAAACGGCTGATGCTATCATTACAAATAAATGTTATATATTTGTGTTTTCGAAAATCTTCGGTAATAAATCGTTGCGGATTATTTACATTTCCGCATCGTGGGGATCATCCATCAAGTCACTTACATATCATTATATCGCATCGTTCAAGAATTATTTGATGGAATATTTTAGAAAATTGTATGCAATTTTCGAGTTCGAGGCATCAACGAATATTTTAGAGTAATTTACATAAAAATGAGATAGCCTGAAATATGATACAGTTATTGAAAAAAGCTTTGGTTCATTAGTTAGATTTTGTCCCATATAAAAAAAAACATTGAGAGGTTGGTTCACTGGAACTAATAAATATTATTCTTTTAAAAAATAAATTACACGCATGTAAACAAATTGTTAATCTCTCATAATTTATTTACATTATTGAAGAAAATTATTGATTTATTATGAAACCCAATTGTCAACGGAATTAAAAATGTTTGAGAACGGAGGTTTATTTTTAGTACTTTTATTTGTGTGTATACTAAATAACTTCTTTAAATGATAATTAATTATTCATTAAAATATTAAAGATCAGTTTTGTGGAGAAAAGAAACCGACTTTAACAATTAAACATGTTTTGTGGATGAGTTTCCTTCTTTTAATTTCATTAATATACCATAATTTATTTACACTAGACCTAACCCTCGTCTTACACGGTATACTATTTTTACACATTTCTGCTTTTACACGGTTTAAAAAAAAATGTTGAAAATGCGTATCTTTTTGCATACTTTTCAATTTACACAGTTTTGCATTTAAAATGTTATAATTTCGATTTACACGATTTTTTCAAGAACCTATCTACCGTGTTAAAGAAAATAATGATATAATATAATTAGTATATATTAGTAAAAGTAAAAATACGAAATTTGACTAAATTTTATGATAAAGATTATGACTTTATACATTTATAATATTTTCATTGTCTTTAATTGAATCTGGAGAAAACCTGTCATCAAATGTGTAAATATTTTGTCATTACATAAAAATTATGAAATCAAAATGAATAAGAACTATTGACTATTTAAATATGTTAAATTATCCATAAAGTTTTCAACAAATTGACATAGATTTTTATGTGAATATTGAATATTATTTTTTTCTCTAATAAATCAATTTATTAAATTAATTATTTACGTAACAATATTTTTATTGACAATCATAACATAATTAATAAATTCATATGTTAAACTAATTAAAAATTATTAATTCAAAGAAAAAAAAAATACATTTTATAATAGAAATTCTTAGAAATATAATTCTGTTTAAATTAATGAAGATGATAGCATAATAAAAAATATTTTGCATAAAAATTTATATATATATGTAAAAAACTTAAAATATTATGTACTATTTGAAAAATGTATTTTTTTTAAATGATTAACAATTTAATTAATTAAGGTAACCTTGGACTATTTTAAAATCAGATTCTGGGACAAGTTTAGAAACGTTTAAGTAAAATTAGTAATATTTCGTAGAGATTTAGAAAACATTACTCTACAAGCACGACTTTCTCATTAAAATATAGAAATCTAATTAGAATCAGTTCAATTAAATCAATAATATACAAAATTTTTAAGCCTAGATTATATTTTTTCTTCTAATTAATTGCATTAGAAATAAATATTTACAGTATACAAAAAATATATTTATTGTACATAACATATGCAATGGAGGTATGCAAATAACTAATATGCAGATAAGATTTATTTATATGAGATTTTTATGTGAGTTAATCGAATGTAACGTTAATCACCTTGAACGTGAAACGAACGTTCTGCATATTAATCTTGCAAATACCTCAGTTTGTTTGTATGGGTAATTCTTGTTGATTTTTTAAATAGATAGATGTTTTAACTTGGTTATCGACCTATTTATAAATATGTGATCGTAGGTCCTGCTGTGTCTGCAAAGTCTCCTTCTGTTGCTCTCTCTTTGGTGAAGAGCACCGTTAGTTGAGAAAACGCGAGAAGAAGAGGCATACAAAAAAAAATATGTATGCTCGGAAACCAAGAGGTGCCCACGGTTGGGTCCCTCCCGGTCCGACCAATCGTCGCCGTTGCATAACCAGCCGAGGATCTCCGGGTATAAGACAAGATCACCTGTGTCGGCTGAACTCATTTCGGTCGGTGAAGTCGCGAAGAGAAGGTACCTACCTCTAGCTTAAGAGCTCATACCATTACACACACACACAGCTTAGCCTAGCCTACCATCCTCAAGAAGAGAGGCAAAGGAAGAGCAGAAGCGGTGGGAACGTGAAACGGTGAACTTGAACCCGGTCTGGTATTATATAAGCCTAGGCCAGTAGAAGACGAAGAGGAAGAAGTGCGACGCGCGGTTTCACGGTGTGCACCACTACAGCGGCGGTCTTCTAGTAGTGCGCGAAGTGACGAAGAAGATATTATACACTGTCGATACCAGAGGGAGAGAGAGTTCAACGCCTGCATAGACGCTAAACTACTTCAATATACATATTTTTTGGACTTGTTTTCGTTTTTCGTAAACCATTGGACTTTTTTTGTGCACTTCCGATAAAGGTAAATCCCGCATACACAATATATTCTAGCGATCATAAATAATTGATGAGCTGGCAAAGCCTCCAATTAAACTACCTGAATCCGAGCATACGCATGTAAAAACGATTGGCTGGAAATCGATTTACCATAACAGGAAGCTACAGTGTGCAATTTTCTATATGTTAAGTCATATAACCTTTTTTTTTGTATTATTATATTTTTTTTTGTTGTTGTTTTTGAATTGTTCGGGTTTCCAAATTGCACGTCGAGCTCAATTTGTACACGTAAACCGGAATTAATCCAGTTCGTTTATGCGCGAGGCATGTTTTATGTCTTCCTGCTGGATTCCAGTCGATCGTTTATATTAATATTGCATGGGAGCCAATTTATTTTGCTCAAAATCGTCGAGAACGTTGCATATTATCGAGTTCCTGGCGATGGAACGAACGCTTTGAAGCCAATTTACCTCTTTCGGTATACACGTAAAGAGGATATTGGAACGCTCCTGCCTCTATTATCCGCAAAGAGGAATCTCTTCATGTTTCCTATCATTTCCTTTTCAATCAAATCTAACAAAACTTCACAATACTGCAACAAAATATATCAACTTAATAATTGAAAATTTTCTACAAATAATTCGATTGATACTGAAATCTAATTATTTAACAGTTTTCATTGGCCCATTTAGTATATTTGAATAATATTATAGTTTTGCAATTTACAAAATTGAATTAACATTCTTCAATTATCCATAATATTAAAATTTATATTTTTATTTAAATTAAAGTAAATTCGACAAAACAGAAGAAAAAATACAATAATTTAATACATGATACTTAAATAATTAGAATCTTCAAAAGTTAATGTAATGTAATAAGATTTTAATATAATTACAATATTTTTCTAAATTTAAAATGTAAATTACTTGTTTTAAATAATATTAATTAATCATTAAATTATAACGTATCAAAAGAACCGACTTTAGCAATTAAATATATATTTTTAATATAGTCCAGTCAATGAGTTTTCCTCATTTAATTCAGTTCATTTCCGCTCCAATTTATATAAGTTCCTTTTAAAGATTATCTGAGACGTTATAATCGATTGCAGCCAGCATTAAAATAAGTTGTGATTTATAAATTTAACTTTTTTATATCATTTAAATAATATTAATCATATAATAATTATAAAAAATAATTATTATTCAAACTTGATTATATTAAATAATTAAAATAAATGATGATTTTCTTTATTTCTGAATATTCTTATCTAAAATTTTCTGTTTACTTAATAATGACTATAAATCAGGAGTCGGCGAACCGGGGTAAATTACCCCAAGTGGGGTAAAAGTGTTTTTTTAGGATTACGAGAATACTCAGAAAGTCAAATTATCATGTATACATGAAAAATATTAACGAAAGTATATTTAATACCAACACTAAGAAAACTTGATATGAATAAATTTTGTTTCCTTGTTTTACAGTAATGTGCCTTAAGTACACAAAAAGCTGAAATACTTATGTAAATAAACAAATTCATTTTTCAAGATTGTGGTAAAGATTTTCAATTTTATAAAAGTTTTAAAAAAAATATATATATATTTAGACCAATAATACAAGTCTACATTTATTTATTAACATTTATTAAATAAGACTTTATAGAGTTTGAGGTGATGGCATTGACCTAAAGATTAATTTAAATATTTCAAAGTGCATTGTATTAATTACATAATTATATTCTAGGTATATTTGAAAATTATAAACATCGTTTTGAAAAAAATGTTATTATTAAGAAAGTTTCTCAACATTATTCATATTAAATTGATCTGGTATGCATGAAAAAAAATCTCTATATCATAATCTATTCTAAGATCTTAGCTCTGATGAAATCGCGATAAATATGGCTTTTAAAATAATTGGATGATAGGTTTAATTACGCCGTTTATGCCTCCATGTATGGATTTCTCATATGTATTAATATAAGCGTAGAAATACTAATTAATGTGTAGCTCAAGGAGACAACTTACTAATGTGATGTATTTCTATACTTATTTTTTGTTGTATATAGAAATGTGTTGTTTCTCTAAGTGAGATTTTGCATGTTCATGAAGATGATTAATTGCGGGTGTAGCAAGTTGATGCGTCTCGCTGGGAGCTTGGGAATATCATTTATTATTAGCTGACTTTAAGTTGTCTTCAATTTTCGCGACCCCGCGGACCTCGCGGGTATAAATCGAAATTCGCGTGGATTTAAGTGCGCTTAAAAGTTGATTAGTTGGCAAATGAAAAGGGTTAATGGTTATTGTGCAGTAGAGTCGGAGAGCGAGCTGAATAAACTTCCAGTTTAATAGCCAATTAACCCATACGGCACTGCGGATAGAAAGATAGATAGGTAACGGCTCGGATTTTTCGGATGGGTCAGAAAAAGAAACAGTTTTAATTGGTAATTAGCGAATTTCGCGGCGGGCAATTAACGCGAAATTGATAAATTGCATCGACGCTTTGAAAGATGTGGTTTGGATGAAAGAGATGAAAGAGTGAGTGAGAGAGAGAGGACGGTCGGTGTGATGTGGAGTACAACGGGCGTCCTCCTATCTGTGAGTGGCGAGAACCAGTTCCGAGATGATGATCGGTTTTGTGTTCCCAGTTCTATTAATACCAGGCCTACCTTGGCCGACCTTGGGAGTTCAACGTAGGTCAGTAACACTGACCACCCCAAAATTCCGGCCCTTCACTTAATCACACATCTCCTTTAATACAAAGCCGACGCGAAGACATTCCAAACTAAGTACTCTCAACAATTAGATTAAAAACGCTTGATCATCTCACGACTTCGGGTTAACAAAACTTTTGTAGCGTTGCAAATTCAAATTATCGATAAATTTGTTTGTTCGGGACGAGTTTGGAACCTGTTTAAAGAGGTCAAACCCTGAACGGTATCCGCTCCGTGACCTACCGCAAGTCTTACGTGCGTTTCGTAATTGATGCAACCTCGGAAGATGGCGAATGCTGTACAAAATATTTACAGACACACACACACAAAAAAATGCACCTGCGTTGATGATGAAAATTTTAATCACCAGGTGATGCGAAAAAGGATGAAGCCGAGACGTGGGGAATTGAATTACAGTCGACGTCGGTCGGTTCACTTTATAAGGGATTTAGAAGTCCGCACGCTCGTGCATTTTTACTTTAACAGTATTTCCTTAATGATTCTCTTCTGCAAAATTTATTACCATACACATTACAACTGGTTGTTATTGCATCTTTTATTAAGAAAAGGAAGAACAAGAAAAAGACGCCGTACGGTTCGAGCTCCGAGAATTTTCTTTCATGTATCAAAGTCAAGGACATGCTTGTACTTCATAAAACGTTTCATTAACGCAACTACTTGTTAAATCGAGTGATATCATTTAACACTCTTTACACAAAATACAATCATTTTATTTTAAATTATATACAAGCAATCACATATAATTAGTCCAATTCTAAATAAATATATTTTCAAATTCCTGAAGAAAGAAATATATAAATCAATTAGGTTTTTCAATCCACTTTTAATATTAATAAAATTTTGATCTGAATAATTAAAATTACGGAATCATTCTAATTTTTCTTAACATAATTTTAAGAAATATAACGAATCAATTCAAAAATAATTAATACTTTTCGTTAGTTGCCAAGTACTTCTTAATTACTTGATAAGTAAAGTCTATATCTGTCTGTATTTTTGACAAGTTTCTTTTAAATTAACACATTGTGTATAAGCAGTAAAAAAATATATTTAAATTATAATTAACGCATAGTAAAATATATGTCTAAGAGTATATGCATATGTTACTAGGTTTTATATTTAATTGGTCACCGACCTCAATGTGCTTCAATTCAATGTATTGTGTCAATATTTGGATTATTAAAACTTATGTATTTAATAAAATTATCTCTAATGAAATAAAATGACTACACAAAATTTCAAATTTTGTGAACAAAAATATTTTTATAACTAATATATAACTAATTGGTTTCTTAATTCATGAATTATCAACTATCAGACTCTTTCATTTTAACAAAGTTACAAATTTTATACATATATTTCAAAAACTTGATTATATAACATTTTTTTCTTAAAAAATACATCATTTTCAATGAAAGTATTTTCATAAATGTGTATTTTTTTTAAGAAGATTTCTTATTTATTTTTCATATTTATTTATTTGTTTTTCAAGCAGGAAATATTTAAAAAATTAGATATATTTAAATTTCTTTAACTATTTTTTTTTTATTAATTACATAATTTCAGTTTATTGACTAAAATATTGCCGCACTTTTCATTCAAAATTTATATTATACTTCACTATAAAAACTTCAGCAAATAAAAATTGTTCTCTTTCTGCCTACGAATATCAAACAATTCATCAATGCTTTTCTATTACGTCCCAGAAAAATAATTTCCAAATTTAATTAGAATAGCTTACATAATAGAATAACATTTTTGCGGGCAATAACCTTTTCTGGTATTGGCATTCGATATTAGCGCCAATTTTAATTCAAAGATTTGGACGAATTTGCTAATTGTCACCTCAAATTTGTATCATCTATTAGAGTAAACATAAAAAATATACTATATTTATTATTGAGTAGAAAACTGAAGTTATATAATGTTAATTATTACAGATTGTCAATTAAAATTTGTATTATTGTATTATATTTTAATGATGATATTAAAGTACATTTTATATAATTTCTAGTTGATAAAATTTATATTTAGATTGAAAAGTTTGTGTAAAATCTAATAACAATAGAAATGTATAAGTTGCAAAACTTTGATGGTTGTAATATAGTTATCCGCAAATAACTTTAACTTGAGGAATAAAGCAGAAATATGAGTGGCATCTTAAATTCGGACATTAAGAGAAGATCTAGTTTGGCATGAACGATTACGTCCTTTCAGGATCCCGACGCTGCAACTTTCTTACATAACGAAATCACTTAACCATCCTCCGGATCTCATTTGAATGAAAACTGCTAGACGTTTGCGGGTCGTCCTTTCTTCTCGCAGAAAGCACTTCCTAAAATGGATCTGCACGCAACTATTAATTCGCGCAAACGTAACCAAAAGCGCTTTTAAGTGCAGATCCTTGGAATCCGTTGAAATCCGCGAAAAACCGTCGATCGAATCCTGCGATTTGTTAAGGATTCTACTGCTGTTGCGAGTCGAGTGTAATTACTGCCTTTGCGGCGCGATCGCTTACGCAATTAGTCTCGAATTTCATCGCAACAATGGATGGAAACGTACAATAAAACCGATTACAATGGTGATGATGGTAATGATAGCGGGAATCCAGGAAAATAATAATAATGCAGAAAGAATTGGACGAAAGGCGGTTCTTTCGAATTGAGTTAACTGTAAAGCTGTGCGAGTACCGTGAGAAGTGTCCATCATTGTTCGGATTTTCTTTCTGCTTTGATTCAAAATTACGCAGTCTGAGGAGGCATCAAAGTGTGCCTCCATTCATATGCAAAAGAATCGCGGTCATTGTTTCCATACGCAATGCTCACCTGCTCACGCAGCGCAAAAGGAAAAACCCTGAAACGAAACAAAGGAGGAAAATTGCATCTACATTTTAAAACAGCTCTGGTTAGACTTAGTCAATTAAATAATTCAACGCATTGCAATTTACCGCAACTCATAAATAAAAATACAACTTGATTGTCTTCAGCTTTTATTCAGTTTAGTTTATATATGTTACCATTAAAATTTATTATAATTCTATGGAACACCTAAAATACTAATTAATTTATATTATATTCGACAATTTTACTAGTTATTCACAGATCCGCATGTGGCTCTTTTCATAAGAAGTTTTTATAGTGGTGGCTATGTTGGAAATTTGTATTTCACTGAAAAAAGAGATTGTAATACAACGTGCGGCTCCCTAGACTTTTTTTTAATAGGCAAGTGGCTCTTTGCTCCATAAAGGTTACCGACCCCTATTCTATATATTGTAGTTACAACCACTATTATATAAAATAACTATATAAAAATTTGAACATCAAACTACTTTATACTTTAACTATTTGTAAGAGAAAATCTGGTTATGTTTTATGACAAGATATTACATAGAATAACGGATTATAAACATTAATTACAATAATATACACAAAAGGAATAATTTTATTATAACATTAAACTATAATTACACTACAGTTTTTTTTACATGCTGTTCTCATATCCTTTGTGTACTTTTACAGTGTCTTGTTTAAAGTAGAAGAATCGTGTTTGTAACCATTATACATTACTTTGCACGTCTGGTAGAGTGTTTATTTTTACCGTTGATGCGAACTAAGCTTTTGCCTCTTTTTGTAACTTTTTATTAAATTTGCCATCATGAATGTAGTTTCTTCATCCAACTTCACCTTCGCTCTGCAGACTGTTCACCTTCTCCCTAGTGCCTACTCGTCCATATTAGTAAGCAGTGCAATAAACATCTTTCATGAAGATAAATTACAAATGAATCATCTAAGAAACACGTAATACAGTTTACCATAAACATCAGATCATAAAAATATTTTAATTTATTTTTTATTAATTGAAATTTCAATTCTACTTGCAACGGATTATCCATAAATGCTGCAGGAATGTAGTATAAAATTAAACGCTATGTCTATACCAAAAAGTCACCCATTCAAGTATATCCCTCGGCACGTGTTATTTAACTTTAATAAACTGTGTAATTAAATAATAGCAAGGAATATTCATATTTATGTTACAATTTTTATCAAACATTATTGTCTACAAGATATAATTTGAAAATACCCAAAATTAATGATAATGTTAAATCTGAAGTTGATGACTTGGGTTTACTAAATCACGTCTATTCAGTATATCTTAAAAAGAAACAAAACAAATTACAAGAAAAAAAAGGAACAAGATCATTTCGTGGTGTACATAAAAGAGCGTAAATAATTTATGAACACTCCTACTTTCCTTTTAGGCTAATCTGTTGCTCGTAAATCCTCTACTCGAGACTTTTGCTAAATAAATCTGACCATATTTTTCATTGCCAACGAAGATAACATCCGAAATAAGAAGCCACAAATAAAACAAACAAAACATACAAATAAAACAAATTATCGCCGATGTTTATTATTTACTTTTATTCCTTTCGCAGATATAAAACAATATCATGTTAAGACTTATATTTCTCAGATAGGCTTTTATTAATAGCAATATATGTTTTCATCCTCTTCTGTAATTCCGGTCACGTAAATTCGTTGCAGCAATAAATAAAATGTTATGAAATAATAACATTTTCTCTACCAGATGTTACATATCTTTTCGTAATGGTACAAAAAGGCTGCGAATTACAAAACATGACTGTACCAAAAATTCGGATTCGAAGTGAGGTTCAATTATAATTAAATCCACTTTAATAAGTGCAATTACCTCGATTTTCTTTTTTATACTGGTAATTGATTGCCTCTTCACCTAATGGGATCACTCGATGATGATTTGCTTTTGTCAAAAAATTTAGTTCAAAGTTGAAGAGAGTAGCAAGAGAAAATAAAGTAGAAATAAATAGCAGATCGCGCTCCGCTCTCGCAACTAATTGCAATTAAGTTAATTAGTAAGACGAGTAAACGACTGGGGTCGTTTTCATGCATTTCTAAACATTAATTGACGTCCAATTAAAAAAGTTAGGAAAATTGGAGCGGATTTAGTTTTTTTTCCAAAAAATGATGTAACATTATTATTATGGAATTTTTAAAACAAAACTACAGTTAGTTTATTATGCTTTTATATAAAGTGTGTTTATTATCATTTTAACAAGGTCAGAACTGTTGTCATGTAGATTCAATTCAATTATTTTTTGTGGGCGCCAAAAATTGTGTGGGCACTAGGTAATATACCAAGTATATATGATTGTCACTTGATAACTAGTTTTCAATTAAATCACAAAAAATATACTAGAATAGAAAATAATCAGTTATGTTATTTTGTGGTATTCTCAGCATCTAAAAATACAGGTTTCTTCTTTACAAAAGAATCCAATTCAAGGGTTCTTTATTAATTTCTTATAAAATCTTAGTTACTTGAACTATTCCAATTTAGATATCATAAGTTTATTCAATGCACAACAGTTTTTTTTTACAAAGGAGGCTAAGAGATAAATATGTTTCGTATTATTTTAGAAGGTTGAAAACCAATAATTGAAGCTGATGTTCAATTTGTTTGTATTTATACTGGGGATAACAACAATTATTGGCATAGGTCGACCAATGTTTGCGTAAGGTTTAGTGCAGTGTTTGTGAGTGGAATTGGAGCAATACCAGACCTGAGTAGCCGAGTATTCATGTAGAGGAGGAGGAGGAGGCCATGAGCTCGCATATGTGTCAATGGAACTGGTTTTTATACCGTCCCATTGTCAACAGCAGAGCAACCTAACTGTAAAAGTTAATATTTTGTCGTGACCTATTGTAATTTCATTGCCATTGCCGTTCGTTCGTTCGTCTACCACACACACACAGACACGCATCTAAAGAAAGAAACACGTAGTACCCATGCACATTCCATCCGTATAAAGACTATCAGCAGATTTACTGCAATTAAATCCCCGACTCTGGATACAATGAAGAATGGTTTGAGCTCGAGGATCTGCGCGGAAAGATTATCTTCCATCCGCCTGCATCCATCGTCCACCTACAACCTACACGTCCTCAGCGGTTTTTCCCTCCCATCTGCCATGCAAAGAAACCCACCATTGAATTCCTAATTCCTATTCATCATCCGCTAAACAAATTACACAAGGAATGTTATATCGGGATGAGAAAACTAATAACACGCTTTTCTTTCTACGCAATTGTCGTTTATCATTAATATTAATCTTCCCTAGAAAAATATATACCGTTTACCGACCTTAATTAACAAGAAACATCTTTGTCTTCGACCCAGACTTATATTAACACAATCTCTAATTTAATCAATTATTTTCATCGTATAAAACTAGTAATTTTAATAGTAATTATCTTGACCTTAGTAATGTTCATTCACAGTTATCAATTTAAACTTTATAGAAATACCATCATTTAGAATCAAAATCTATTTATATTTAATTCGTTTTGATTTCATCATTTACTGTTTCATAATTTCTAATATTAATAAATGAAGTATTGATTAAATAAAATATCTAACATTGAATATATTTTCAATTAAATTTTCCATTTTCCATTATTGTTCAATAAAAAGAATCCATCAATAATTTTCAAAATTTCAATGGATTTATAAATAATTGAATTATTTTCTAAAAATTTATTTGTTAAATAAAGTATGAATCATTCATTACTGACCGTGATTCTCAAAATTAATAGACGTGTCTGGATTTAAATGAATCATCCTTAGACTTAATTAATCTCTTCTGTCATGTACGCATAAGAGGGGTTAAAGTCATTCGCACGCGTAATTGTATAATTGAAAACGAATCATTAATCATTCAATAAACTGTCAAAAAAAAAGTTGCATTGTTAAATCATTTTAAAACATGTATATGACTTTTATTATTGATGATGTTAGTCATTTAATTTTGTTATTTTTTTTTAATAATGTGTAACGTGGTAAAATCGACAACGCTGCAAGTGCGCTCCACGGTGCAACTATGTTTCCAAAATTCGAGGAGACCGCAGCGAACCGCGAAAGAAGACGGTTGAGGTCTCCAGTTTAAGAAGATATTCTGATATATTTGTAATCTCCAAGAGGACGGTGTAGGTGCTCTAGAGGAGCTAAGGCCCACCGTCGGAGAAGAAGTTGCTGATCTGGAAGCAGTTGTTAGAGTTCTTCCTCTCTATAAAAAGGAAGTGGCGCCCTGAACCTTCCCACGTCACGGACTCACGCCCTAGCGGGTTGAAGATTGGTATATCTTGTGTTTTTTATGTACACGAGTGTTATCGTGTTACAAATGTTTGTGTTGATTTGCGGACGAGCGGCGGATAAATCCGACATATACTTTATACAGGAATCTTATACTAAATTCTTTAATACAAAAAGTCTATTTTCGTTGTTTTAAAATCCTCGATTAATCCGGTTTCGAATAGTCCGGCGGAATCGATTAACCACACTATGCAAAGTACTCTGTACAAAAAACGTATAGTAATTTAATGAGTATAGTTCAAAGATTCAATTGTAAGATACATTTGTATAGAACATACAAAGAGTTAAAGTCCATATACTTTTATTGTTCATTGTTATGTATATGAAATATTGAAATCATCCTAGAAATGAATAAAATGTAGCAAAATAAATATATTTTCTGAAATTCATTTACAATCTATCCATTACATAATTTAAACTTAGTTTATAATTAATTATATTTGTTCTAATTTTGAGTATGTTCTTTATTTTAATTTTGAAATTTAAGAAAAAAGTTTTTAACGTATATTTTTACATTACATAGTTTCAACTTAGTCCATAATTGACATTTCACTCCAAGAATTCATTACAATGTAGAAAAAGATATCCAAAATTTACTAATAAATCAATTATATTTTAACGTTACATAATACAAATTGCACAATTAATTAATTTACTCTAATTTATTTGTTTATTAATTAAAGTGTATAATAATCCGAATTCAAATTACTATTGAATAGAGTTATAAAATTACTTAATAAATTCAGTAGTTTAAATTAACTTTTAATTAACGCATAACAGCTTCAACGCTTTTAACTTTAATACTTTATATAATTTATTATAGGTTATATACCACACTGTGCCTGTAATTAATCTATAGTTCAAGAAGATAGAGATCTTAGTAACACTAAGATGCAATTATTGGAAATTGCTGTATCATCAGCAATTATTACCATTTTCAATATAATTCATCATATAAATGTCTACTGTGTAAATGAGATAAAATATCGACCTGAAGACCACCCTGTGGGAAATTAAATTATAATTGAAAAATTTAATTACAAATTTAAAAAAAATAGAAATTATGCTATAAACTTTGCCCAATAGGCATGTTTCAATGAGAATGAGATTAAATAAAATGATTACCAGAACACGTGGAATGTTAAAACAACATTATGCAAATGGCTCGTAACTCATCGAGCGTCGAATTAAAGAAAACGAGAGCGAATGAGTGCGCTTTCCTTGTTAAGAGAGATTTACGACGCTCGCAAATTCAATTAAGCTCCTTTTTTTCACGCAGCGAAGATATTTTCTCATTTTAAAAACCACCGACGAGGAGAGAATTCCGCGGACCCTAGGTTATTTTTAATATGGAAATCCTGGAAAGAGACAGCATACCAAAAAAAAAATAAGATAATGCCACGTCGCTTAATCGTCGTGCATTTTTGAAATCCGTAAGAAGATTCTTGCGTCACAATATTTTATGACACTTCACAATAAACGGTTTTTAAATAGTTATGAAAAAACGGTTTTAGAATTCTTATATTTAAAAAAAAATAACTATGAATGGTTTATTTATAAAATGTTAGACTTTTTTTGTAATAACCGGTTTTCTTTTATATATAAAACGGTATTATATTTGCAAAAGCAACGGTTTTATCTTATTTTTTTCTAAAAATAGCGATTCATTTATATAAGAACAGACTTTTCATAATAACCGGTTTTTCAAAATTCATAAAATAACAGTTTTAGAATTCTGACATTTATTAAAAAACAGATTTTAATAACCGGTTTTCAAATATTCAGGTTTTAACTACCAAATATCACAAAACAAAATACACTTCATACAAAGTTAAATAACACCTACAATATAATATTATATATACAATGAAAAACTAAATATTTTTACTGAATTATTATTATTTGTAAATAAGACGTAAGAACTGTATACGGAAGAGAATGAAATATTGTTGTTTGTTGAAGTAGTAACTGATTTAGTACTTGAAGAATCAATTGTTGTTTTTTTTTTGTTGAAGAAATGTCTGGTTTGATTGAGCGGATCTAATGTTGCAGAAGTTGAAGCACGGTCGAAAATAAAAACAAACAAAAGCTAATAACAATGTGTAGTATATAGTCAAGGTGAAGAAAAGAAGAAGAAGAAACAAGTATACACATATCAAAAAAAACTGCGAGACTGGTATTGTTGTTGCTACTTAACGGTTGAACAACAGGTGAATCAACAAAACAGGACCCATTAATTCAAGCCTGCTTTTATATTTATTGTGGGACGTAACGGTGTTCAACAATGTGCGGTTGTTCCGTTGGCGCTTCTGTGGTCATCTTCATTACCGAAAGGAAGCCCGGCCAACTAGGCACGCACAAGAAGAGGATGATGAAAAAAATAAAAGAAATAATAATGTACGAGGATGGAAGAATACAAAAAGAAAAGGAACAAACTGAGCGGAGAAGATGAGGCTCATCACAACTCCCGAATGATCACATTCACAGGTTCACTTTTATGGTCGTTCCAATGATTACGGTCATTAAATAGCAAAACCCAGATTGCGATTGCTTCTTGTTGCTCTGCGTCCGCCGTTTGCTACACTGGTAAAAGAGGCAAATTGGATTTTAATTCTAGCCTTCTCGGCTATTTTTAGGAATCAACTCACTGGAAACGAGCTGCCGTTTGGACGGTGAAAAGCGAAAGCAAACACAAGAACTAATTCCCAAGCACTGGCATCCCTTCAGGGTATAACCATCATTTCTGTTCTTGCTTCGCAAACTAACTTCATTTATCCTGTAGTATTCTATCTGTAGTATTACTAAGTAGCTTCATACGAAGACATGTTTAATAAACTATTATCATATAATTTAACATAGCGAATAAACTTTGGATTGAACCATCCACATCGGTATTTCCATTGGATAAATGCAAATATCAGAATAAATGGAAATATTAAACCAGTCATGTCGGTATTTCTATTATCGGGTTAATGCAAATATCAAAATAAATGGAAAATATTTAACCATTCACGTCGGTATTTCCATCATTTGGTTTACTTTAATATCAGAATAAATGGAAAATATTAAACTATTGATGTCGATATTTTCATCATTGGATAAAAGTTAAATGGAACATTTTAAAATATACATTTTAGTATTTCCAACATCAGGTTAGCTTTTATATTAGAATAAATGAGAAAATAAATGATTCATGTCGGTATTTTCAATGCAAATTTAAAACCATTTACGTTGATAGTTCCATCATCGGGTTAACGTTAATATTATAATAAATGGAAACATTTATTTCGGTATTTTCAACATCTGGTTAATAAAATAAAAAAGAAACGCCAATAAATATTTTTCAATAACTGTAATTAATAATAAATTTTTGTATCAAATCTTTAAACAATTATACGAAAAGTGATGTAATTGACACTTGTATGTAATTAGATTTTAGTAGAATATAGACCATTTGCAAGAGCTAAACATTACAATAGATTCAGACAATACACAAAGGAACTCTTATTTAATTCGGAATTTCCTAATGGATACTGTTGTTAACATGCGCATCTCCTATATAATGCGCATCCACTTACAATGCAAATAGTTATATTCCTCCTATATAATTGAGAGTTACATTGTTCTACATACTCGAAAATAACATATTTTTTCAATTTATCCTGCAAACTTTAGTTGTACATTTATTTCATATTTATATTACAAATAATTATTTACAAAAAAGTAGTAATAACTAAATATGTACCTACACTATTATAACAAAACACACATCAATGAAAATAAACTTATAATCATTTAGTAATTCTACAGCAACTTTAAAGAATGAAATATTTAATTAAGAAAAATTCATTTCGTGAATTTTCTCAATATTTAACTTGAAAAGTCGTCAAAAGTCAATAAAGGTTATTACTCTTTCATTGTTTGCAACTCGAAAACCACAAGAAACTTCAGAATAAAACTTACTTTTGTAATAAATTGGTTTAGAAAAAAAGATATATATATATATACAAAACTCGTTTTCATTTATAGCGTGTAAATTGTATACTTGCACGAATTTATAAGTTAGAAACACGTACATTGTTGCGGTTTTAGTTGTTTTTGTAAGTGATTTCGTGAGAATTTTTTTATGCTTTATTTTACTATGCACATTTTCTTATATATTTATAACTTATTCTAAAGAAAACATTTAATATACAAAATTTACAATTTTGATCAGTTTGAATATTGTAACATTAACAAAATGTTGACATATGCATGTTCTTTCCAGTTTCAAGCTGTTATAGTACAGTTATTAAATGGAAATAATTAAATTCAGAGCATGTTTGAAATAAAAATAATGAAATGCATTAATGAAAGATTGCGGCATTTTTTATGCAATAAATTATAATTAATATTTACATACATGATAAAATATTTGTAAATAGCGGATTACAAATAATTCATTCTGATACACAAAACTCATTCATTAATACGATAAATCAAACGTTTCCTATATTTGGACGTCTATTTTAATTATTTATTCTGTATATTTCATTTATTGAATATTTTATATATAATACGTTCAATTTTATATAATGTTTGTAAAACAATATTTAATTTGATTTGCAAAGTTCATGTTGAGAAAAATATTAGTCAACTCATGAACGTGTTTTAGTCAACAACTTATCGTACAGGAGAGTTGGAACAAACTCGCTAATGAGATTTATAGAGAGTATAAATTAGCCCCACGGTGCGTACATACATTAACTTTTTTGCCCTCATTATTCAGTCGCAAAACTTGCCAGAGATTTTAATTACGTAAATAAAAGACATTTTTGCATAAACAGTTACGTTCTTAAGCATTTATAAAAAAAAATGTGAATAAAGAAAACAACAACTGATTTCTGTAAATTACAGGATAATTTTCTAGTAATTTGTAAAAACCTTGTCAATTAGGGCAGCGGTGGACAGATGAGGCCCGACTAAACGTTCTATCAGGGCTTACTTATATAATCATTATTTTTTACACTATTTAAACAAGTATTTTATACCCTTATTATAACTACAAGAAATTATATTAATTACATTTTACAAGTTTTACATATGAAGTTAAATCAACACTAAGCTAAAAATGAACCATAAAAGTCTACCAGGATTACCAACTGCTATATTTTATCATGAAATCCTACAACTTAGAAATTTAATTCATAGTTTTTATGAACCATAATAGTTTATTTATGACAAATTATTCCTCAATTTAAATATTAGTGATTTATTTATTTCGTTCTATGAATTGTCTAAGGTATAATCCTCCCATCCAAATCTTTAATCTTGCTTAACTTTTAGTTCAAATCTAAGTATTTATAATCTATATAAAAATTTATCCGAAAGTTTTTCTGCACTAAGTAAAATTGTTTTGCTTAAAATGGAATTAATTTTATATAAAAATATGAAACTAATAAATGGTTTTCATTCTCTTCAAGATGTTTATAAGTCTGTTAAACGTTACATCAATTTTGTACGGTGCTTCTTTATTGCAGGAGATTAATTAATCTGACGCCGAGGTGGATGGCGAGATTAATCATAAACGAACTATAAGGGGAAAATCGTTTAATCCGCGAAAGAATCAATTAAATTAATGGTAATTACCGTAACATCGTACAGATTTTTTCATGTCTCTGGGCGTGCGATTATTAATGGCCCGACTCACTATCCTGTCTGTCTGTCCGTCCGTCCGTCCTTGTAATTGCCGTGCGATGTAAATGAGATTAGATTCAATTTCGATGGTATTCAGTTTGGGTAATCGCATCAATGGATAGACCAGACTTTTCAGAGGCACGATGACCCAATCAGAATGCATTATTCATGAGGGGCCCCCAGATTGACCAAAAACAGAGATCGTTCTGTGTCCCAGAAGCTGTAGGCCATGATAAACTGTTTAACGGTACCTTTTCACATCACCGTTGCAAGGAGCGTTCCGACAAAGTCCATTTAAAGGCCGAAAACAAAAACGAAACGAACTCATTTATTTATTGCCGGATGAAAATCTGTGTCAACATATTTATGGAAATTTTGTTATTGCTTTTTTAACACTGTACGTAATTATTCAGTAAGTTTTTTTTTGTTTCCTGTTTTTCATTAACGTTTTATGTTAAATAATGTAAATTGTATTCTGCATTAGAGACATTGTAAGAATGCTTTTATTTTTGGAGTAAATTAACTTTAATAACTGAGTAACAATTATTGTTTTTATAGACAAAAAGATTGTAAGAAAATATTACTAAACAAAATTATTTTTTAATAAATAAACTGTATTCTCTTCTACTTCTACTTGACTATTAGTCTTTTTTTGTGCAGTTTTAAAGTCCTCGATTAGTCCGGTTTCAAACAGTTGGCGGATTACCTCGCCTAGTGCAGATAATTGTTGTAAAATGATTTGATTTGATTATTTCTCAACTATTAAAAAACAATATGTGTAGTTTAATTCATGTAAAGAATTATTTATATTTGTTTATGTATAAAATTATTGGAAGAGTTAAGTTTAAGTTGAATGCGATTTGAATGTATTAGTGGATAGGTTTACATCAGTAAATTGCGAATGGAAGCGAGGATGGAGATGTAGTGTTCGCGTTTTGTTCGAATCCTTTCATTTTGTATTTATTTAGAGCACATTTTCCATAAATCAGATCCGTGCGCAACGGAATGGTCTGTATGTGCGGAATAAAAGAGCACTTTAACATTCCGCTGCGGCAAAAGCACGGTAAAAGAGTCTGTCGGGTCAATCGTGAGATCACGTTCGAGCCTTTGTCTTCTCTTATATATATACGTATTATATATTATATATATGCACACACACTTTACGGTTTCTAGTCTGGAGACGGTAGTTGAATAAAATAATCCCTTTTGCACTTGCTAATCCGGACCATACTTTTGTAGCTGCTCGGTATATAACATAGATGATGGAGAGAGAATGGGAACGCGCAGAGAGCAGAACTGGATTGAATTTGCATACAACTCACCGATATTAAATTGGCTACATGCGCTTTAATATTTATGTTATCCTACGAAAACATAGAGTCCGGATAATAAAGTTGCAGTCCGAACGGTTTCGCATGCATCAAGATCGGAGCTTCGTTTTTATTTTCCTGTTATTACGAGCTCCTTCCTCTGGTCATTCACCATTCCCTCTAACGTTCATCCGCAGAAGAACGTGTTTTAATTGTGAGCATTTCGTAAAGGCCATCTTCTGCGTTTCGGTTTGCAACGCTCCTCAACATCTTTCTACAATTTTTATGATTGCTTCTAATCCAGTTCGTTGTGAAACGCCGCGGTGTGTAAATAGGATGAGGAGACTGGTAGTGTTGTAGTAAGTGAGTAAGGTGAGTCGGTTAGGGTCCAATGGCCTTAGAATGCACACATGCCAGTTTTGACCCATGACCCTGACCATCTCGGAGTGGAGAGACCATTATGTTGGCAACTCGCTTCCAATCGATTCCACTTTATGTATGCATTGTGCTGTTGCCGTACCAGGCGAAACAGACCAGCCGATTCCTATCAATCCCAAAACAACATCTCCATTTATTCCTTCTACTCGACGGTTTTTCTCTCAGGAAATCGCGAAGAATCCGAGCGTGTCGCGATGACTGCGCAACAAAACCCATCTCCACGAGAGTAGAGAATCCGTCATGGGAAGAACGACAATGGCGGCAGTTGGATATAAAAAAAAACTGCATGTGTACCACGCATTGTGTCCGTAATATTCAATTATAAAACATTAAACCAATTTCTTCTTCAATCATCTGTCAAACCGCAGAAAGAATCACCGGTGAATGAATTCAGGGAGGCGGATGAATTAAGAACAAGAAAAAAATAAGTAGAAAACGACTTATAGAACAATGCTCGCACTGTAATTCAATGTAGTAGAAGAAGACTATAATTCTCAATTACTTCTTTTCTTTAACACGTAACGTGCATCTATTACAGTTCGTTTCCCGCGTCATTACAATAATTATATTGGCCGTAAATAAAAAGCATGAACTTCCCACGAAGACCATCACCATCCGCGTATTAATTAACCAGACTCATCCAACATCTTATTGATTTTTTTTTTGCTTTCAGTTTTGTTTCACTATAAATCAGGTCTGTAATTATATTGCGTGTTCTTTTACACGTATGTCTTTAAATCCAATATAAATTTTCCATAAATTCTCATTAAATATACGTTTAACCAGCAACCAAGGTAAAATATAATTTACTTAAATTTAAATTATTTATTAATATTTGAGACAAAAAGTTTGAAAATACTCAAGTCTATGAATTATTGAGTATATCAAAGATTAGTTACATAATCTAAATAATTATATAATGTTTATAAATAATAGAAGTATCTAATAGTTTATTATTTATAAATAATAGAAATATCTAATAGTTTATTTCGGTATATATTTTTTTCCTTAACGCTTGTAATAAAATAAATGTGAATTACTTTCTGAAAATATTTCTATTTCTATCATATTAAAAATGATGCAAAACATGTCATTATATCAAGATATTTAATGTATACTTATTATACAAATAATAATTTTTTATACTTATGTAAGAACAGAAAATATGTGAATGCGAAACTCTCTAATAGCTATAAAAATATCTAATAATTCATTCGTAAAACGGTTGCAAGTGACGGACGCTGTCATATTTCATCTCGAGTGGAACTAATCTTCACGTGAGCCGGATCCGCACGATGAAAATTTAATTTCCAATTTTCGAAATAAAACCGCTCGCGATTTTAGTTCATGCGCCTCCTGGCAATTTTCAATTATGCAACGGTGTGCGGAACTTCCACACAGAAAACTATATGCGTTTTACTTCTATATCATTTCCTTTTTCTTTCAGTCTCCGAAGCAGGTGTTCCAACTTTGCAATTCCTGGAATTTAATTTGCTTTTTCTTTTATTGAATTCAATTCGTTCTGTACCTTTGTTTATATTAAATCATACAAAAGTTTTATTTCATTTTGTATAGTTTTTTGCAATAGCAATTTAAAAGATTTGATTGAATTTGTATAAACAGGCACTTAAAAAAGTTGTGTTTCCATTTTTGTAATAGTAATATTAAATTATAGGTTTTGATTGAGCTTGTGCATAAATTGAAGCTTATTGAAATAATCATTAGTTATTAAATCAATATGATTATGAATGATTATTACGTGTTTAAATATCAATTTAATACTGTATTAAATGATAATAGCAGAGTCGGGGCAATGAAATGACGTGTGTGCGTATAGTTATGTAATCAGCGGTTTTTTTTTCCTCCTTTTTGCGAGCTTTGCCGATGGAAAATCTAATAACAGTATTTGTGTGCTGGAATGCTGAAGGCATAAAGGAGAAAGTGCCGGGTGGATTGTTTATGAAGCACGAGACAGGGACTGAGGAGCAGGACCTTCGCCTTGCTCGAGAAGGAGACAAGGTGAAGAACAAACAAAACGAAAAAAGGCTGTAACCGTTATGATAAATAAATGCGTCGAGAGCGATCATCTCTAGATACAATTAATAATAGGAATACATTTACTAATGGTTTCTTGGCATTGCATGTGAGACGTCGTCTCGGTTTAGTGATTAATAGAGACAAAGGCTTGAAAACATACGATGCGTATCGTGCCGCGAAAATAGTTTCGATTTCGTGGAATATGCTCGGAATGCATTTGAATAAATGCATGCGGAATGCGCAGCGATAATTTTCTTTTTGCGTACTTTGGATGCGTATGCAAATCCGAAGCCTTTGTCTGCTCCGGTTGCGATAACTCCATTGTCCGCATAAGCGGCGAGACCAGGTCAAGAAAGCTCTAACTCCTTTTTTTGTAAACAGGGAAGTCCGCATCCACAAGTTGTCGACGTGGCATAGCTAGCAGAGCTTCATGCAAATTTGAGCAGTTTTATTTTTCCACTGAACAAAACATCTTGAACCATATGCGCTATGAAACCAGGAAGGATGTAACATGATGCAATGAACGCATCGATCAATTAGTTCCTTATTATGGTGTGTTAATTTAAAATAACGCACTTAGGAAAAGAAATACAGTTACCTTTACGCGAGATGCAATTACACATGACTCAATTACATTAATTCAAATTGCATCGATCCATTTTGCGACTTCCTCAAGAACAGCTTCTTAGCATATTGGAAATCTGCATAGATGCAGATTCAAATTTAATGAAGCCTCATGCTTACATTATGCGGATGTTATAAGACATGCTTTACCTAAGAAATAATATAGAAATCTCTGCTTGTGTATCAAACAATAATGTTACTTCAAACATATTCGAATCAATTATTTTATATTTCTAATAATTTTTTCTTTTATTCCAGATGGGGATCAAGACTTTAATCGTGTTCTCTCTAGTCCTTAGTATAAAAGCATCTGCAGGTATGTTGAATTTATTTTCTATTTTCAAGCTTATTTATAACATAAACATTTACTCAAAAAATAACTAATGTTTTTAATTAAAAAAATAATATCCTGTAATGGAATTTTCAAATTTATTTAACAGTTTACATTTTGAACTTGCTAATGTTTGTAATGCAAATGCAAGAGAAAGAGAATAAACATTTAATTTAGTTAATTGTTTTATTAAGAGTGACGGTCACGGGCATTTGATTAAATTGAATGAAAAGGTTTCAATTTATTATCTTTCTTCTGTGTATGATGCGTGGTTCCGCCAAAAATAATAGTTTACCGTTTCGTTTTGCAGCGAGGATAGCTTTCGAAAAGTTGACGGACTTCGACTACCGAGGTAATACCTACTACAGCGTGAAGAATCTGTCGTTATACGAGTGTCAAGGATGGTGTCGTGAGGAGGTCGACTGCCAGGCTGCAGCTTTCAGTTTCGTCTTAAATCCTCTGATACCGAAGCAGGAGACTCTGTGCCAACTGCAGAATGAAACATCTGCAAACAATCCGAGCGCGACGCCGCAACGCTCCGTGAACATGTATTACATGACCAAAATGCAATTGCGCTCGGACAATGTCTGCTTGCGCCCTTGGTCCTTCGAAAGGGTTCCCAATAAAATGATCAGAGGATTAGACAACGCCTTGATTTATACTTCTACTAAGGAAGCCTGTCTCGCGGCATGCTTGAATGAGGTGAGCTTGATGGAGTAGCATTGCGTTCATCGACATTTCATTAATGATGATGATATTCCTTTTGTAGCACCGCTTCACTTGCCGCTCCGTCGAGTACAACTACGTTACTCTGCAATGCCAACTCAGTGATTCGGATCGTCGCACTACAAGCCAGTACGTGCAATTCGTCGATGCCCAAGGTGTGGACTACTTCGAGAATCTCTGTTTGAAAGGAAACCAGGCTTGTAAGGGTAACAGGGTGTTCCAGAATCCTAGGATTGGAGTTGCTGATGATAAGGTTGCGCAATATGCGGGTCTTCAGTACTACACCGACAAGGAGCTGCAAGTTACTACCGAATCCGCTTGTCGTTTGGCTTGCGAAATAGAGAACGAATTCTTGTGTCGCTCTTACTTGTATAAGGGTACCCCACAGGGAGCTCAATACAACTGTCAATTGTTCCACTTGGATCATAAAACATTGCCAGATGGTCCGAGCACTTACTTGAACGCTGAGAGGCCACTAATTGATAACGGCGAACGCATCGGATCGTACTTCGAGAACATTTGCGAGAGTAAGCAATATTATTAAATGCTTGTAATAATGTGTAAATTAATTAATTAATTTGATTAGAATCGGTGGGTGGCGGTCCATCGGGCGCACCCTCGGATAATTCACTCCCAGTCGTGTTCGAAGCTACCGAGGATCCAACTTTGAACAACTTAACGAGGAGCGATGCGAACTGCGATAAGACCGGCACTTGTTACGATGGTAATCTTCGTTTCATGTAGATTCTTTTTATTTTGTTTTTGTATTCCCGCTGCGGCTCCGCTAACGTGCAATAATTTCTGTAATAGTATCCGTGAACTGCAAGGACACCAAGATCGCTGTACAAGTTAAAACGAACAAGCCCTTCAACGGTAGGATTTACGCGCTCGGCCGCTCTGAGACCTGTAACATTAACGTGGAGAACAGCGATCTCTTCAGACTCGATTTAACTATGACCGGACAAGACTGCAACACGCAATCCGTGGTTGGTACAAAGAGAACCCCAACACCCATCCGATCTCAAACCACCTCTACTTTCATTTTCCAGGTCGGAGTTTATAGTAACACCGTCGTGCTCCAACACCATAACGTCGTCATGACCAAAGCGGATAAGATTTACAAAGTCAAGTGCACCTACGACATGTCCTCGAAGAACATTACGTTCGGTATGATGCCTATCCGCGACCACGAGATGATCAGCATCACCTCCGCTCCTGAAGCTCCACCACCAAGGATCCGCATCTTGGACAGCAGAGCTCGCGAAGTCGAAACCGTTCGCATTGGAGACAAACTCACATTCAGAATTGAAATTCCAGAAGATAGTAAGATTCTAAAACTATACCTTCGATTATTTATTAAATAATATTATATATTTCAGCTCCTTACGGAATTTTCGCCCGCAGCTGCGTTGCCATGGCTAAAGACTCGAAGTCAACATTCCAGATCATCAACGACGATGGATGTCCAGTTGATCCCAACATCTTCCCAGCCTTCACCGCCGATGGAAATGCCCTGCAATCAGTTTACGAAGCTTTCAGATTCACAGAATCCTACGGTGTTATTTTCCAGTGTAACGTTAAATATTGCTTGGGACCATGCGAACCGGCCATTTGCGAATGGGGACACGAATCTTTGGAATCCCTTGGCAGAAGGAAGAGGTCCGTGAACAACGCAACTGACGAAGAAAAGGAAGAGGATATGACTCTCAGCCAAGAAATTTTGGTCCTCGATTTTGGAGATGATAAACAACCCGATGACTTGAAGAGCAGTTCCCCAAGCGCGTATTACGGTAAATCATTATAAACAAACAAACTTAAATCCAATATTAATAATAAAAAAATTCTATTCATTACAGACAAGAGTGTCACCATCATAGAACCATGCCCAACGAAAACTTCAGTGTTAGCCTTAGGAGTAACCTGCGCCCTTTTGGTCTTGCTGTACATCAGCACGGTGTTCTGTTACTACATGAAGAAGTGGCTGAATCCTAACAAGCACATCGCTTGAAGAGTGCTCTTCGAATTATCTAATTAGCGTCAGAACATTATTATTTTTATATTATTATTATTCGATAACGACTTAAGAGTATACTCCATTATTTTTTTGTTCGTGGTGCTTTAACTGTAATCGTAAAACGAATCGCAACTTTTTTTTTGACCTTTCTATCGAGTTACCGCCCGTGAAGGAGGGGATCGGTAACTGGATCAGAGATGCCAGAATATATGTTTTGGGGGTTGCCAACAATCCCACAAACTTGAAGACTCAATACTCCTGATTAAACTTAATGTTATGTTTGTAAGTTTCTGGGGCGGTGGCAGTCTACAAAACACGGTGATGGGTGCTTGAGCTCTTTTCTTGACGTTCTCGCTGTTACAAGAGGTTTTGAAAATAAAAAAATATTGATCTCGGTGATTGCCGTTGTTGACGCTCACTAAATTCGTATTCAGAATTCCAGTATAACAGTTGATAAAAATACTTTTGTAACAGCGCGAATTCGAAACAGGTAGCGTTAGCTAACTTTTAGTATAATATTTATTTATTTTGTTTCATGTAAATATTTGAAATTATTTAATAATTTTAGACACAACTGCCTTATAAAAGAAATATTTTGTATTTTAATAAAGTAATAATTAATATAATAAAACTGTGTCTCTTTATTATTATAAGATAAATAGAAACATCATTGATTCTCTAACAAAGTCAAACGTTGCTGCGTGAGCAGAGCTACGTCCACCATAGCTTCCGGTAACAGCAATTCAGCAACGGCATATTTCTTGGATTCTTCAAATGCAAATAAGATGCTTGTATCGAATAGCATCATTTTACTTTGAGCCAAAGCCAATATGCAATTTCTGATCCTAGCTATAATTTCCCTTTCCTCTATCGGAACGATATACTCAAGATTTTGAATAAACCCACCGACACTTTCTTCCTCAGTATTTACTGTTGGACAAATCCATATAAAACCGTTGTTACCCAAAATGACGCTAGCCCCAACTGAAAGATTATGAAAACGGGTTTTGCTGCGTTTAATCAGAGCCGGAAACACTTTAATTAAAACTCCTTGAGATAACTAAAAAAAATATAGAACAAATAAAGAAACATGTTTGAATTAATAATATCTCTTTATACCTTTCCATATTTTAAACTTCTTGTATGAAGTGATAGGGAGCCATCAGTAAACACATTTTGTACTTCAGCACTAATCAAATCACCTTCTTGTAAGTACTTCCGCATCATATGTTCATCCTCAGCTGACCTTCTCCTCTAAATTAAATTATAGATAAATACAATTTATTTATTTAAAAAAAACTCACCAATTCACCACCAGGCAAATTAACTGATGATAAGAGTAATACTGAGTCCAACCTTGAATTGGTTTCTACTTTCCAACGTCTTTGTTGAACCTCTGTTATTCTTCCAACAACAACATCACCAATCTCACCATTGTATCTACTCTTTAATGGTTTTATGGAAATCAACTTGTTTACTTCTTCCTTCAATCCAGCTACGGAAGACTTTAAACAACCATCTTCTTCATATGTTCCATGTCCTCTAAAACAACACAATACAATATAAATAATAAAATAAACACATTTATAAATTGCTCTCACCGCATCAACTCATTCTGTTCAGTTATAACTTCACCAGGTGTGTAAATCTTGGGAACTCTCTGATTTAAAGCCACTGAAGGATTAACACGATCTGAGGCAATGCCAATATGAATTTTGTTAGACATGTTTCTATGTTATTGTAAGTAGTTTAAGAAACTAACCTCTTTAACCTGAAATAACAACACAAGGTCAAGAAATATTAAATGTTAATAACTATCATAAATAATTACCATGTAAAAATATCAACTACTCAGTTTAGGAACAAAATTATTTATTAATGAAATAAACTTTTAAAAGCATATCTTCATGCTATGTATGATACAAATAAAGAAGGTAAGATAGAAATCTGTTTCATTTTCATAATGTTGTTATCCGGATATATGCATATATGTGGACTTTGTCGTTAACAGCAACCAATAAACATTTAAAAAAATATATAATATCTCTCTGTAAATATATTTATAAAAAATAAAAATGAAATTCTTAACAAGGGGAACCAAGATTTATGAAAAATCACACAGATGGCGCAGTCATCGAATCTTAGTTCAATGGCAGCTGTAAGCATGGCGCCACTAGTATCATTCTTTAAATTTTGATTTTGTTTTACAAAGTTTATTGAATGCGAAATATGTTTTTCAGTGGAAAATTTAAAAAACCAAAAGCGATGATTGTTAAACCTTTTCTTCGTTCCATTCTGACTATAATTAACCTCTGAATATGAAGTTGTGCAACATATCCTATTCGTTAATCGAGGTATAACAATATATAGTTAATAGTAACGTGGAAAACTAGTGTTCCAGCAACGAAGAAAGCTTTCTAGGACATCTATATTAATGCCTGCTATTATACTGATTTATACTTAGAGATTACATCAAGTGTATTTATACATTACTAGAGGATGCCAGTGGTAATAAATCTTTCGTATAGACAGTATACAAAAATATATGAAAATAGTATTTCCTTATTTTCTTGTTTTTAATTAACTCAAAACTAAATTAATTAGTGTAATATTGTGTGTTAAAACAAATTAACAATTACGTAATTTCGTTGTAGTTTTTAGACATATTGTAAATAAATAATGAATGAGGTAAAAAATAGGCTAATAAGTAAATTTGTAACAATTTGTTAAAGTTTACAAATATATGTCAAAAGAAGCAAAAAAAAGATGTTAGAAATTTATGTTATTAAAAAACGAGTTTGGTTGGAATTATTTCCAATACATTTATTAAATTACAAGATGGTATAAATTATAACAATATGGTCGTTTTGCCAAAAATAAAATGCAAATGCAATAACAAAATATAGTATGATTTTAAAATAGTCGCTTCTCATAGCTAAATAAACTATGCACGTTTCCTTCCAGTTGCGCAGAATGCGTTCTTCTTTCAAATTTCAATTCTCCCTCGTACATCAACCTCCTGAAATTGACAGTTTTTAATATTTTATATAATTATTTAGAAGGTCGATGATTACCTTAGTTCGCTTAATGACATAGTTCCAATATCTTGGAGACCGTGCCTGATACCACACTGTAAATATGGCATGAATCTGTGGATAGATCCTTTATCGACAATTGTGCCGCTGACTCCTTGTGCGACTTTCATTTTATCCATCTCGCTGTAAAGAAACATAAATGATTATAAACATAAATTTATCGATTGTTAGGTTCAACTTACTTGTGGTAGTACCGGTTCATCGCAGAACCCATTGCGTCTTTCCTGTCCATTGCTTCGAGACTACCCATTCCTCTATAATTCTTCAACCTGACTCCATCTGAGAAAAAGTATTCCCCTGGGGCTTCGGAAGTGCCCGCCAACAATGATCCCATCATAACTGAAGAATATAGAATTTAGAGATGTTCATTTTCAAATCATCAAAATTTATACCTGTAGATGCGCCCAATGATAGCGCTTTGGTAATATGTCCAATACTCTGTATACCACCATCGGCAATTATGGGAACGCCAAAGTTCTTTGAAAATTCCGCAACCTTATATACAGCAGTTGCTTGTGGTCGACCCACGGCCATCACCTCTTGTGTTATGCAGATGCTTCCGCTGCCCATGCCTACTCTCAAAGCGTCAACTCCTGCTTCAATCAAGTTTTTTGCTTGTTTAATTGTGACTACATTGCCACCGATAACTTGAATATTTTTGTAGGTTTCCTTGATGAACTTAATCATGTCAATTTGGTATACAGAATTTCCTTGTGACGAATCCAAGACTACGACGTCAACACCAGCTTGGGCAAGTATGCTCAAACGTATTTTATCCTCAGGCCTAGTACCGATGGCGGCCCCAACGATGAGTTGCTTATTCTCATCCTTCGATGCAAACGGATAATTACGAGCTTTCTTTAAGTCGGTGCGCGCCATCAACGCTACCAAATTACCTTTTTCATCAACGATTGGCAGTTTTCCTTTCTTGCTCTTTTCGAGAATAACATTAGCCTGTGACAAATTAAGACCCGCTTGTCCAGTTATTAAATCCGTAGTCATCACTTGATCCAAAGTGATCTTTGTGTAGTCTGATGTACCTTCCTTGAAATCGATATCACGGGATGTCACAATTCCCACCAATTTTCCCCCAAGTTTGCCAGTGTCGGTAATTGGAATACCGCTGAATCCTTTTTCTTTTTTTACGTTAAGCACATCTTGAACTGTATTAGTTGTACACAGAACTACTGGATCATGGATGAACCCATGCTTGTATTTTTTTACCTTTTTTACCTCATTGGCCTGGTATTCTGGCAAGCAATTGTGATGGATAATACCAATTCCTCCACAAAGAGCCATAGCAATGGCCATGTCAGATTCAGTAACTGTGTCCATTGGAGAAGAAACTAGTGGTGCTTTTAATGTTATTTTTTTGGTCAACTGAGATGATAAATCCTATAAAACAAATAATATATATATAATTATATAAAATAAAATAACATAATGACATAAAAATACTTACCACTTGGTCAGCAGAAAAGTTAATATATCCTGGTAAAATTATGAAATCACTAAAAAAAATAAATATTGACAATCAATAATGAATTGAAAAGTTATATAAATTATTTATATAAATTACTTGTAGGTAAGGCCATTGCCAGATGTGATCATCTCTTTGGCAGTCATGCCATCTTCAGGTAAATTGTTCATATCACTGTTGGACATCTGAAATGTGTGAATTTGCAATGTTATCAAATATTCCTTGAATAAATAAACAAAATTTTATATATAGTAATGTTTACCAAATTTAGATATAAACAGTACAGTGGAACCTCGCTTAACGAGTTTAATCCGTTCCAAAATTTCCGGATTTTTACTCGTATAGTGAAATATACTCGTATAGTAAAACATATTAAAAAATACACATATGTGTACACAAGATTTAAAAATGATATAGCAGGCGCACCATCTGGGACTTCTCTTCATCGTCACTCATTATGCAAAACGTCGCTTGTTAAGCCAGTCATTTTTTGTTAAGCGAGGTTCCACTGTATATCCAGTAAATAAGCGATTCTGCTTTACCGGCCCAAACGGTTTGCCTGCTGCGAGAAAATTTTTGGGGACGCCTATGAAAAGGTGAGTGAAACGTCAAATATCTTAAGTCAATTACAAACTTTAACACTTTGAGCGGCAATTTCTTTTGTAAAATATGCATAAATTATGTCATTTTTCGTTAAGCGAGGTTCCACTGTATATCCAGTAAATAAGCGATTCTGCTTTACCGGCCCAAACGGTTTGCCTGCTGCGAGAAATTTTTTGGGGACGCCTATGGAAAGATGAGTGAAACGTCAAATATCCTAAGTGAAATACAAACTTTAACACTTTGAGCGGCAATTTCTTTTGTAAAATATGCATAAATTATGTCACAATATTTTATATATTACGTATTATTCTAAATTACTTCAAGAATAATTGAAAAATATATAAGAAATGTATTGGCGTTTAAATTGTATTTGACGTAAGATATTTGAGGTTATACTTAGTCAATATCAGTGGCGTACAAAGCGACTAAACTTTTATACATAATTTATGACCCACCGATGTTAATGTCAACACGTAAAGCACGCGGAGCTCTAAAGTTTTACTAAGTAACGGTTGTTCCACGTGCTGATGAGGTTATATTAAGATTCAGTAACATTGAAATTCTTAAGAAAAAATACGATTTAAAAACACGTACCTTGTTATAATTTTAAAAAGTAACACTCTTATTTTAGTCAAACGATTAAAATTATTTAAAAAACTGAACGTTTCTTGTGTACTTAACAACGTTCGTGTCTATAATGTGAGGTTGCGCGATAGTTTATGGCAGGTACATTTCAGTATATTTAGAGAGCGCGTGGTGAACAATCATACCAGTGTTGCCAATAGTTAAAAAACATAGAAATAAGCAAGACTAAACCAGATGGTTATTCAAAACTTCCTTTCAAATATTATTCGTTACTTAAGAGTATTGGGTTATATGTTTTAATCTTTTATTTATAAAAATATATCAATAATATCAGTCTTTTTAAAAGACCTGCTTTTTTTTCTCTCTTTTCAAAACTATAACTTGGGAATGTCTACTTCATTATTTCATAATATATGTAATGATATTAATCTAATTTGAAAAGGCTACATTTGAAGTTATACAAATCATAATCGTTGATTATTATTTTTTTTTACATAGAAAAATCAACATAAAATTGGATTACGTCTTATGGTCCGAAAAATACCAGACTTCAATGAAAAAAAAAACATTTGATTTGTATTTAAATTTAATAGTTTACAAGTTTGGCTGTTTAATATTGATTACGTGTTTTATACAATTGATGGAATTTACATTATCTTCTGTTTAGCTTTAAGTCAACCCCACAATTGTAAAACTTTTTTTCTTTAAAAAAAAAAAACATCACCATGTATATATTAATGTTTCTGGCTAAATGAGCCCAAGCTCACATATATGCCTTTAAATGTCTGAAAGTTTTTTCTTTGCATTTGCAGAAAAGAAGTATATCTTTGTTCATTTGTATTAATTCCCTGGATCAATCATAAATTTCTGTAAATGGGTAATTCCAATCAGTTTGTCTCCATTCCTCCCACATATTTCTGTTTTTTTCAGTATGTTCATACAAATCATTAACATATTCTCTGCTTTGCTCATAATCTATATGTAAATTCACAGTAAAGAATATATCATAAAATATCATTTTCAATTGTTGTGTAGACTGCACAAGTTGACTAATGGGTAGATGACTTTCTGCTAGGTTTCATTGATTAGATTCATTAGATTACTACAGTTTATATAATCTTAATACAGTTTTACAAGGTATATCTTCAATAGAAATAACATGTTTGTCATTATTGTAATTCAGATATTGAGAATATTTATATTCATTGGTAAATTACGAAATATCTATGTTTTATTATTGTTATTGTATGAAAATGTTAATAAAGATTACTATTATTATAAATTAATTTTGATGAATAGATATATAACTTTTTTCATTTGAAAGTATGAATATGTTTTTTAATTCTTAAAATTTGTAAAGACAATATTTTAAATAATAATAGACAATACTTTAAGTAATAATTATTTACTAATAAAATAAACTTTTCAAAGCATATTTTCATGCTATGATTGATACAAATATATAATGTAAGACAAAATTATGTTTTATTTTCATAATGTTGTTATCCAAATATATGTGAACTTTGTCTTTAACTGCAACCAATCAATATTTAAAAAAGTATATAATATCTCCCTGTAATTATATTTATAACAAATAACAATGAAATTCTTAACAAGGGGGACCAAGATTTATGAATAATCTATGACATGGCCAGACAGATGGCACAGTTATCGAATTTTAGTTCAACGACAGTCGTTAGTGAGGCGCCACTAGTATCAAGCGCCAAATAATTTAAATTTTGTTTTTTTTTTGTAACAAAGTTTTAGATTTATTATTTTTTAATTAAACAACTCCATTCATCTATCAACCAATGTGTTACTTTGACTGAAGGAATACATCAATTGTATGATTTTATTTGTAAATACTGAACTATTGAATGCAAAATACTTTTTAAATGAATACTTTAGATATTTTAATTTCATTATTTAATTAATAAACGTTTTCTTCGTTCCATTCTTACTATAACATACTTACCTCTGAAAACAAAATTTTGCTTAATGAACAAATTTTGTGCAACACATATTATTCGTTAATCAAGGTATATATATCAAGGTATATAGTAACGTGGAAACCTACTGTTTCAGCAATAAACAAAGCTTTCTATCAATGCCTACTATTATATTGATTTTGGACATTGAGCTTAGACCAAGTACGTTCATACATTACTAGAGGGTGCTAATGGTAATAAATCTTTAATATAAAAATATATGAAAATAGTATTTTCTTATTTTTTTGTTGTTTTAAATTAAGTCAAAACTAAATTATTAATTAGGGTAATATTATGAAAATATATAAAAATTAATTAAGTTTATTAGAATCATATTAAAATAATTTTAATAAGCGAAAAAAAAAACAATTAAGTAATTTTGTTGTAGCTTTTAGACATGTTGTAAATAAATAATGATAGAGGAAATGAAATGGGGCAATAAGAAAAGTTGTAAGAAATTGTTAAAGTTTACACATATATTATATTTCCCTAATCAGTACATAAATATATACCATTCAATAGATATGATATATTACATTTAAATGCACATTTAATGATATGTATTAGATTTCCTTGGTTTTGATAATATATAATAAAACCTTTGATATGTATTAGATTTTTGGTTGATCGTCTTACGATAGAGACGAATAACATCGATAAAATATATTCAAATGTAACGAAAAGTTCTAAATTGGAAACTGAAAATAGAACATATATAAATTGATAAAAAGAGTAACAAGCGCAACCGTATCACATTCAATAGACATCTAAACAGCTATAAAACACCTAACATACAATATATGTAACCTATGACTATGGTTAATACTTAGTTTCACGAGTGGACAAGTTATACTGGTGCGGGCTTATACTTTTACTATATACTAATTAAGTGAGTTTAGCCATTACATTTGTTTTATACAATTAATATTAGTATAATATATATTCCTTGTTTCCTATAAATGCCGTCAGTGATAGTAGTAATAGTAACAACTAAAACGAACAATTGAGTATTTAATTTTAATGGAAATCAATTGAAATCAGGAATACTATGTCCTTCTTTTTTAAATTCACAATACAGTTCCAAATTGAATGCAATTTAAAGCCACCTCAGCGCGATTAAAAGATCCATACTTCTACTGGCGAAAATATATTATACTAGTTTTACATTATATTGCTAATACACGAGTTTCCTATCCATTTTCGGTCGAATTACACATTATTTACATTAACAAAAAACAAATTGTTATAAATTAAAATTCTATAAGATATATATATATTTCAATATTATCCTTACATTATACAAACAACATCTATACATTAAATAACAGTTAGAGTAATAATTTTACTTTTTGGTTATAATATATCCTTTTTTTCGGTTTTCCTTTTTCTCCTTACAATTTTTTTTTTCTCAATATCTAGATTGACAGACGTAGCGATATGCCAATTATGTTTCAAAAAGGCCCATGTTTAATAAAAAATTTCAACTTTTATTGTTTATACAGCTTACTGTACAAATAGTTTACGTTTCAATAAAATATAAATAAAAAAACAATCAAGCAATAATTATATAATGTTTGTATACATATATTTATATTTGATATGTTATATATGTTTAGTTTAATCTTATATAATAGTGATATGTGATTTTTGATATGTTTACGATATAATCGATATATATATATATATATATTCTTTTTCAATTTGGTTCGTTGCTAATTAGGCTTTGCGTGCTAGTAGGGTTTGCATTGCATTGAGACTCTCCTCAAGGGATTGGGCGAATCGCGATGAACTTGTGGATTCTGAGGACCAGAAAGCTGAAAGACAAAAGATTACTTGATCTGGTTTAGGGTTGTACGAAGCCCCGTATCCTTCCGGTTCGACGGGGCCGTATCCCATAAAGCTGTCGTCGCTTGTGGCCACTTGACTGGTGCTCAGGAGGAACTTGTTTGCTAAACGGTAGCTAGGATCCGTGAAAATTTCTGGCAGAGGATGTGCGGCTGTAGGCGAGGTGTCTTTCGAAGCCTCGCGCAAACCGAGCAGGTGAATATCAATACCTTGACCCAAAATGTTATCGATCATTTCCTTCGTCTGCGCTCTAACAGCTTCCTCCCATAGCTTCAATTTAACCTCGTTGCTGACCAAGTGGAAGGTCACCTTCTTCTCATCTTCTTTAGGCTGAGCCATGGCGGCAGCCCAAGCTAAAGCCTCAGGACTACCTGATCGAATGCAGTCCACTCTACCTAATTTGAATCGCCTAGTTGAGGCGCTTTCATAAGTAGCAGTCAACTTCCCATACAATTTGTAATACGCTAATTGCAACGCCAATTGTATGTAAACGTCTGGGCTGACGTTGCAAGATTTCATGAAGGTCTTACCGTAACCAACGTATCTGAACACTTGGAAATCGAGATCTTTGATTAAATTGTCGACTGCCTGAGCTGCGCTTTCGATTCGTTTATGATCATCCAATTCCAAGATCCATTCCATCCTTTCCGGTGGCGGCAGATGCGACGAAGCTTGAGGTACCTCAGATATTTGATTTCCTGATGCTGCATCCTTGTATAATTTTTCCACAAGCTGGATAACAGCGACTCCTTCTGCGGATGAATGTTCATAGCATAAACCGCAAGCTCCATCTCCAGAAACAATCAATTGGATTGTCTTATCAAACCAACGGTTGCAGGAGTTATAGGCAGTTCCGCCACCGTGAATCATCTGCAAAACAAGATTAGTCTCATCTCTGCCGCCTGCAGTATGACCTTTTCCGCCTCTCTGCAATCTGCAATTGAAAGATGTTGGTAAAGCCTCGTCTAAGCAGACAACTAATAATGATTTGGCAATTAGCTCGAAGTTTCTGCGGTTCTGATCATCCCTACATAAAGCATCCTTAGCTTCAGCCCAAGAAGATCTCTTGATAGCGGTTAACAAACCGATTGGCGGTGGACTGGCTAAGCAAGGAGCATCATCAAGGATGTGAAGGAGTTGTGCGCAAATCTCATCCTCACTCAAACGCCCGCGGTCTGCGGCTTGCACGGGAACGCAGTACAATTGGCTTCTGCAGATAACTACGATATGTTCACTACCAGATTCGTTGGCGGCTGTGTGCTGTGAATCCTTTTGTTTCCCTGGTAATCTGCAAGAACCTAACAACCTGTAATACTGAGTCATGCAAAGTGGTTGTCCAGGTTCTCTGGACGTGGCCTTCTCCAAAGGTAATTCCTTCTTATCCAATATAGCTTTGTGATTTAAAGCGCCATCGATTAACCTAGCTGTGAACCTGGAAACGTCCAGGATAGTTGTGAATCTTCTAGGTGGAAACACCATTCCCGGGTTTGAATTAACCGGTAATGGCAGTTGATTACACATGTACATATCATCCAGCCAATAGTCGTACGCCTAAAACAATAATTTCCAATTAAAGTTTCTCTTGAATAAAACATAATTTAAAATAGAGCTTCGGGGCGAAAAGAGTGCGAGTAAATTTTAAAGGGAAATATATAGTGAGTGATGAAGGGAGAGAGAAGTAAGGAGGGGTTGGTTTTGTGCCGAACAAACAGAGCCATCCCCTCGGGGGATTAAAAATTATAATTGGATTGTGCATGGAGTTTGCACAAGTGGAGGAGGCCCTCCGACGTGTAACGAAAGGGCGCATTCCGAAACACGGCCGCCTCCAATTACGCAAACTAATTGGCGGAATCGATTGGGCATTTTCTCACCCAGTTGTCCAGTTTTTCTCGCCGCTGCTGAAGGTACAGCTGCAATTTAGGTCCGAGACCGCCATTGCGTCCGAACTTCTGAATGATGTTGTGCAGACGCTTTTTGCCTTCGTCGTCCAGGAGCGGATGAAGAGTTTTTTCGTATTTCTCAAGCGTTTGATCGAGCGGCGGTAATGGTAGTTTTGGGAGTGAGACAGTCTGCAACAAAAAAAATTACATTTTTACATATATTGAAACGATATTTTTTGTATTATCTTCATGAGAAATTGGACACGCAACATGATAGAAATATAGAAATATAAATATTTTTGTTTTTAAATATAAAAGAACTTTTGTATTATTTTTATAGAGAAGATTAACCAAAAAAACATAAGCAGTATTGATTAATGATATTTCTTGCATTGTTTATAGTTTCATGATGAAATGAATATTAACATAAATAATTAGATTTACATCGTTAGTCAATATAATTCAACCAATTTTACTAAGAAGTGGATTAAAATAAGATTAAAGACTTTCAGTTTAGAAAAGTAATAATTATAATTATCCTCCCTCATTACCCTAATTAGAGTTCACCGACCACTCGTTTCAAAGCATGTTTATATCAATTATTTAAATAATGATTTTTTAATGGAACATTCATTTCAGCTCAATTAAAGACATATTGACAAAATCAAGTTTAATATGCACAGATATACTAAGTAATCAAACAGTTCGGACTGCAAACAAATCAGACAACACACGCGTTCACAAAAAAATATGCTTACACAACATACATATATTGGGAGCTAATATTTTTTAAATGGATGATCGGATAACAAGCAATTCAGGTAGCGAACATCGTCTTTGAAAGGATTATTCGTTCGTTAACCTATCACTCATAATACTGAAAGTAACTTGTAAGATATTCATACTTATATTAAGAATGTAGTTACAACAGTACCTCGCATAGTGTGGGTAATCGCCAATATTCCCAACTGTTAGAAGCCTGACTAACTGAGGATTTAAATGCATTATGTACAAAAACTAATTTTATTTGTTTTGACATTTTTAACCGGACTATTCGAGGTATTTCCGTAATTGTAGAATTAGTACACATAAAGGAACAAATTTTGTTTATGATCAATATGTCTCTTCTCTGCTCAGATATTAACTTTTTTTGTCGCCGTTGGCTAGAATATTATTTTTTGCCATCATCCTATGACTGACAGTTATTGTAACGGATGATGTCGCGCCACCAGAACACAGAAATGCCATCTACATACTTGATATCCCGTGGGACGTCGCAGCACACCAGCATTCTGATACCCTCCCAAAATCCCCGGCATTGCATATTAATGGCGTTTTCTTTGCCGGTCGATGCATAGCTACAATTTTAAAATGATTTAAGCCCAAAGAGAGAGAGAGGATGGTTAAATTGAATGTATCGGATTGCGCCCGAAGGATTCTTTGATTGGCAAGGGATTGACGTTGCATTTGGGGTTGTCTGCATGTATGAGGTTGGTGTCGCTCGGATCAGGCTAATCAGCGAGAGACGAGTTAACGGAATGTAAGTCAATTCAGGGCACGTCTGATCGGTTAGGGGATGAAGTAAGCCCCTGACAGATACTGAGCCGTCTGTCGGATCTAATAAAGTGAAACCTTGCGGCTGGTCTATGAAGAGGTAATGCCCCACATTGATTTTAAAGGAAGAATTTCACCTTCGATTTAATCAAAACTCCGACAAAAGATCCGCGCGCAGCAGGAACCTAATGGAATTATCCATAAACCAATTCCATCCACAACAATATTTTATTATCTCTTTAAGAAATTGCTATTTCATTATCTACATTCTATAAAGCATCAATTAATCATCCATCCATAACCATATAAATAAAAAGAGAAATATACCACAAAACAGAACAGAAAGTAAGTTATTACACTCTTTTATTATTTAAAGTTCTGAGTCTTATGGTTATGGTAGTTAAAGTATTAAATATATATTTAGGAAATTTTTCATCAATTTGTTACAATTTATTTTGATTTATGTTGTTCATTTAGATTTTCTTGAACTTATGAATGAAGTCATACAATCAAGGCCGTTTATCCTAGGTGCAATGTCTAGGGCCCACGAGGTTTTTGGGACCACAAAAATAGTTGAGAATTCAACCTCTAATTAACTGGTGCCAGGGCCCACCTTAAAGTTGTATTCATTCAAATTTGGAGCACTTCATAAGTAGGCGCTGGAATTGTATACTTATGACAAATTGTTAGTTGTCAATTTATTGATTGATGTTCAAACTTAAATTTAAGAATGAACCAAAGAAAATAAGTTCTGTATTTGCAAACTTGGCAGAAAATACGCAACAGAGCAACATCTAGAAAACCCGCTTAAAAGAAGGTGAAGATAATTTATTTACTAATACTTTCTGAAATTTCTTTGAATTAATTTACTTCTTGTAAAATGTAAACATAATCACAAATATGTGTTAAGTTTAATTTCAATGACGAAATCTAATTGGATATTTTCGAGAGGTTAGACAATAATTATTTAATTATGTAATGTTTTGAAATTATATTAATACTATTGAGTTCAAAGGATTTTGCACATTTCGGAAGTATTTATAATATAAAAAAAAGAATAACAACTTAAAATTATTTCTTAGATGTTAATTGTAAAATACATACAAATACTAATATATTGGGTTGGTAACAAAATAATTGCCGATTTTAAATTTGAATGACTTGTGTTAATGTTACAATTATATAATTTTGGCATTTATCAGCTGCAAACTTTTACTTTCTTAAAAACCAAATTATGTGTATTTTTTTAGGTTTGTTTGTGTGGGTTCTTATTATGAAGAACAAAATCGTTTATTTTCGTCATATTTTTGCTAACTTTGGTGGTGATAAATGAAGTTTGAGCCGCTTCTTAAATGAATGAACGGTTAACACACAATATAAACGGTTAAGGTTAATGCTTTACATTTTTGTTACATAAAAGTCTATACTTTCCTTTTTCAGGTTTTCCTGTTATTCGGATTATGAAAATCTGCGCAACAAATCACATAGAAATCCATACCTGAGCAGAACAGAGCAGAAGTGAAATATTGATCACTGCTAATTTGGGCTGACGATTAAAATGTTGCGTTTTGCGGAGGTGAGATATTTGTGAAATATTTGCAGAGTGCAAAATGCGAAACGCAAACTGTGTCCTAATTGGGTAGAATGGGGGAGGACACGTTAATTGGGAAGCACCCTTGCAGTTCGCTCACGCATCGGTGAGGACCCCTGTTATGAATATATGGATGACTCTGAAACTGAATTATCCTTTGCTCTGTCGAAAGGAAATAACTGTACCTTCCATCCACCCTTCGTCCCACTCGAAAAAGAAAAACGTCATACATTTTAAAGGTAAGAGATCCATACTTTATAAAAAAAATAAAACTTGGAGATGGGTGATCGGGATACGAAGGGCATTAGGTATTCATAAGGTTTTCGTAGAGTGCGTTTCCCTTAGTATATGTGTGTATGTGAGTGTGTATTGTAAGGGATAAGCGGGTACTGGCTTTGCGAGGGAAAAGCAATTTGATAATTAAAAATGAATGAAGGAGCGTAGCCACCCCCGTCAGGGCAAAAGGGCCTTAATGGAGCCGTGACGCGTCATTGAATAAACAAGACTGTATACCATATAAATAATTAAGAGGTGAACTTAAAGCCGAACTGCAGTTACATAACAAAGACGTACGGAAGCGATGGTGGCGGCGGCGAATCCAGACGATATTCCCGTATGAAATTTCATTTCGCATCTCACGGTTGGTGAAATTTAAGATGATAATGCTCGTGGCTACGGGGGATGACGCCGTTATGTGTGTATGCGGCGGATATAATGTGTCATCAACACTGCAGACACCTGCTTTGCGTACGGATCGTTCTCACGTCGCCCCTCGTGCCACGAAAAACCCACCCCTGTATATTTATTTTATGTGGAATAACATCGTTTCTTAGGGGGTGGCAGTTCCGTAACGAGGCCCAATGTTTTCCGATACGGTGGAAGCGTAAAAACCACCCTCTCACCCCTCACGTACATCCAGCGTAGAAAAAACAAACACACTAAAGTCTTTATCGCTTCATTTAACCATACATATGATACATTACTGCCCATCTTCGCCTTTTTTTCCGCCATCATCCAATAATATATAGTTATTTTATACGTTCAATATAAAGCAACATAAATCAACAATAATACTTATATTTCTTATTAAACAGCTATTATATTTGAGAATAATGTTGACATAAACTTTTAATCTATAGATTACTTAATTTTGTTTAAAAATATTCAAATATCAATTTCATAAATTTTCAAAAAAAAACTAAATTTTTATTGAATAAAATAAAAATAAATTCTAAAAAAATAAATGAAAATTCTATTTATATCAGTAAACTTGGGATTTTACTTATATTTTAACTTGTTTAATAATATTATTGCCAATTATGTAAATATTTTGTGAGTTTTCTACCTGAAAATTACATAGTTAGTTAGTTAGTTAATAATTTAATGATCTTAGAACAAAGATGACGTCAATGTATACCTTAGGTTGAGTATTGCCATACATGAATTAGAGTTGAAGTTAAGGTTATGTGTGTATTGTGTTCCTATGATAATTTATGGTATTTATGAAGTTTATCTAGTGTTGAAATACTAAGGATTAGTAATAGGCAACGATTATATAAATATCCAACTTTGAATCAATGTTAGTTAGTAACATTGTGCTTATGCTAAGCTGAAGAGTATTAATGTATAAATGGGTGATAAAAGGAAGTTGTTTAGGTTTTGTGTGTGTGCACATCAATGGTATTGTTCTGAAATTTTAGCGGATACGATTAGAGTTATCGTCCCATCCGTTCCGTTGCGTTCTGTTCCGTTCCGGAGGGACTGACGGTGTGTCATGCCTCTGTTTCCATTGTATGTATCACCAGCAGCAAAGTTCACACAGAGTGTTGGGGTGAACTGAGGGTGGGTTTTCGTTCTGCAGTGAGGGGCCACCCCGCGGGGCCTCCCATCATAATAGCATCCGCACCGGCACAATTTGCATTGTATATTAATTAATATAGATAGAAAGCCCCGGACGAACAATAACAGAATGCACAAAGCTCGTATAAAACTCATAAATTTAGATAGGTACCGAGGGATGGAAGATGGGGAGGATTCGCCTAGTCTAGGGATCTAGGCTTATGCAGAAATTTGACTCTGCTGGAGTGCCCTGTTTCCTTTAATACACGGCGCGAACGGGGTTGAGAGGTGTTGAAAGTGAAGTGCACAAGGGAAGAGGATGTGGAGAGGTAACAACCTTGTGCTTGTACATAGTATCGATCGATGTAAATTCACCCCGTTGGAAAAGTTTAAAATTTCAAATAACATTCTTGATTAATAATTTATGTAATCTATAATGAAAATGCATTATAGATTGAATAGAGCAATTTCCTAAAACAACGTTAGTTTCAATTTGATAAAATTACAATATTAAATTTCAGTTGAAAATGTTCTTACATAAAAAATAAAGTAATTTTTTTATAATATAATTTCGAGGACAAAAGTTTAATATTTTTATCAAATTAACAGTAATACGAAAGCATAAATATAATTTCTCGTGGAAATAATATTGTCTCATTGGTTTAATGAATCAAATTGTTGACATATTTTCTTTCTAGTTTTATAAAAAGAAGTGAAACCTCTCATTTTTAAACCGAAGGATTTTCTAAATTTGAATACAGTGACATTTTTGTTCTGGAAATGGTCGATACTAGAAAAGTTCGGTTTTCGATTTCTCAATTTGTAAAAGATCGATAAAAAAAAGAATATTCTAAATATGCATGACTTATCTCATTGACACTAAAATTAATTAAAATATTGTTTTTATTACATAATAAATTTTCAATAGTTTCAATAAGTTGTATTTACACAGTCATTGTATTTACACAGTCATTTATCTGAAGCACTATACAATGTTGTTCATTATTTTACTTATGAAATAGTTAAAATTAAAGTTAAAGTATAGTTTAAGATAAAATAACTATTCCTTCTTATTTTTTTTTTTCAAAATCATTTAAAATAAAATGTTGAAATGACAAAACATACTGATTGAATTAAAATATTGACATTATATATTAAAAATTACTTCACAAAGTCATTAGTTTTCCTCAGATTATTAATAAAATATGAAACTTTATGTAAATATCTATAAATTGTAGTAAATTTTCTCCGAAAATGAGAATGGTTGTCATTTGATATACATTCAGTTTTCTTTTGCGTATACTTTCTATGCGGTTTTGAAGTTATGCGGTTTTTATTTCAAGAAGCATTTTTTTAGGCCATTTTGACACGTTTTAACATAAATTTTCAAACCATTTCATCGAAAAAGATGATAATTCTGAACGAGCATTTAAGTTTCAAAGCGAGCTTCAGACTTGCATTTCTGGATATCAGGAATTGTACAAAAAAAATAGCAAAGCCATCGCAAAGTTTAATCACTGATTATATTGTCAAAAGGAAAAAATCAACATGCGAAGTTGAGACTAATTTTACTTTAACGAATCATTATCTTCAGGACATAGATCTGATATGCAGACTATCTCTTCTAGTGATGAAAGTGATTTCGACCCAGTTCGCAAATTATGACTCTCATATAGCGACGATAATTCTAAAGAAAAAAAATGTGAAGAAAGATTAACTTTCATAAAAAATTTCTGTATTTTTTTTGTAAAATTTTTCCGTACAAATTTAGAAGGAATATGTTAAGATTATAGTTTTCTGAAATTTAATAAACTTGTCTATGATTGTTAAAGTGTGTATATTATGAATAAACATTTCAGAAAGAATATAGTAAGACTAATCATTTTTCTGAAATTTAATAAACCCTTTTTTATGCGATTTTCGGTATATTGTAAGTCCTTGATTTAGTTTTATGCGGTTTAGTTTTATGCGGTTATGGAACGTATCCTTTATTTTTATACGTGTGTCTAGTCCTTTTTTGTGCGATTTATTTTTATGCGTTTTCCTGTGGAACGTATCTACCGCATAAAAAGAGAACCAAGTGTACTTAATCTTCTATAAATTGAAATAACTACTAACCTAAGATATTGAAAATTAAAGTAGTTTCGAATTAATGAAAAATTTAATAATAGCAATGAATAATAAATTATTAACTTTGAATTAACTAGGAATTCCTATATGTTTAATGTCAGTTAGGTAAATTACTACAATTTCAAAACCTTAATACAATAATAAAAATTAAATAAACTGCTGCAAAGAGCTAAGAACTAAAATTTCAATTCCGATGCTTTCTCTATGTATGTATTAATGAATATTTTAACAACACATGTATTTGACTACTCAATATGATAGTTAATGTTTGAAGTTTGAAAGTAATGAGCAGTAAGACGTTGATTTGTTTAGCAAATTGTCTACTAGGAATGCATTAGTTATCCTATATATTTGACGTCATTTACAAATTATTATAGGATACTTTTCTACGATAATTATGGGCTGATAAGTAAAAGTAGATGATTAGAATAGTATTATTTTAACTACCATCTATTTGAAGTGGATACCAGAAATGAATGGTTATAAAAATAGTGCTATGCTCGTCTGGTAATAAAAATATGGAAATAACATTGGATCGATGGCGCCGTGTGCGTGATTAGGTGCAGTGTCACGCAAACCGTCCCTTTATCGATATAACTAGGGCCCCGTGTACGCACTACAGTATAGTAAAGGGCTCGCTCGAACAATGAGCGTGTCGCGTGCAACCACTTTACTTCCACTAAACAAAATTCATATCAATCCGACTATCGACTTCAAAAGAATAAGAGGGACACTCATTAAATTGATTGATGATTACATATGCACGGGTTGTGCCATTAAAAGCCTATTTGCGTTACATATGAAATTGTAATAACAACTTAATCCATTATCGTGGTACTTCAAAGACTAGCAGCAACCCAATGCATACTCACATGTTAATGCATATTGAATATAATGGAAATTACAATTTCAGACTACTCGAATGTAATTGATGGCTCAAAATATTAAATTTAGACCCTTGTCTACTTTTGACACAAACATTCAATTTACTTCAAAGATTGTTCTTTCTGACATTTTATCTCCATAATATCAATTACTAGAGAATTATTATAATTATTTTTATATTAATTGGAATTTTTCTATTATATTTTATGCTGAAATTACATAATTAAATAAAAATGTTGAATAAATAATGTCTGGTATAATATGATTCCGAGGACAAAAGTTTAATACTTTTATCAAATTAACAGTAATACGAAATCATAAATATAATTTCTCATGGAAATAATATTGTCTCGTTGGTTTAATAAAATTTTATAAATTGTTGACATATTTTCTTGCTACTTTCATAAGAAGAACTGAAAACTTTCATTTTGAAACCGAAGGATTTTCTAAATTTGAATACAGAGACACCTTTGTTCTCGAAATGATTGATACTAGAAAAGTTCGGTTTTCAAACAACCGTTGTTATTATTATTATTTTATTGACAGTCATGTCTACTATACAATTGCGAGTATCATATTACTAAGTGAATCACATAAGACAAGTAAATTTAATATGATTTCTCAGTTCTCAGATCGGTAAAAAAAAGAATATTGTAAATGTGCAAGATTTATTTCATTGACACTAAAATCAATTGGAATATTGTTATTATTACATAATATTACATAAAAATGTTGAAATGACAAAACATACTGATTGAATTAAAATATTGACATTAATATTAAAATATAATGGAAATTACAATTTCAGACTACTCAAATGTAATTGATGGCTCAAAATATTAAATCAAAGGTAGACAGGGTCTAACTTTTCTACCTTTGACACAAACATTCAATCTACTTCAAAGATTGTTATTTTTGACATTTTATCTCCATAATATCAATTACTAGAGAATTATAATAATTATCTTTATATTAATTGGAATTTTTCTATTATATTTTATGCTGAAATTACATAATTAAATAAAAAAGTTGACTAAATAATGTCTGGTATGAAATGTTAGAAATTTTGTTTTGATCGAATATTTGATATTTTTTTAGGTTAACAATACAGACATAAAATGTATACTACATTTAATTATACTACATAATTAAATTAAATAAAGTTTATTATTATATAATTAACATGCACTAAATTAAATCTATTTCTACTGTTAAGTTTTTTGTTTAAGTTTATTATAAATACAAATGATAATTGCATCGAAAGTAAAGAAAGATATTGAATTAGCATATAATCATTTTTTTAGTTAATATAGTTGTAATGAAGTTAATTATTGAATGTGTATATTTTTAAGTAAATTTTGCGTACATAGTTATCAAAATACTTTAAGACCAAACTAACGTACACATATCCATACCAACGTACAACTATATTGTTGGATCAGTTGACACTTTTATATCATGTATTTGATAAAAACATACTTGATATTTGCATATTTTTCTTTGGTTAAATCAAATTATTCATTTTTAATTAGTTTAACATTAAAAAATATTTTAGTTTGACTGAAATAATATTGAGTATGTTCATATAAAAGATGAGACAGGTGTGTATTAAAATGTCATAATGTATATAACTCACTGTATGCTTAACGTGATTCAAGTATGTGATTTTCTGTTTGCTGTATGTACGTAAACTGAATATAAATTGTGTATAGAAAAGAAGCAGTTAAACAGTACACATAATGTCTATTAAGCTTTTATAAATGTAATAAAATTAACTATTTTTCTAAATAAATTACAGGTAATAAAGGTATTTAGTGTATGTTCTTAAATAAATATTATGTAATGAAAAATAGCAGAAGAAAAACTAATACAATTAATATCTATTAAAACGGTTATAATATTACTTGTTTGGATTGTAGGCTGGGGCGTGGAATTGATTGATGTTGCAGGGAGGTAGTAATATTTTTGCCTGCTTTCGGTGGTCTAAGGGGCATAGCAGGGGCGTAAGGGTGCGGGAACAGACACGTGTCCTTATAACAACCCTTCGCGAAAACGAAGGGGGGACCGCAGCAAATACTAACACACGCACGCACCGTTATTAATTAACCTCGCGCGCCGATAAGGATCGAATTGCCCTTTGCCGAAGAGAACGTAGGGCGCGCGATTTGTTCGTGCCTCCGCCGGCAAGCATTCATTAATTACCAGCAACCGGATCTCTCGAGGTCCGTGGAAGAAGACGCTCCTTTCATCGTCGGATGAGGCAGAAGAAGGGCTCTTCTCCGTCAGTCATAGGGAAATATATATATTGCGAGATAGATGCGATAATGTTGCGTGTGCGTGAGCCGTGAGCGACCTGTGAGCAAAATTGTTCAGGTTTGTGCGACCTGTATTGATCGTCGGGAGCGGCAAACCCGAGCCGGCACCGCCGCCCCCTCAGCTACCGCCACCCCTGCCCCGCATGCCGTGCGATGAGCGGCGGCGGCAGCAGCACCCTTTGACCTCTGAACTAAAACCCCTCGCGTTTCCAACCCCTCAATCCACCTCTGATATTTTTGGCCGCGATTGGATTTCCAATTAAACCGCAACAACATCCGAAAACACTTAAGAAACCCAGGTTTAGTAGGTTAAAAAAACTCAAGTTTTTTTTTTAACAAAAGCAGCTACAACTGGTTCAACCTTTTTTCAGAATATGTTTATTGCATTGGAACAAAAACGCGCGCTATTGTTAATCAATTTATGAGACGGGCCTTTGTGCTGCTCGGCCCTTTGAGTCGGATAATTATCGTGTCAAAGCCAGTGAATATAAAATTATGTACCGCTCATTCCCGTGAGGATTATACACTGGGCTCTGTGTACACAACAAATTTACACCTCACCAATTCCATTCACATCATCCTCCCGTTTCCAACAGAAACATGGAACTACAATAACTGCTAGAGATATGAAAAGATGGTAATTACCTCAGCGTTAGCCGATGTCGAATTGGTGTGCACCAGTGACGTTCCGGCCAGCCACTTCTTCGGCAGCGACAGTATCGAATCCTTCCATCCTGGAAAATACAAGAATTTCAATTAAATCCGTTACCATTAATATCTAGTTTGTCCAGGAGACGAAGTAAACTTAATCCCATAGGGACGCATCAAAACTAACTTCAACAGCAAACTTTATTTGTATGGGAAACCGAGGACTCCTCGAACGCAAACAGGATTTCAATTCATATTCAAACTGTATAGCACGCGACGACAAATATCTTGCGCAAATAAATGTACTTTCAAATAAAACAGAACTTCCGTCCGCATCCTATATATTAAGTTAAAAAAGGATAAAAGCTTCCTCGCTCTTCCGTCTGCCAAATCAAGTTAGAGCTTTTATTTCCGAGGTGGCCGTAACGGATAGTCCTCTGGGGAGAAAACTGGTCCAGAACTTTGTTCTGTTTTCGCATGGAAACAACCGAAAGTCTAGGTTAGGTTTATGAATATTGATGGGCATGTATAGTTTCGTGGTTGTCATCCCTGTTCGGAAATGATTGAGGGTCCGAGCGTCGTTCGTGGTTTGGTTTGAGGAGAAAGCTCGATATTAACACTTATTCTGGCACCCCACGAAACAATAAATTTCTTGTAACGTCTGCTCCCTGTCACACTAATCGCGAAATATATCTTTCGTCGTGCGTTTCACATTTATACATTTCATTCATCCAGCCTTATATTTCTTCTCTTATATTACTCTATCCCGTATTACATGAATAACAAAGATTTGCGAGCTCTGTATAAATGTTTTCTTGTTTCTCATAAAGCATATTTAATGCTCTACATTCGTATACACGAAATGAACGTATTTTTAGCATTAATAAAATGTAACCTCATGTATTTTATGTGCAATAATATTAAATTTTCAGTATCAAAGTACAGTCTTATTTAAATTGACATTCTTAATAATAGTTGATCAATAATTGCAATTGCAAAGTTATACAGATCAAAAAGTAAACAAAAAATTAAATAAATACATCTTAATAATTCCAATTATTAAAAACAATTGAAAAGTACTAATAAAAGTAATAAAAAAGTAAAGTAAAAAAGTAAAAAAAAAGTAATAATATCTCTCCACTCTATAATTATTTCTTTTAATAATTTTTACTGTTTTTTTTGTTATCATGAGAAACATTGATACAACAGAAAAATAAATTATACTGCAATTTAGATAATATCAAAATTACTTTCAAATCCGAACATTCCTCAGTTTTGTTATTTTGTAATACAAGGTTCGGCAACCTTTTTAGAGGAAAGAGCCTTTTTCCAATTTAAAAAAGTCTAGGGAGCCGCACGTACCCACCTGAGAACTGGGAGCCGCAATTTCTTATCAAAAGCTTTGATTGCCTACTTCTGTCATAATACATGTATTTTGAAGACTTTGTTATAAACAACAATCTTGAGAATACTCAAATACTTTGGTTAATTATATACAGGAATGAACTGCTGTTGTTTCCCCCGTACTGAGGTGTTAGTGGATTCCCCAAAAAGCAAGTATGTACTTTTAGACACGTGTGGACAATATAAAGAGATGTGTTTATTTGCATATTTGTATTATCCTCCTACATGCATTACTAAAAAAGTCATAAATATTTGGATGCATTTTCTACTTCGGTTAATTTATCGTCTACAAAATATGTTTATCATATAGGATTTAATCCATGTTAGTAATACAAAAATTAAAACATTTATGAACTTCTGGTAAAGTTCATTTAACTTTATATTATTGGAATTCTCGATTATTCATTACTTATAATTTATTACCTATTTTTTAGAATCATTATCATATGTTCATTTGTCAGGAAAATACGAAGTTTCAAACATAATGTAAAATACCCATATTTTTATAATAAAGAAAGATGAAATCAACTTGACTTAATTAATATTCTAATACCGGTTTTTAATCACAATTTTTCTACAAAGCTTAAAATGGTAAAAATAAAAAAAATATGTTTGTTGAGTATTTGTTTTATTTGTACGTATACATTTTAATTTTAAAAATCGATTATTTTGTTGTAAAAATCCATATTTCGAATGAGATAATTTTCTTTAAAAAACTTATTTTCAAAACCTAGAATTAATCATCTCTGATATGTGTATAAAAATGTAATATATATTGATTGCATATATATAAAAGTAAATAAAGTAAATTTAATTGTATTGGTTTTAATCATTTTATGTTTCAACTTGGAAATTTTTGTTAAGAATGCTGGATTTTTTTATTATTTGCTAATAATTTCTACAATTATTAATAATCATTACTATTTTATACAAAATATTAAATTTCTAAAAAAATAAAGAAATCTAAAATATTTAATATTAAACTCTATATGAATTTGTTGATTTAATGTAATAAATTAGTAATTAATTATTTCAAATATAAATAAACAGTAATTTGTAGGATTAGTGAAGGATATGTAACAAATATGCTATGTTTTACAACATTGTATTCTCTTACATACAAGATTTGTTAGCTTGATCAATGAATTCAACTGTTATGTAATGGTACACCATCATTATCTGAAGCTGTTATATAAAGTTTCCTATTTTGGAGGAAATTAAAGATAAACAATGTCGAACGTAAACAGAAGTTGATCAAATACGCTACTATGGTGACATGAATTATTCCGTTTCGCAAACATTTTCATTTAAATTTGCAATGCAGATTTCGGAATGAAACGAGCTGTGGTTTTCCAAACAATTATAGGAAAAAAAAAACCAATTCGGCATTCGACGAGCGTTCAAAAAGAAAGAAAAGAGAAAATAAAAAACGAAACTAAATTGGAAAAAAGGAAATTGACGATTTTCTTATTTTCGATTTCTTTCAAACACATTTTTTCTTCTCGCCTTTGCTTTCCAAGTTATTCGATCAAAATAGATTTGTTGGATAATTCCGTGTCATCGATTAGTTTAATCCAATTTCTCGGTGGATGTGTGCTCAGCTCTGCGGAGGGTCGTCAAATCCCACGGGATTTTCGCGCGTTTCCACCCCGATCCCACTTCGCATCCCTCCTGGCTTTGCAGGAGCGATGCCCTTTTTCCAGTCCCCTTCAGGTGATTACAGAGAGCCCTCCGCAATCGTGCCTCGATTCCATAATTGCGAAACGCCTGATAACGGACGCCACTTCATTACCTCACATACTACATCTACCAATGAATAACATCAATTAGTCTGATTAATGAATTTCTGTCTGGGGGTTGACGAATCGATACTAATCAGGACATCCCAATATGATGAACAACAACCCTCGTTGAAAATATGGACAAAAGTAGAAATAAAACAAAAAAAGACTAATTGACAATCAATAAACCATTCGTTTCAATTAAGTCTTTCGTGTGATTTGAAACGTGCCAAATGATGATTGCTCAAATTGGTATTGAATAATCACAGAAACGGAAACATATGAGATTGAATGTGTATCAAATTATAAATCAATTGTTCTTTACCATCAAAATAAATATTTGTCTTCAAAATAAAAACAGCCAAAATATTTATGATTTATGATAGATATCATAAATACAAAACGATTTCATCTTATAGAAAATACGTATTTCAAATTACAAGAAGGAAAAAAATAATACAAAGAACGTTGTTCTTTTTTAATATTCGAAATCAAATTTTATCCATTATTAGCGCAGAATTCAATAAACTTTGGCTACAATTAAAATTCATTTTGAATTAAATAAAAAATTTAAAAGTTAATTTAATTTTTAATGAAAAATGTTACAATTCTAAGTTTATATTTTTACGTTTTTACAAATTGTACATTTTTTTTTGATACATATTTACATTCAAGTTTCCTTTCCGCGGTTTATTTTTTAATGTAATTAATTCCTTCATTAGTTCCGTTGTATCCTATTACCCGGACTATGAGAAGTGACCTATTATTAATGAAAATTTGATAATTGTTAGATTTTTTGATTTTTTTTTGACTTAAACCTTATTTTTCCAATTATCTCTATTTATTTGTATATTCTATATTATTTCAAATCTTTAATATTATTACTTGATATCTTTTTCAAACTTTGATGTTTAACTGTTACATTAGTAATAATAATAATAATAAACGATTCTTTGCAGTGGTATTATTTCAGAAGTTATTTCATTTCCTTTCTGCTAAAGTTTCCTTTTGTATTTGAAAGATCAAAGACATAATATTAATATACATATAAAATATGCTTGGAGGGCATTTCAAGATAGAATATTCCCAACAGAAACACAGCATATTGTCAATTCTTTAGAATACAACAACAAAGCAAATTTCTGATTCAGCTACAATATCAAGTTGTTTAATTGAAATATTTAATTATATCAAATGCAAATTCCAAATAATAATAATTTTAATTACTTTATGTAATATATAAACAATATACAAAGTTATTTATATTTTATATTCAATACATTTTACATTATTAGAATAGTAAAATTAGATGCCTGAATGATATCCAATACTGGTTGAAAAGGTGGAGTATATAGACGAATGAAACTAAATCCGCACATGTCATCTATACAATGTGTAGACAAACATGTTCTCCTCTGACTCAAGCTGAATGAGTACCTGGGGATTCACCTAGATCGTCGATTGATCTGAAAGAACTACAGGACAAGTGGAAGCAATTGGTATTGTAATTTTGAAAAATGTACTGGATTCTAGGAAGAAACTCTCAGATATCCATAGAGAATAAGGTATTAGTATGTATATAAGAGCAATATAGATATGAGGCATACTTCTTTAAGGATCTGCCTATAATTGATATAATACAGACGTACTAATCTTAGACATTGAGGCATTGATCATAAATGCACCATGGTATTCCAGAAACCATGAAATTTTCTTGTTTACCGTCTCCAAGTTATTAAAAGTAGAGTTCAGAAAAACCAGTACATTCTACCATCAGCGACTGAACCAACCAAACCAGCAGGGTTGACCAATACAAGTAGCCTTCGACGGAGACTCAAAGTGTTTCTAATAGTTTCTAAATGTGCATGTTATGTACTTAAGGATGATATAAGTGCAAAGTGCTCGAAGTGAAGGATTGTACCAATTCTTTAGTTGCCTCCTGAACAATGCCAGTACTACAGCTTATTGTCCTTGTGAATAGATTGCTGAATTTGGGAAAAAATAGTGAAAATTGTTTAAAATCTTTATATAATAATATAATGGCCACAAAATTAATTAATTTGTTAAATAATATACCCATAATTTAAATAATTAACATTTTACCTAAAGGTGAAATATGATTCTACAAAATTTTGCAAATATACACTTGTAAATAATATTTTACTATAAAATATATTACATATGAATTAATTTAAATTTAATAGTTCATTAAAACACATTCTAGTAATATTAATCAATTGAATTTGAATGCTATAAAAGCAATTAGAAATGAAACAACTAGGAAACTATATTCCCTTTAGAATATTTGTTAAACTATTATAAACACATTCGTATCTTTCTTGGAATAAAGCATAAATTAAGCTAAATATACAAATTCTAATGCACTGTTAAAACCTTCTATTCATGGAATATGCAAAGTGAGACGGAAATTTACCCCAATTGTTTAGATGGTAATGTATTTTGTATGGTAATGGATGTGCTGTTAAGATATATATTTAGTATAGTCATCATGATCATTTAGTACAGTGGTCTTGTACAGCCGGCCGGCGAGTCAAATTTGGCCCCTGAAGCAATATTATACGACCCACGCATTAATTTCAATTATATATTTGTTGTAAATAATATGATTATAGTTTTAGAAAAATTAAACAATATGGAAATATTTGTTTACTTCTATTGACTCTAATTTTATTTAAAAAAGGTACATTTTGTTATTTAATATTATTATTTGATAACAATTCATTGATATGATAATTATGTAATCAATTTGTAATGTTACTGGAAATCCATATAAATCCAATTTGTGATATTATTTAAATAGATTTTGATATTAAATATTTTCTTGGAAATTTGTCAGCTGCAGGTTCAAGGCTGACGAAAATTGGTATAGATTAATCGTCTACACGAAATAACTTGACACACATCCGAAGAGCTACAAAAAAACTGTTGAAGTGAAAGAAGAAGAAAAAAAGCGAAGAGATAGAAGATGATGGTATTCGATCATTAATTTCCGTTTCCAATTTGCAACCCAATCTGCACCCGGCTTCACTCCACCCATTATTTTTTTCTCCTTCGTGAGGCTCCCTTTTCTTTGCCATCCGCAGTGATCGATGAGCGTCTTTTGTAGGGACGCGTGTATCCCGATTGCTTACATGGCTTTAGGATTACGTCTCGTACAATGTCCTTCCTCTGATCAAATTTGAAGGAAGGAAGTACAGGACGAAAAAAAAAGAAGGAAAGAAAAGTAGGGAGTGAGTTGCCTCAAATTGCCCGTACCATTTAAATTGGCTGTCGCGGAGATAAGTAAACTATAAAAATTGAAATAACTTTGGAACAAGTTAAATCCCTTGGTTTTATGTTAAAGCCTTCGCGTTTCAGCGGCGGCATGGGGAGAGCTTAGAAGTTAGCGATAAGGCTCACGATATTTTCAGGAAAGAAAAACCCTAGTTTTTCTTTCGTACTTTTATACGTGGAACTGAAAACGCACACAAAGGTGAAGGAAATGAATCGAGAATTGGGTCGAGGTAATATATTTTTAACTTTCGTGCACGGAAACGGCAAATATACAATGTAACAAGGATACGGAAAGTTTAATTATTTCTACGGCAGATCTAGTTACGCCAATTTAATTATCTCCTGTGGATGCGAGTCGATGCCCTCTAACAGCGAGAAAAATATGTCCCGTTATAGGAAACCCACCCTTCTTCATTTTCCCAACGATAATAAAAACATCAAAAACGCTATTGTTTTGAAAAGGGACGAAATGTAATATTTCTGTTTTCTCCCTCGAAGGAAAAGGCACAAACACGCTCTTCATCTGCCGTAACCGAGCAATTACTCTGTCTTTCGAAGGAAGAAGAAAAAAAGGGAAATCCCTTTAAATTGCGCGCGTTTTCTTTTTTCTTCCTTTCTTCTTGTGTTTATTCCCCTTTTTGTGCGTGTGCGGGTGTCTGAGAAGTCATCGGCTTAGTGGAAATTGTAGCCAACCGAAAAGGGGATTTGTATAGGGAGATAAAGCCTCACCTCAAATTGGCTCCAGTTTTTCCTTCGACAAGGAAATAGGTGCGAGGATAAGCTACGCACGATCGATAAACACACAGTGCAGTTAAACCAGACGCAATTTATGTGTTCCTCTGTGCTCGTACACTTTATGGATTTGGATAAACTTCTACAAATATCTATCTGAATCGCTTAATTACGACTATCGACTAGTTTAGACAAACTTTAACTGGACTAGAGCAGTTTTCCAATAACATACTTATTTTTTTTAATTACAAGGGAAGATATACATTGTAATCAAAAGTGATGTATAATATAAAATGGTTTTATTAATTTGTATTAAATTCATCCAAGTATATTACTCAATTATAAAGCTACTAGTTTCAAACTTTGTAGAAAGTTTAACTAGATAACAACAGTTTTCAAATAATATACTTATGTTTTTTTTTTATTTACGAGAGGAGATATACATTGTAATCAATAGTGATGTAAAATATGAAATAGTTTTATTAATTTGTATTAACTTAATCCAAGTGTATTACTTAATTGCAAAGAGACAAATTTCAAACTTTGTAGAAAGTTTAACTGGATTACAGCAGTTTTCAAATAACATCCTTACGTCCTAAATATTTTAAATTACTGAAGAAGAATAAACGATTGTGTGGATATGCATTAGATTATTACAAATTGATTAGTTTGGATGTTTAAAAAAAATATAATAAGATTACAGCAGTTTTTATATAATAAACGTATAGTTTTCTTCATTTATTAGAGTATATATATATAAAATGTAATTATATGTGAAATAACAGATAAATTGGTTTTATGAATTTGCTTTCAGTTCATCCAAGAGCTTCATTTAATTACAAAACGACTAGTTTACAGCAATTTTCAAATAATATCCAAATGATATGATATATTTATTTGAGTAAATATAAAATGTAATCATTAGTAAAATAAGAAAATTATAATATTGCTTTAGCGCATCACTTTATTACAAAGTGACTAATTTAGAACTTTGCATGAAATTTAACAGGATTATAGCAGTTTATAATATTCTCATAGTTTTCTTTATTTATAAAAAGGACTTTGAAATATTCCATTATTGATTAAATACATAAAAAAAAAATATAAATTTGCTTTATGAAAGTATCCAAATGTATTATTTTTAAATTATACACAAACTTTAATAGGTTTTAATAGCTGTTTCCAAAGAATATACTTAAAGTTTTCTTCATTTATAAAACAATTTATGTGTTCCTCATTGCCTCGTGTACTTTATAGATTTACTTTCTAGAAGTTTAGGATTACAGTGGAACAGTAGGAATATTTATAGAAATTTTAAAAGAATTAAAAATATTTTTATTATCCAAATTTTATTCAGTCCAATCAGATTAGCAGTATTTCTGTATTAAAATTTGGGAAGAACTTTAAGGGAAGAAAGACCTAACGTCAATAGACCTTTGTAATGGTTTTAAAACATGGTTTAGTTTATAATATAAATATCGAATGGTGAAATAATACTTCATAATATGTATACGCGTTTAATTATATAAATGAAATCATTGATTCAGAAAAGCGGGTTATATCAAATGGAATTTGGTGGGAAGATTAAAGGAAACTCGTTATGGCAAGGACGGGGAAAATTGGATTGCTTTAATCAGACATAGTAGTGTATAACTCTTACTTACGTGAGACCACAACATCCTGCGACCAACAAACACGTACGAAGTCGCTCATAACTTTACCTAATTATACGCTTTACTGAATCAATCTGAATTTTATACCAAATCGGTGAACTAAACCACTGACGTAAACTACGCTCGTAAACTAGCCAATTAGTTTTTATAACCCATTGCGGAAGTAGATTTATGGGATTTTTAAAAAATTAATAACGTCATTAATGATTATATTATCACAATTCTATGGAAAATCCATTATATCAAAATTATTTTAACTATTGTTTGTTTTTCTTGAATATATTGAATATTATATTTATAATTAAACATAATTTCAATTTATAAAAAATTCGGTTCCCGAACAAAATGAAAAACTTTACATATTTTTAAGAGTTTGTTAGTAAACGATGCAGCATTTTTAATTTTGATATAATTAATGATTGATTTTTACGACGAAATAATTTAATAATGTATTATATACATAAATAATACAATATAACCTCAGTTAGCAAAAAATTCGGTTCCCGAACAAAACGAAAAACGCTAAAAGATATAAAAATTGATTGATATTTAATTTATTTGAAAACGTAGTTTTTATTAAACAGTTTTGAAAGATATAAATCTCATATGAAGCTAATGTAATAACTATAATATTTTAAAAGTACAAAGCAATATATTTTGTAATAAATGTGAAAAATTCATAAATGTTATATTAAATTTTTAATAAATCTATATGAAAGTTATAACATCTGAAATGAGGCTATAAACCTCTGTTAATATAAGACGCAGTGTCTGGTGTTGCGAACTGGCGTTATATTAGCACTTAATGAAGAATGTGGATTAGCTGTAATCGCCTTAATGATCTTGTATTAGGGGTTGCGGGGGCTTTATTTAATTGCGGACGAGATTTTCGATTCATCACGAGGCGCGTGACATTTATGAGGGACGAGGCGGGAAACCGAAAATATTATTATGACATTTAAAGGTTAGACAATGAGGACTTGCAGTTGGGATGGGGTGGCTGTGTCGGTCGGATCGGATAGGGGGTTAGGAGGAAGAGGAGGCTATAAAACAGTCTGACGAAGCAATCGAGGGTGGCAACAATGCTTCTGCACACCCGAGAGGTGGAGAGTGAGCGAGATTAGGTAGATACATCACGGCACCGGCAAATTGCCAACTTCCGTCGAATGGACAGTTGGAATGGATGAACTAAATATCCAGCACCTATCTAATGACCCAACGGAATTACCCTCCATCGGACGAATGTAATAAAAAAAATATACGTTTTAAAATGATTTTCCCTTTTCTGTGGTTTTCTTCTTGCTTTCAGGAAGGAAATTCTCATGAAAAGTATATTACTGTTTCATCTCAAAATCTCCAATATTTTAAGGATAATATACATCCGAAAAAATATAATTACAGAAATTCTTCGCATCGAAGTTTGCCTTTCGATCAGTCCGGATTCATTACTTTGAATATTTCAAAACAAACTATTGAAAAATTACAAAATAATTTTTGTATACATAAATTAGTTTTTTTTTATACACTTAATCCTCGTGCGGTTTATTTTTATGCGATTTTAAAATTCTCGATTAGTCCGGTTTCAAACAATCCGGGATTTTGGCGAAATCGGTTACAAACTAAATTTTAATTATTTTTATTAATACAATTAAAATATAACAATAGTATAACAAATTTACTTTTTCATACATAAATAATCGTCTTTTTCTTTTATACGGTTAATTCTCTTTTTGTGTAGTTTTTATTTATTTGGTTTTAAAGTACTCGATTAGTCCGGTTTTAAACAGTCCGTTATATTAGCCGCACTGTGTGAGGTATTGCTGTATATAGTTTAAAATAAGTTTAAGTAATAACTAAAACTAGATTCTAGTCTCGTATATCTATTGTATCCAATCCCAATAATTCCAGTTGGAAGTTGGGAAAACTCGAGCAGTTACTTTTCCGTTTACTGGCGTTTCGAATGGAAGTTGTTCAATTGGATTTCGCGTGGAAAATAGGAAAAACATTATTAAAATCGTCACACTCTCGATTTGAACTGTTGTGTGCTTTTGTGTGTATGTGTATTGTATGCGTGGGCTGGTGTTGGCGAAGGAGGGTTTCTTTTATTTGCGCCTCACGTAGGCATAAAGCGCGGAGGTAAATCCCCAGGGACAGAGGGGACTACGAAAGAACCCGCTGAAAAGTTCCTAACTTTGTCCGTGCACAAAGGAAACAGAACGAGGGATCTGGAGGGGTGAGGTGGAATGGAGTGGGAAAGGGGATGAAAAGAGAGAGAGGAGAAAAACCCGCAGGGATTTTGGCGGAGTAGAGAGGAAACAACTTGATGGATAATCATCTAGCGTGCCCTGAGGAATACAAGATATTTCCTTGGATGAAGGGAACGAGTCTAGAGGAAAGGACAGAAGAAGTTTTGAAGTCGCGACAATTCTTGGACCGCGTTTTATAATAATTGCTTCAATTAGTTCGAATGCGAACGGCTCCGGAAGGGATGAGATGCTTGGAAATAGTTGCGTTCGGTCTCCCTTTTTCGTATTTGCTTGGCGATAACGAGTCGGAGGGAGGTGGAGGGTTGATTTGCAATGCGGTTGCCCTCTGTTGTACAATGGAACCGTCAGAATTAGCCAATTACTTTGCCCCTCTTCGAACGTGCACCATGTTTTAATTACAATCTGATAATGACATTCTGTAACTAACATAATTACTACAAAACCGAGGTAGGGGACTGGTGGATCTCGACGGACGGAAAACCGGGGCCCATTTAAAGTATACTCCAACATAATACTCTTTCGTCGGTTCGCTCACCTCAATGGAACAATAGATGTTTTGAATATGAAAAAGTGGAACATTTCTGATTGTTCAAAATGTACTTTTTAAACCAGAATTCTGAAAATCCTTACAAACTTTTAGCTCATTTACATTTATTAAGCTTAACTTAAACAAAAGTTTAATAACTTTCAGGAAATCATGAAAGTCCATTGTTTTCGAAAATCTAAATGGAATTTTTCTAAACAATATTTTTGTAGTCATTTTTTATTTTCTGATTTCTGAAATAAAGCGTTTTCAATGTACAACTTTTTTTGTATTTATTTTTAGAATTTCTAAACATTTATTTTTACGAAGTACCTCAAATTTCCGGAAATTGTTTCAGATATTCTATAACAAATAATTATTACACAATTATTGAGAGATTTTGTAGTTACATTTTATATTATATGAAAAGTTTATATTAAATGAAACCATTGAATTTTGATTATTCTCAAATATTATTAAAATATATTTGATAAATACCATCAACATCGGTTCGTTAATCTTATTGTTTGTTATAGATTTAAAATGCGTAATAAGCTTCTTGTTACCAGTAGCGTTAGCATCCAAAAGTAACGTAAATTTTTCAATAAAGTGTACGTTATCCGAACATGTGTATGTTGTCCACCTTTTTGGAGCAAAGTGCCACTAGGGAGCCGCAACTATCATTACAATCCTTATCTTTACCAATGAAATGAATTTTCCAATATAACTACCACTCTGAGAGCTAGGAGCCACAATATTTTATTAAAAGAGCCGCATGATGACTACTATTGATAATAACGATATTTCTAAGGTAAATTAATAATTTGTTCATACTTTGGTAAAAAAAATTGAGGAATAAATTGTATAATTTTATATACTAATATTAAAAACTATAAATAATGTTGTTAAGTTTTCAGTATTTTTGTAATAAAATATTTTTTCTTTAATATTTTTATTGTTAGTAAATAGAAAGCAATAATTGATAACAAACAATAATAATGTAATTATAGAATTGTATAGGACATGTATATGCAATTAATATTCCACCCAGTTACTAATCAAATTTACTTGTCATACAATGCAACATTACGTGAGTCTCTATAGAATATGTATGTATAGTAATGTTAGATATAAATGTATTTTGCAATAGTCATGATTGGAATTTCAAATTAATAATTACAATACATTACCAACTTGTAATCAACATGTATAATCACATATAAAATATTAATTAATTATAAATTTAATACAAATACTTAATTGATTACTTTATTTCAATTTATCATCAATTGAAAATATATATATATAAAAATATAAAATGCAGAAAATATCAATTTTTACACTCGTCACAATTTATAGTTTGAAAAATATTTATCAATTTTTTGTTTAAAATAGTGATAAATGACCCAAATTAGGGTCGAGAAAAATTTGCAAATAATAAAATTAAATATGGAAGAATCCACTCTCTATTTAATTTAATTTTAAAATAAATAAATAAATATAATTGATTACAATAAATAATTTAATTATTACATTTTCTCAAGAATATTTGAGGACATTTTTGTGAATTTTTTGTATGGTTTCTGATTGTCAATTATACTAGATAATCCTTCTTTTTTCGAGACAGTAATAAGTATAATAAGTACAATTATATTGTGTGTTAACATAAGTTCTGTTCGCTGTTTTAAAATTCACTCGAAAGAAAATTTTCGACTTTACAAGATATTGTGTTTGCTTTTACGTTACAACCAATATTTTATTGAAAGTGAGTCTTTATGACTGACACCTCCTTCTGTTCGCGTTTATTTTTTAATTTTTTTTGATGACGAAAATACATTAGAGTCACTAATATATTATGCATTTATTGTAATTTTCTATTGTTGTGACAGGACTTATGTTAACACACAATATATTGATTTAAAAATAATGTTACAGTTTAACTGTAAAATTAAAATTTAAGTTTTTATATTGTTCAAAGCTGTTATATATTTTGTGGATCAGTTGAAGCAATTGTACAAAAACTCAATTGGAAATATCGTAGTACATTTTGATGTTTTATTCAAAAATATTTCTAATATCAACTGGTGATAATACCGTAAATGGAGTCTATAAATGTTATGCCTTTGAAGTGCAAGCAGGCGATCGCAGTAAATGCGCGTGAAATTCTGAACGAACAATAGGGGCGATGCGTTCGGAAATTTCAATGAAGCTCTCATAACTTCCGGCTGGATGGTACGTGCGTGTGCGTCTGGATGCTAGGGATGGTGGTGGATCTGAAGGGGGTGGCCGGAGGGAGTCAATTGGGCGTGCAGAAGGGAGAGACCGCACGGATCGGGAAGATTGGCTTTGTTAGTCCTCGGGCTTCGGCCCTAACCATGTTATGCCGCAACGGCAACAGGGACACAAAGAAAAACACGGGTCGGAATTGGGATGGAACGGGAAAAAAAAAAACTTTCGGCCGCGACAGCAAAACCATCAAGATGGCCAACAGCTAGAAAAGAAGGACGAAGATCGCAAAAAAAAATACATTACACATCCCCGGGACTCGAAGTGGCAAATTTAATCATGTCCTTAATGGAAAACGGGATGGAAAGCATCGACCGAACTAACATGATTTTTTTTTTCTGTGGATTTCATTTTCTTCGATCAGTTAATGATACCACAAATTGGACAGATCGTGTAATGAATATTCAGGTTTTTTTTTTATTGATAGGAGGGTTCTGATTGCAGATTAATAACCAATAAATATTCATATATGGATTAATTGAAAGATTGATAAATAACCAATTAAACTATAATTAGTTTCAGTATATTTGGTTCTTTATGGAAATAATAGGGAATAATGGAAGGTTGGTTTGGTTAAAGGTCATATAAAAGTTATAAATTATACCACAAGATATTCAGAGCAAATTCTATTTCATCCACTCTGGGCTCAGTGCCTAGGGCCGACGAAAAACCATCGTTTTTATTCCATGAAAAATATTTACATTAGAATCTACTTAACTGGTGCCTAGGGTCCACGACAACTTTAATGCTGAACTTGGAATGTTTAAAATCTTCATCCACATATAATATTTTTATATAAAACTGAAATAATAGTTCAACTACATACTGTCGTGCAATATGTATACAGAACGACCTTGTATAGCGCTCTTAATGCATTTTGATGAAAACAGAGCGCTAGACGAAGCGTTATAGGAGGTCATTTTAACACATAGAGAAACGGGAATGCGTGACTAAAAATAAACAAATTTTAAGTTGTATTTATAGTAATTTGCATATTAATGTATGTTTTATATATCACAAAGATTTGCACACAGAAATTTTAAGTACATTTTTGTAATAAATGTCCTGGTTCTTTTGATATTTTTGATTTTTTTGGAATCAATGAAATTCCGGATAAATTTTAAGCTTATTTAAGGTTTCCACCACACCGCGCTATAGAAAATCCGCGTTAATCGAGCCAGCGCTGAACGAGGTCTTATTGTATAGTAGTTGGTACATCTAATTGTTATATGATACATAAATGTAAATCAGGCATATGGCAATAAAATTGAACTTTTAAATACAATTACGTATTGAAATATAATGTTTGTAAATAGTTGATATATTTGACAGACTTTTATGATACATATCAAGCATAATGTGGAAGCAAAACAATATTTTTTCCTGTAATATGAAGCTTTTAAATTAAAGTTCTTTTATCGTAAATAAATCTGTTACTAAGGCCTATTGACCTTCAAAACACAATGAAAAATAATATAAATCAATTTCAATTAAAGTACATCATTAATTAATATTATATAAATAAGGTTTGTCTAATATTCTTCAATTATGAATGGGATTGGAATATATTTTTTGAAAATATAATATTTTTAAATATCGTATCTGTATAATTACGGCTATATTTATCATACTTCTTAAGATTTTATAGTCTTATAGAGAAGTGTATTATTTCTGTTTATCACCGGAATTCCAAAATTAGTTAATCTACGCTTTCAGTGGGATTAGGTATCAGAATACAAATACGTTCCTTCCAACAAAAGCATGAATCTAATTACAATACAAGTTTGTAATCCACATTTACATGGTGTCAAAGAGATTACTTATTCTCATGTCTTGACTACAATTACACAGTTTTAAAAAATAACAAAACAAAAAGATTACTTAGTTAATTTTTCACAATAAATATCAAAATGTTCTGAATAATTGAGTTATCATTTGAATTTATTTCTCAATTGAACATTTTTTCAACTTACAAAATGAGAAAATCTTTTTAATGTTAAGTTATTATGTTTTTTTTTCTTTGAACAGTTTTAAATCGATTTAAAATAAACGCATTATACAGCATTAACTCGTATAACACGGGTAATCCGTTACTCAAACCATCACAAAATAAGACATAAAGAGAAAGAAATCATTGATTTTCATTGAAAATTGATTTTTTTATTTTGCTAGTAAATCCGCACTATGCGAGATATTGCTGTATTTATTTAAAATTAAGAAATATTTAATAATATTCTTTGAAGTGAAATCATAAAAGAAGCTTTGTAGCTTTGAACAATGAGGATAATCTGCAGAATTTCGTTATAGGTAAATGCATTAAAATGAGTTATCGACGTAAAGGGTAATTATGTCTTTATTACAAAAAAAAAAGAGAGAAAGAGCCGGTACAGTGCTGCGGAAGGGCGATGTCTGTTAATGAAGTTACGGTGCTTTAATGAATGCAGTCGTCTGGTGATAAAACTGTCTCCTGGCACTAAATAAACGTTATAATCTGCTAATACGATGTAATAACATTAGGACTTCGGAGAGAGAATCCTTCTGTGTCAATTAGGGTGCGCCCGGCCACACGGGACACGTCATCGCGGACTCGACTTCCAGATGATATATATTGACTTTTATTAACGTCCCGAGGCATCCCCAACCCCACGCAAGGCTCATCCACACCGCCAGAAGTTTTTAAAAGTTAATATCAGACAGTACCAAAAAAAAAATTATATCTGTGTACCGGCCCGCATGACATAGTAGCACCATGGGGGTGGATTTTATTAAATTTAAATTCATGTGCGTGTTGAAAGAGGGAGGCCAACTAATGGCGAATGCGTCGGGCTCATTCGTTCTAATGAATCGCACCTAATGAATGTCCCCCGACTCCGTCTGGATTCTCTTTGCCGCCGTATATAACCTTCAACCTTGATTATTTTTAATTTTTGAATTATTTTTAGAATCATATATTCAAGTAGAACAGTAATTATTTAAATGCAATTACCTTGAATTACATCAACTCAACTGATTTTACTAAAATTGATTTAGAAAAAAATAAGTAATTTAAAAGATATATCTAGAATATATAATTTTAAGTTGATTTATGTATGTAAATGCATAATCTTCTGTAAATATGTGAAATCGTCATTCTGTCCTGATTCTGATCACTAAATTTCCAAAATTTAATAACCATAGATATAAAAAGCAAAATCATTAAAAACGAGACCAAGTTATACTTTTTTCTACCGGCAAAGAACGCATTATCTTAATTTACATTAGTTTATATGGGAAAACCTGTTTCACTATACGAGTATTTCACTATACGAGTAAAAATCCGGAAATTTTGGACAGATCCGGAAAACTTGACAGATTAATTTTAGACAGAATGTGTATCAAAAGATTGAAATGAATTAGTTTATCAACACAACGAATTCGATTAACTTTGTTTACATTGTTTAGAGCCGAATCAAAAGAAGTGGCGTGACGGATGTGGCCCACGGGCTCTGGTTTGCCCATATGTGCTGTTTATAGATAGATTAATATGTAATGATTTTGTTTATTTTTAACAAATACAATAAGTTTCTGTTAACATAATGTTTCTACATTTATATAATGCTGTATACATATTATATATGACAAGGGACATAAGTATATGTCAGTGGTACCAATTATTCTTGATGATACCGAAAATAAGCATACATTACATTAGTGGGTCCTTCCCGACATTTCACTCCCCACAAAATAGCTGATCTTTATAATCTCGACTACTAGGATTCACGTTTTAATCTCAGATAATATTATGAATGGACTTTTAACAATGAAACTTTATGGCCAGTTTCAAACATTCTCTCCATCGTTAAATATGTAAAAGAATTGGTTAACCAGTATTTTTGATGATATAGTATAGGCATCAGAAACTAATGATTTGGTAGAAATGAACGATGAAATTTTTCCATCTACCAGTGAATCTGTATTGGAAGAAGTATAAAGAAAATTAACCTATATTTATTTAATAATTAAATTTATAATAATAGTCATATAAAAAAATCAATTATATAACATAACTGTAGAAATTTTCTTGTGATAATAATATTTTAATTGAAATCCAACAAATAAATAATCGAATTCGTAATGGCAATTGACGAATATTGAATGAGACACTTGAGTAGAATCGAATGTGTCGATGGAGTTTGTCCCCAAGGGCGAGGAAAGAAAAATTGCACGAGGGGATGGATTTGTGTTGCAGGTGTTTTGTGCTTCGCCCTCCCCAGCAACGATTCGGAATGAATGCGATGAGGAAAGCGCAAAACGGGAGTGTTGGGAGGAGGTGAAACGGACGTAAAAGAAAGTAAAATTCGGGGGGAATTTTCGTTGTAATGAGATTTGGTGCAAACTTGGAGGGCCCACACCGATTCCATTTGCGTTCCTCCCTTAATACAAATGACTCGTTACGCGTTACGAATCTGCACAAACCGGTAGAAATATAAATGTATATTTACGTAATTTCGGCGTAATACAATTTTCGAGCGAACAAAAAATAATAATAATGTAGCTTAAATTCAAATCCCTTCGTCCAATTTAAATTTTCAATTAAATGTAGATGAATGAAACTGTAATAATACTTTTAATGAATGTCCTAATTGTGAGTATTATGATTTACAGGTACATTTATTTTATTTTAAATTATATAATTCAATATTATAAATACTGCGTAATAGATTTATATTATCTTTTTCTAATGAATAGTTTAAAATTTTAGTGATTTACAATTTCAGAAGGTTTTCCTACAAAGTATATTCTATATTTTTTACTAGTATTTTTAAATTATTATAGAAAACAATTAAGAAACTTTTAAAATCGTACAATTTCTCCTATTTTTGTTGTTGTATTTTAATTGTTATAATTTACAGGTGGGTACTTATGCGGTTAATGAGAGCCACAATTCGGTTTATCATATATTAAAGAGCCACACCATAGTTATGTAGTAGTAAATACACTAATTTAAAATGTCAACGGGAGCCTCACTTAACTCAACGAAGAGTCGCATTTATGAAAAAATGAGATCTTCAATATAAATCTTACGGATTAAAAATATTGTTATGGACAAATTCAAGTTTTAGTTTACATTGACAGTTTAAGTGATATAATCATAATTTTGAATATTGAAAAAAAAAATAGTAAAAATAGTCTAATAATTGTATTGACTAAAATACAGATTTGTTTAGTTTTACTTTTGGTTCAATTTATTTTGTAAATCAAATTGTTATTCCTTGTATATAATTGTAAAAAAACTGTCAAAAGTCAATAATGAAGGTTGCAAAATAATTGAGTAATGTTTGCAGATCTCCCAAGAAGTTGAGGTAATTAATTTAAAAATATTCTTTAATTTCACTTCACTCAGTTTGTTTTCAATTGGTTTAAAAAATGTAAAAATAATGTAAATTTTGTTTAATTTCCTGTAATATGTAATCTATCTAAGCGTAAATTCCAATTAACTAAAATAATAGTAATTTGATCTACAAAGGGTCAACGTTATTGAAATGGTCAGACACATGTAATGTAATCCAGGTGATTTTTCTGTTGGTATACGTGTTGTAATCTATCGATTATCCAGCTTTCAGTAGTGGGTCACGTTTCTGTCTGCTTTTCCCCCATTCGGATTTGATCCCCCAGGGAGTCGCGTTTACAGTTGGGGTCCGTTGCAGCGGCAACGTTCAAAAAAGAACACAGCAGGGCCCTTCAGATCTGAAGCTTCCAATGCCCTCCTACACATACACATCATACCGTGTACCCTTTCAAGTTCCCCGGAATGTTGACCTTCGCAAAAGCCAAACGGACTTAATTAAATTAATGGACATGCAGAGGATCCGCGTTTTCCCTCCTCATTCATCCATCCTTCCCAGAGATGTGAAACCGAAACGATAATTATTTTCGAGGTAGTTAAAAGTTTTCTTCTGCGGATTGTAATGGATACCAGAGACTGCCGTCTCCATGACACGAGAAGTAATCTAAAACTGGCGGCTTTAATAGCTCGGAGCACTTAGACAAAACCTCATAATTTCTTCCTGCTTGTTTCTCTCCTGGAATTACGGCCGTTTCGTTGCTTGAGAGGGGTTGCGAAACGAAGGGGGTGCCAAGTGAGACGTCTTGACAATAAAACAACTTCAATGGGTTTCACCCTCCTCCGACGGACTACAATAAAATGGGAATTGTTGCCGGGAAGCCTCAGAAACACATGCTCTTACACTATAATCGCAGCTCCAAACAAATGCCGATTATGTTTGTTGAACAGTATAATTTCTATGCAATTATTCAATTGTTAAGACTTTTTATATTATTTCTTAAATAAAAAAATATTTTCATTAGCAAACATATTAACATAAATATTTCATAATACGTTTAGGTCTGGCTTGTTCAACTTGTGGCCCAAAATAGCTATGAATTGGGTCCAACAAAAAAATCGTTAACTTACAAACTTTATGAAAATGTGTGGTCCAAAATAACATGTCCTCGTCCAATGTAGTCGGGGAAGGTAAAAGGTTGGATAAACATAGTTTAGATAATGGATCGGCAACTAACCATTGGTTAAAAATTGCTCTTCACTCTACAAAGGTTGCCGGACTATAATTAATCCATCTGATCGAAGGTATTATTGTACAAGTAAATTTCGTTGCCTTAAACAGAAAACATAATTTGAAATACTGATTTTTTTCAAAAAAACAATTTATTACTACAAATATTTAATTTACTTTTTGGACGTATTTATGAAAATATTAATTTAAAAATTGTCGAAGCAAACAAACAAAATTATTGTTTCGAAATTTTACATTTTGTTTAACTGATTATCGAGGCTTTATGTCTCAATATTTGATTTAATTAAATTTATAATTAAACGTGTCAACCAATATTTACCAAAACTTTGTGTCGGATTAAATCCGCTTTTTGTTACTCGAACGATTAAACTTTTCGGGTCTGCGTTCAACACATTCGATGATTGAAATTAATTAGTTACAAACTTGTTTACTACGTTTGGGTTGTTAACTGAAATTTGAAACTTTAATGTGTCTGTATATACAGCATTATGAGAGCACGTTATCGATTCCAACAATATACCGGACTGTTTGAAACCGGACTAATCGATGAATTATAAGATACAAAAATAAACTGCACAAAAAGAGATTTGACCAATAGGAACAATAAGTATTAAAAAAAATAACTTTTTTAGAATTTATTTTTATTTTGCTCAAATAAAATCTTGTGTATGAAATTTTCAAACCATACTATAATGAATCCAGACTGATCGAAGCCGCACTATGCGAGGTACTACTAGGATTATTAATTATTTAATAATTGCTATAATTAACTACAGTTTCGTAAAGTGATAACCTTTTTTCTTATCAAGTGGTAAAATTTTGTAAAACGAAAATCCGTAAAGGGAAACATATCTCTTTAAATATAATATGTTTTTTAACATTAAGATAATGTATTTATTTAATATAGAAACTATATAAACAAAAAAAATACAAATTAGTAATAATCATTCTTTAGTAAACCCTGAATTCAGAAAGTAAGAATAAATTCTCCAAATAATATAATGTTTTATTAATTGCATAAAGTCAAAGCTCTTTCCAAAGTGTTACCAATATACAAATTCGTACAGTGAAAATGATTTATTTGAGTAGTTACGATATAAAAATCGCTAATTGAAAATTCTTAAAGCGATTTTTATTATTAAATACAACATGGCAACATTCAAAAGTTGGATAAATTTGTAATGTGAAAATTCGTAAAGTGAAAATTTGAATAGCTTTACCTATTACGTATCAAAATCGCCAAATCTAAATTTATTCAAACGAAACTTATTTAATTAAGTACAATCTGTCAACATACAGAAGTAGTTGTTAAATTTCTAAATCGAAAAATCGTATAATGAAAATATTTTTAAATATAACATGTTTTAGCAAGTAAATTTATATATTTGTTTAATATAAGAATGTTATTAGAAAAAGTACAACCAAAAATATAAAGTCTTAATGAATACAAAAACTTATTCATACAAAGATTTTCAAAGGGTGTGCCGCGATTCAATAATTTTATAATGCATTCAAAAGTGCTTAACCATCCGTTACTCGCGCGGCGTCTGTGAGACTTAAGTGGGTAGAAACCAACCACAAATTGAAAAATGCTTGAGGATCATTTATGTATTTATTTTAATATATTTATTGTAGTTATATATGTATTAATAAAAATATAATAGAGCATTTGCGGTTACAAAGAAAGGAATGTAATTTGTTATTACTTAATTTAAAATATTTTAATTTTTACTAACCTGCAGATTATATTTAACGAAGATATGAAAATACTAAGAATAATATAAATGGAGAGCTAAGTTAAATATGAAATAGTTTCAAACTTTCAAGGTAGTTTACATACATGAAATTTTTCATGTCTGTGATAATATACAAAAAGATACAAAAATAATAAATTCTACCTGTAAAATTTAGTTGAAAATATATTTATAAGCTATAGAAATATTAAGCAAATAAAAATTTAAGAATTAAATTTTCATATTATAAAAGAAATAGTAAATCTTCAAAGATATTAGACTTTAAAGTTTTATATTGAAATGAAAGTTTATTATACAAATTATAAGAGAATATAAATTGATTATACATTTAGGTTAAGGAAAGTAAAGAAATATATATATTTTTGTTAACAATTATATTTATGTTTATTTTCTTCTCGAGACCTACACATCTTTAGATCCCACATATATAATTTTTAATATAATATATTCATAAAGAATATCGTAAATAGTACACGCCTACAAATAGATGACGTTCCAAATTTCCTTACATAATTCGTAACGATGTTCTAATTAAATTACTTGTCTAATAATATATTTTTTTAAATTTATATTATTAACATTTTGTGCGATAAGAATTTTGGAACGTCAACCTGTCAATACGCGGACAACAATGAAAAGTACTTAATTAACCTGTAATAACAGCATCCCATTTGCCCCCTTACACAATAATAAATACCAACTAAATTGCACTCAAGTTTCCCAGTCACCTGCAACGATTAGAACATTTACGTTATATAATATGTCTTTTTTTAAATGTGTTTTACATGTAGAATATTCTAAAAGCTACGAATCAAACATTGAATCTACCTATTCAATTACGCCTTAATTACTAAAACAAAATATATTTCAATTATCTACTTAAGACGAATATGCGCGCGCACACACAAGATACACAAGTAATAAACTATCAGTACTTTACAAAACTATCGAAAATCAATGATATACATTTATATTTTTTTTTCCTTTTTTTTGGTTTGGTTTGAAATGAAAGGAAGAATGTTTACACAGCAAATGCACTTTAATTGTTTTGTGCCCTGATAAGATATGTATCTGTTACAATTTTGTTTCTTTGATATGCTTACTTAGGCTACTTACTTTAGGTTACAGCTAAACATTAATATTATATAGACAGGCACCGTGTCAGTTAGGGCACAATAATTAATTTTGAATTCCCTTTGGATCTTAGTTTCGATGTTAATAATATCTTCTTTTTTTTTTGGTCTTAAAACGAAGAAATTAGTATTAGAACATGAAGTATTAATTACATTTAAAGTTTTATTGCTTTTCAGATTATAGTTTTTTTTTTGTTAATTATATATTTTAAGGTTATAGGATACATTAAGATTACCTTCAATTTGTGCAAACACCTAAGCGATTTTAATTATTTTGGATTTTATTTTAAATTCTCTCAAGTTATTTATATTGATTTGTTATATAGAGTTTAATGGAATTTTGGGGGATACTATTTTCATCGATTTTCAAATCCTATACACAGCGTGAGCAATACTTCTGGTTTCTTTCCAAACGTATGTATACTAACAGCAACTTAATTATTTTTTTTTAATATATATTTTTTGTTCATTTTTTTCCACGTATATGTCGTGTTATATATTTTTTTTTAATATGTTATTACATTGAATTTGTACAACTAGTTAAATTGACGCTATCGAGTCGAGAGATGTATCTGAATAAAATCCAACTTAAGTATATATCTAATTACTTTCTTAACTATAGATCAAAGGACAAAGGGCCGATGCAAACTACATACTAGATATGGTGTATCTTAAATAGTAAATTATTAACTAGAATATACCTACTTGGCCGTGGACGACCTATCACGTTGTAACAAGCGAATCATTCGATTCTGATATGTATACGATCTTAGTTGATATACTTAATATATAGATAATGTTTGAAATTAATAATAAAATTTGTAACTGAAATTGATATTTAAGTCTAGATTAAATATAGATATTCTTTTCTTTAGTAATCTTAGGCGATATGTACAGTGCCACAGGAACAAGTGGTGTGATATATATACACAATCTTGGAAAATAACTATTTGAAAGGGCACTAACACGAATTTACAATATACACACATATAATAATTTAAAAGCCCTGTCTGAAAGGGTTGCGACCAGCCATGCTCGGTTGTGGCTGTTCTTGAGGTTGCCTGAAGGGATTCGGATTGGAATCCGGCTGATCCGGTAGAGATCTACCGGTTGATCTATTGGTTTGATAGTTATTTTCTTGATATTGATAACCTTGTTGCTGAGGTTGCTGCTGCTGATAACCTTGATAATTGTAATCTTGTTGATAGTTGTTCGAATCAATATTGGTTTCCTGCTGTTTATATTCAAGGTGGTTTTGTATCTCCTCGGTGACCGGTTTCTGATCTTGCATGCTGTAGGTTTGATACTCTTTGTTTGGTGGATCTGACATGAGAACGTTGGCTTCGTTCTCGAAAGGTTTGAAATCGTAAATGTGTCTTAGGTACACCAATACAGGTGCGTAGAGTAAGTTAGAAAATGCTATGCCTACGTTTAGTGCCGTGAAGCCTATTGCCTCGACGACCCCGCCTGCTATAATGGGGCCAATTGCGTAAGCCACTGAATATGAGATGTCGGCGATGGCGTAGATGCTTCCGTAGATGGACACGTAACGAACATCTACTAAGTAGCCGAGCATCGGAAGAAGTGCCGTATCGATTAAGGCAATTCCGAAGCAAATGCCGCATATAGGGATCATGAGCAACTTGTAGGAGGTTGCGAACGGTATTATGAAGCAGCAGAGACCTTCGAGGGCCAAGCCTCCGGCGGCCATGAGCCATTGGTATTGTGGATACTTTTTGGCCATTTTTACGGTGAGGATGACGCCGAATACGTGAGGGAAGAACGCGGGTAGCCAGATCATTCCGATCTTCCAATTCTCTGTTGTCAGATTGTCTTCCATCCAAAGAGAGATGGTTGGCTCTAAGAATGCGAGTGCCACGTTCGACATCATCAAAGCTCCTGCACATACTGCGATGTAGGGGTCCATGAATAGGCGCCAGATCGGAACGGAAGGTGGTTTGGCCATTTGGGATTCTTTGATCTGCGTCTTCAAAGGTTTCATGACGAGCAGCAGCATGAAACCGTCGGCCAGGGAGACGAAGGCCAGGATCAGGAACGGCACCTCCTTGCCGGCGAATTGGTAGAGGGCGCCGCCGAAGGGTGGAGCGACCAGACATCCGAAACTGATGAAGGCCAGGGCTATGCCCAAGGCCTTCGATCGTTCGTTTTCTTCCGTGAAACGATCCGCTATCATCGCTAGACCTGCAGTGTCTGCAAATGCCGAGCCTACGCCTTGAAGGCTGCGGGCGAAGAACAGGAGGCCGTAGCTGCGGCCACAGGCGAACACTGCCGTCGATAGGAACATGATGGTCAGACCTATCATCATCGGCATGTCGTAGCCAATGCGGTCTATCAGCGCCCCCGAGAAGGGGTTCACCATCAGTTGGACGATGGCTTTGGAAGCGAAGAGGATGCCGGTAGCCGAGTCCTGGCCGTGATGGTCGTGCTTCACCGGCATCCCGGGCGGAACCGTTACGTTTCCCGGAAGAGGTTCATCTTTGTATGCGCCGATATATCTTAAGTAATCGGGTATGATCGGTACTATCACCATGTACAGCATGTTGTCCAGGAGCAACGCTATCGATACGATCACCAAGATCAGCTTGCGCTGCGTCTTCGGCTCCTGCACCTTGTTCCACACAACCTCCTTCAGCTCTCTGTACTCCATGTTGATTATCGGAATCGTCGTCATGGTTAAGGACGTGTCTTTCTCTCTCTCTCGCCCGGACAAAACGTTTCTTAGGGTGCGGGGTAGCGCAGTGCCATCGGGTTAACCTGGACACAGAGACAAGCATTAGACACTGAGCAGAGGCTCGGGAGGGGAGGCACTGCGCTCATTTCCCCCCCGCACCCCAAATAATACCGACATATAAATATAACATTAACAAAATAAAATAAAAAGTTAAAAAACAAAAAAAATCAAATATAAACCAAACGCAAATATTAAATTATACTTATTATCTGAATAGGTGTATGCTAATAATACAAGAACTCCTATCGATTGCCGCCATTTTGTTCACGCGGCCATTTTGTTTGAAATCAATAATCTCAACTTCTTTTCATGACATATATAAATGTTACATAATAAATTCAGTTGGTTCAAAGTACATGCATCAATAATGTTAAAAGTACGAAAAGGTTATTTACCTGTGTCAGGAAGTGCGCTGCCGATTCGATTGGCAAAGAATCCGCGTATGTTGGTGGCGACGCGCGATTCACCGAGTAGGCTGAGGGTGCCTCCCGGGCCGTTTTGCGCCCCGCGGTTATCCACGGTGCCGCTGTCCAGGTGCACTTTTGCCGCTCACTCCCGCGCTACTCTAATGTGTGACCACTTCGTTCGGCAGCAGGCCACGCTCTCAGGCAGGATGGCAGGACCCGCAGGATCCGCAGGGGCGGATCGGGCACGCGCCCTTCGTCCTTGTTCCTCCATTGGATGCGTTTCCCAGACGTCACCACCCTTGGGACCAATCAACTTCCATCGAAAATCCCCTCCTACGACGGCAAACATTTCCTCTGCACATTATACAAACACCGGTGAAAAGAAAATTCATCGCAAGACACAAAAATATTATTATTTAATCAATATAGGAACGACCGAATACAACCAAAACGCGTATAATTGGAAATACAATTAAAAAACGCTGATATACCATTTGATGACCAATAATTAATGATTGAAAAGAATATACCAATTAAGTTTATCGGAGATTTTACAAAAAATTATAGGTTAGGTTAGTTACTTACACTAATTTTATATTATTTGAAATTTTCGAATACTTACATTTCTGTATAAATTATATTCAAACATATAAAATCAACATAAATACTTTAAAAGTCTATTTGCGGACTTTTTAAGTATTTATACCGGTAATTTATTATGATATACATTTATTTGCAGAAGGAAAGATAATTTAATACTTGATATTAGTTAAATATTTTATAATTTAAAAATATATCAGAAAAATGATATTATTAATTTTTAAATAATTTATACTAATACTTTAATAATTAATAACAATTAGAACAGAACATAATATTCAGAAAGGGTTCAAATTTAATATAATATAAAGTAATTTGCATTTGGAAAGGTAATTCAATATTTATGAAGTCAAATGTAGTTCTGAAATCAATTTGCATTTTAAATATTCGCAACTCCGTGAAATCAAATATTTATATTTTCTCGCATTCATAATGTATGAAGCGAAAATTTAACGATTCTAAAAATAAAAACGTCTTAGCTGGAAATATATATATATGAAATATACATTTATAAAAAGAAGTATTCGCAGAATGTTCAACATCAAAGAGCATTTGCTATTTGCCCGGCGCCTCCACTTTTATTGATCCAAATACAAATCCAATGTAAGAACTATATTTAGATAATCATTGATTTTTATATTAAGTAAAGGAAATTGTATAATAATTACATATTTTATTATTTAGTTTTTTTTGTAGTTATATTTTGAGAAAATATTTATTGGCGTTCATAAAAATATTTATAAAAATTGTAATGTTTCTTTTTTATAATGTAACATATTTAAATATAAATATTTATACGTGCTTAATCCGTATTCATATTTTCCTTTTAATTAAAATCTTTGTTCGGCAAAGTATTATAATGAAGTAAACTTTGTTATTTTCTCTTTGTTAAACTAATATAATCTGCATATATGCAAACAACTAACTTAATTAAAATAAGAACTTTGAAACTTTATAATTATTATTTGTACTAAAAACATGCAATTAGTTGTGATAAAACTAATATAGAGTGAATAATTTAACAGTTTCAAATGTATTACATTTTATATATTCATCAACATTTATTTTGAATTGAGTTATAGCAAATAAAACCCAATTTTAATTAATTTTAATAAATCAAAACCCGACGCTTCCACCATTAATATTAATAGAAATATAATAATAATAATGTTTATTGCATCAGTCGTACAAAAAAACATATACAGAAATAAAAAGATCAAAATAAATATATATAATTTCAAAAAAGTTAATTGATACAAAGGGCTATTGACCATAGGTCTTTCTGCGTCGGGAATTTTATATACAATCATATTTATGATTCTTTCATTCTTCACTAGTTTTGGAATAAAACTACATTTCAAATATTTGTTACTGGGAGCCGCACTTTTCAATCAAAAGAGCTCATTTCCTCTCCGGAGCCGCAGTTTGCCGACCCCTGGCATAGAAGATTTAATATTAAATAAATTATTAACAAATAATTAAGCAACACTTCGGACAACGAACATTTTTACAAAATATCAACACATTTTCGATGTGGAAACTAACGCGGTTAACGAACAATTCGGGTTGAGAATGTCGTATTTGAACGAACTGTGTTCGTTAACCGAATTCGTCAACTCAAATATTATACATTGCCTAATTTACAAGCTGTGAAACAATCATCAATATGACAAAGCCATCTCGATATTCAATGTATTCAAATATTTGAGGTTCAATGATTTCCATGGGATCCAAATATACCATAGATTACAGGCAAATATGGATCGAATATCGGTGAGCACTTCAATGAATAAATAACGAAATTTCATTTACAACTAGGATGTGTTTGTTCCAACATAATAATAATAATTTGGGGCATTGAATCGATAAATATAACAGAACAGTACAGTCTGATGCATTAATAAGCAATAAACTTGCAGGTTTGATCGGTCGGAATTTAATGGCCGGAAAATATTAATACCGCAAATGCAACGCTAATATAACGTTCGATATGAATATTCAATGAAATTTCATATGCAAATGCACGTTTTTATTTGCACCGTTGAATTACCTAATTTTGCCCGTTATTATAACGAGCCTTCACAAACTATAGAATTTGTTTAGTATATTAAAAGTTATGTTTTTATTACATTTAGAATTTTGTTTAAACAAAAATTAAAAAAAAACACAAAAAAAAAAGACAAACGTATTTTTCCACATGATAATAATGAGTCATAATTTACAGCTATAGTGCGGTTTTTCCAATATCCGGGACTGTTTGAAACTGCAATGAAAGACTATGATAAAATACGATAGTTTATGTATAAGAAAATAATTTAATATACTATTTTTTTATAATTTTTTATTTTGTCAAGTGAATACGGACAAATGGAAGCGATATTGCTGTATTAATTATTAACAGCAAAGTTTTTAAATAGACTGATTATTGATGTGAAGTATCCTTGTCCTGATAACTATTGTGTATTTTGTGAAACGTCACCTTAATTGACATTTCGATGGGTTAAATGTCAGTCTTCATTTATAAAACTTTACCGAACAGTGTTAGTCAGTTAAGAGAGTTGATTGGTGGACAGAGTAAATTATATCAGATATTTTGAATATCGATGTTAATTCTATACCATTTTCTAAATAATCTATATATAATAATATAAGTAGATAATAGATATTTTTTATCATTTCTGTACTTCTCAAAATAAAAATACTCTACGTAACACCATTTAATAAGTTCGTAGAATGTTCGTATAGATAGCGCCTCTATCAATAAATCCATATGTTTTTTTTAAGAAGCAACAACCTTCAAACAACGCCTATCAAAATTTCATCGCAATCTGACATTTAGCTCATAAGTTACAGTCGTTTTAGTGACACTACTTTCGTAATTTTCATAACTTTTGAATAATCTGAATTTCGTGTGCTGATAGAACATTGGTAGTACATGCAAATACTACCTTCTGAACATGCCTAGTGGGGCATTATTATAATTTTCTAGGAAATGTCCAGGAATTATCCTTTAATTTGGTTGGTTTGTCAAGAGATGAATTTGGATATACCATACCATTAATTCAGTTTACGTAATTGTCTAATTTATTTGTCTAGAAATGCACAACTTTATAATTGTTAGAATATTGTTACAATTTCAAATATTCAATATTTCTGATACTTGAAAGTGACAATAATTCATAATATTTTGTTATCATTCAAACAATATTTCATGGTAAATATTGGAAAGTAGACATTCGGAATATTTTTGTTATTTTATATTAAAAATTAGCAAAACTTATTTATTTTACTTTTAGTTTGTTTGCAAAAAAAATGTATATTATTTTATATGAAAATATTTATTTTATAAAAAATCTTTTATAAGTAGAAAAATATTTATGAATAAATGTAATTTGAAGATTTTATTACTAAAGCAGATAGTTTCTAATTTTATTTGAATTATATTTTCTATTTTTTTTTATAAAATAGAAATAAAACTGAATTTGAATGTAAGTATATACTTTCTCTAATCTGATGTACGTTAGAAATTGACGATCTTCTTCAGTCTTTGAAGATAGGTGATCTTATCGAGGACAATTGTGTCCGTGGGTTTGTCGGATCGGTTTATGCGAGCTGTTTTGGGGCCGGTCGGAAATCCAAAGCCTCCACCCTCCGACATAATCCCATCACGTAAAACAATTGCGTCATGATATGGTCGGTTCCGCCAATGTTCTGGGCCCTGCGCGAAGAAACTGTTGGCCCGTGCCGATGGTGCCACGATCAATGGCCAAGTGCCGAGGCCTCCGCTTCTATTTATACCTCAGCTTCAGAGGTTGTCTTTCCAAAAGGAATTCGCACCGTTACGTTACGTTGCGGTTACGTAACTCATTGATTGGCGTTCACGAAGTTCCACATACGGACTACTCACACACTAATTAGTCTCTTACAACATGCAAGAAAACAAGAACACCTTTTTTCGAGTTATTAATGGATTGTTTCAATCATCGTTTGCGGATCGCAAAAGGTGACGAATGATTGGAGGATTGGAACGTCGTGACTCGACGTTTCTAGTGGACTTACATTGTCTCGCTAATAGCAATTTTCTTCAATATGCTCGTAATTATTTTCTACATTTGTATCCTATTTTAAGTACATCTACCCTTTGCATGTTTACATCCTTGATTTTCATACAATGTAAATCAAAACGTACATAATGCCTCTATAAATCATTTTTTATACAACAATAATCCTCTTAAAAAATTCCTAGCATTGACGCTCATAGTACTTAAAATCTTATGCATTTTATGAATTTATAAAAGTGATGTAAGTACATTATTTGTGTTTACGGTTTCGTGTTTTTATATTCATAAATAATGTATTTTATTTAATATATACTTTAGATTTCGTTTAGATTTATGTAATAGAATAAATACCAGTTTTAACATCAAAGTGGTTGAAAAACTACGTTGTTCAATATTAAGTAAGCTTTTTTGTATACTCGACATTTATTTAACATAGATTATAATTTCATTATCTGTATATTTTAAAGTTTTAGAATTAAAGTAAATTTAAGATATAAAATAATGAAATAAATTTAATAATTTAATAATCTTTCCGTCTCATGTCTAATGAGACTGGTGTTAATAATATCTAACAGTATTTTACTTTAGATTCATTGCGAGAAGACCGCTAGATTTACATGTACTTTTAGTAAAAAATCACTGCTTTCCATAACTTTTACATTAGACATTTCAAGAATTGTTATTATGTAATGGTTTTGAGTGTTTGTCCTCTAGAAAAACTCATATATAACTTATTATCCAGTAAATCTGTAAATTTAGGACTCATTTGAATCATAATTGTGCCTGAAAATTCAACGAAATTTACAAACTGAAAAACTTTAATATTTTCAATTGAGTTTTTAAGGCAAAATTGAATTTTCTAAACCTGACAAGTTTATACAAAATAAATGGCGCCAAATTTAAATCCGACGCATTTACTGGGACACCCAATACAATTTATATAATTGTGCAAAAAAAAATCAATATTAAGTTTCGAATTTGTCAATTCAAAAATGATGAAATGTGGAAAATGTTATGTATAAAATCTAATATATCTTTTTTATTACTAATGAACAATTCAATTAAGCCCCAAAATAATCAATTATTTTCGAACTATGGCAATTAATTAAAAAAAAAAGTTGCATATGCAAAATAATTACCATTGCTTTTGTCTTAAAATCTGCGTTGGGCCATATATTATCACGGGATGGCCCGGGGTCCATAGGTTGTTCATCGCTGAAGTAGTCATTTGTATAAAATATAATTAAATTTTATCAAATGTTGAAATTTATTGCAAATATATAATTACAGAAACACTAGATTTGATGAAGTTTTTTTTACACCAATGTTGTTTAACTGTATAAGTATTATTTTGAATATTAAAGTTTATATAATTACTCAAATTAATCTATTTGTTAAAGTAATGATTAAAGTAAGCGTTAAATTTTAAAATTTCTTGTTAAAGTTTTGATAGGCAGAATATAGAAATTCTTGCAATAAATATCCTTTAGATGAGATGAATAATGTTTTTTTTTTCATCTTACAACTTTTTTTCTTCTTGCACGTGTATTTATGTATTTCGAGGTCGGACTGTTTATATAATGTATGTTCTGGGTGAATGCGAGGGGGTTTCAAATATTCATGTGGAAGCGGCGGGAGCTGTATCGACCGCCGCTTCCGATTCACCTCTCGACCGTCCCCCAGCTCAACTCAGCTCAAATAAACTCAACTCTACACAGTATTCTGCCACCTGAACTGAAGCGGATGCCTTCTTCTATACTACGTACACTACTACTCTTACTATTACTATACAACCGCACTGCATTCACAGCACCTGCACAAGGTGCGCCCTTATCCAGGGGTCAGACCTAGTGTCTCCCTCACGTCTCTCCGTGCTCAGACGAATGCATTGCGTACTCGACCAACTGCAACCTACGATAACATCGAATGAGTTGAAGTCATTAAACTAGTGCGCTTACCGCATGAATACATTTTTTTTATAATTTATGAAGCTTTGTATAATTTTTCAGTTCGTGGATAAAAGTGTAAGTTCGTTAACCTACATACAGTTTCCTGTAATCAAATATTAAAAAAAAAAGTATAAGGGAAACATTAAAATACGGATAAACAAGAAAAAGGAAACAAGCTAAATATAGTTCCAGCTTTAAGATTTAAGATTTATAATATATTATGACAATTTTATTTTCTATAACTATTCTATGAACTATATAATTATAATAATTAGAATAAGTATAAACATATAATCTTCTCAAGTATGATTTTTTATTCGCTTAAGTATTTTTACTAAACTTTCAACTCTGCAACTATTATTTGGCTTATTTTTTATAAACCATTATATAATAAACGCTCTTATAACACAATTTCTATAAAAAAAACAACTTAATTAGCTTAGTCTTCCTAATAGAATTTCTTGTTTGGTAAACAATTACCTTTTTTATATTGAAAATGATCCTTTGACAGAACGAAGTACAAATATACATAGATATGGTAGAATTTAAAAATAAAGTTTCATTTAAACAAGAAGATGCAAGTGTGGATCAAAAATATCCTGAAATAGTTATGAAATTTGTGGATAATATTTGACAGTGATGACGAATATTAATATTGTGTTTGATTTCAAGCTTTAGTTTCATTGTTTTTTTTTTATATTGAAAAATAGGTACACATTAATCTTTGGTTTCTATGTTTTCTATAACGCGTTCTATAAGACACAGGATTTTCAAATAACAAGGAACGAATTAGTCTGATTTGTTCTAAGTTCTAGTATCTAATAACGCGGACAAATTAATCGTGTTATAGGAGGATTGACTAGTATATAAAATCAATATACATTATATAGCTAACATAGAAAGCTATTTTAGTTGATCAATACCGTGTTATATAAATTTCTTCAAAAAACGGTTTTTAACAATTTAGTTTTAAAAACCGACAAATTCTAACAAATATAAAATCATGCATTTTTTTGATAAGTTTGAGTTTTTATTAAATGAATGTAATAATATATAATAAAACACTCCCTATAAATTCTCAAATTTGATTATAATTTCTATCATTTAGAAAATTTGGAATTTGTCAATTTTTACGCAAAAATAATAAAAATCAATAAGATTCAAAATAAATATATTTTTGATAAGTTTGAATTTTTTATTAAATGAAACTTATAATATATATATAAAAAACACTCCCTATAAATTCTAAAACGTAATTACAATTTTTATCAATTTGAAAATTTGGAATTTATCAATTTTTACACAAAAATTAGAAAAATCAATAATATTCAAAATAAATAAATTTATATAATTTAATATTACCAGAAAGCAACTAACAGTTAATAAAATACATAAATTGTATAACATACTTTTGTTTTAATTAGCTATATATGCATTTTAAATCTATATATGCATACACTACACCATTATATTCATATGCACAATAAACGCCAATTATTTTGCTGATGTTGAATAAGCGGCGGCGAGACAAAAGCAGATGCAATTATAATTGTTTCAGTGGAATCCTTGAAAAAGCCATTACATTAAAACTGAATGTAGCAACGCGATTCTATATGGAAATGGTATCTCGTAAATACGTTTGCTTGCTTGGATAGCCATCATTTTTTGGGAGATATATTATGTAACTTGAATTGCGAGTTACGTTTATGTCTCGATGCGGCGTTACGATACGACCGTCTGGCCAGCAAATCATACTTACAGATATAAAAAACATATATATTTATATACATTCTAAATAAACACATAAAAGATAATAACATACATGTATTTACTTTAAAATTATATTATTTAGAACTAATATAAAATATATGATTTTAAATAGTTATATTAATTTCTTAAAATAACAAATATTTCGAATATATTGTTGCAAATTAATTAGAAACAATTAGTGAATTAAAATTAATTTTTGTAAAAAGAAAATGTATTTTAAAATGCTATTGGAAGTATGAAAATGTAGCAGAAGTACAAAGACAATATCGCAGACAGATCTATCTACGCAGGATAAAAGATAAGATGAAACGACTAGAATTGTTAGAATGTTCCGGAAGACCAAGAATATCGACGAGCGAAATATCAAGAAACAACATTAAGAGAAATAAGCAAATCAAGGAAAAGTTACATTTCTACAATGGTTCATGCTATCAATAAAGACGATCCGGATCGAAGAAAACAATTTTACGAATTCTACTTAGAAAAATGTTAACAGTATGTACAGTCCCATAGAATACCCTGTCCATTACCTGACGCCACTGGACATTTCTAGACTTTATGTTTAAGATATCCCCAAAAAATAAAGACTTCACTAAAAAACCGTCGACTCTGGAAGAATAAAAATCCGCAATTGAGGAAGAATGCTCCACAATACCAAATGAAAAGTTCATTAAAGTTTGTGTATCAATCGCTCACCGTAATCAGCAGTGTATTAGTCAAAACGGTAATAATTTTGAACATCTGTGGTAGCAGGAATACTTAAATATTTTATGAAGATTCTTTTGAAATTTAAATATTAATTATATGTAATTAAAAACTGAAGTTATAATCATTCAAACTGTGTTAGGACACCCTGTATAGTACTTACTAATTGCACCAAAACTAAAATATAATATACATCAATACTTATTTATTATTAACAACAACAATGTATCTAATTTAAATAAAATTTTACGTTCTTCTGTTTGTACCCTTTAATATTAAGAACTCCTTTCTTAGATAAGACGAATTTACTTTTTCAGGTTCTTGAAAATATTTTATGAATTGATTTTTATATTCCATCTTGGGAATTAAGAATTAAATTTAATTTTTTCCCAATTTTTTTTGTTTTATTAAAGTAAATAATTTAACAATATTCCCATTTTATGCCTCGACAATTTTGTTGACGTTTTCAATGAAATAATTAATTCATGCATGTATTTTAATTCTATGCTCAACAACCGATTTCAAAAGCGGTCAAACTTTAAAAAGTATAAAATGATGTATTTTCTTTCTTAAATTTAATTAAATAAGTACTATCAATTTGAAAATTGCATCAAATTATTGCATTATTATTTGGAATTTATCAATTTTTATATGAAAATAGTAAAAATCAATCAGATCCAAGATAAATAAATTTATGTGATACAATAATTCAATTAAATTTTTACTGAAAGTACAAAGAAATTGAGTAATTAACAAAATATTATGTTATAAATTATCTAATTTTAATTTTAGATCATGTTAACTATTGTTCAATTTAAAAAAATACATAATTTATAAATTGTTTACGTATGAATTAATCATCGTTTAGATACGCTTGTTATGTTAATAAATCACATAAATAAATATACACTATGTTTTAAACAGTAATACTATAATTTTATTTCATTTTTTATGTCATTTCATAATGACTACTGTGATGTAATCAAAAAACAAAAATTTCTATACATTATTGAGAGGTTTGAATTACAATTTATTTAATATTTAATGAACATTTCGATCGTGTTCTCATTAATTCTAGAACGTTTGCTTCGTCTACAGGAAAAATTGAGTTACAGATTGATTTTCCGATTGTGATTGTAGGGGGTGGTATACGCACGGAACGCGTATGAACTGTTTTCGGTTCATTTGAATTTTCGATCAGTGCGGGGGCGCCGCAGGCGTCGTTGCGCCCACCGCCCCCCAGTTCAACCGCCCCCCGAAGGTGCATGAATCAGGGTGGCGGTGCGTGAGGGGGCCGTAACCACCCCTCTGCACGTTTACCCCCCGGGCTGTGCCTATCTCTGGACATGGCAGGAAAATTACAGGAATTACCAGACACGACCCTCGACAAAATGTTACCAACCATTAATTACCATTTAAATAAGAATACGTGGCTTGGGGTCAATTTTTGCGTCGCTCTCTCTCCCCCTACTTACCAATACCATGACAACAAACGGAAAGATGATAGAAACAACGGAGCCTCGTTAGGAGACACCATTTACTTCCTTCGTTGCTTGTTCAATCGGTCTTTTCTTGCTTCAACCGTTTAATTTTTACGTAATTAATTCCGCTACCTTTGCAGAATTTCTGTTTCTTTGAAAGCATACGACATTATGTTTTCAAAGAAGCAGGAATTCGTGTTTGTCTTAATTAAATTTCATTGCTTCTGTTCAGGTTGAAATTATTTTTTACTAAAAAAAAAATATTTTCACACTTTCATCTTTTATCAATTATTATGAAATTCTGAATGTTATTTTAATAAATAGAAAGACTTTTTTACATAAAATTTCATTATATTGCGTATCTGATATTATAAATAGAAAAATTATCTGCATTGAATATAATAATACATAATTTTAAAATAAATACAGTCATACCTCGTTTAACGAATATTATGCGTTCCAAAAAATATCTTCTTAAACGAAACTTCGTTCATTCGCATAGAAATTTTTCTTTCATTAACAATTGCGAATTTCATTTAGTTCACATTGTTTAATAATAACTCTTCTTCAAACATTTTTTGGAAGGAATTTCTTTACATTTGTCTTAATTTTCTTTGTTTTTGTTGCTTACAATTTCTTCTAAATTTTCCACTGAAAAATCATCATATTCTACATTTAAAAAAATCTAACATCCTCTTCATCAACGTTATCAAAACCTATTGATTGGATAACTTCATTTCTATTTTCTTCAATGTTATTTTCTTCTTCTAGAACAATTTGTGGATATATTTTGTGCCAAACTCTATTTTAGTTTCTTTTAGTGACTTTTTTATAAGAACTATTAATGTTTTTCATTGCGTTTTCAAAAATGTCATTTCCACTTTATTCTCTACTAGTCAACGTACTGGAAATTACGGATTTTGTAATACCGAAGCTTCGTTATCAGAGGTAACTTTAACCGAGGTATGCGGAAATGAATAATATATATAAAAATGTACTTCCGAAAAGTAGATTACAATGTACGTAAATAATACAACAGTAATTTTATGCATTAGCAATTTTCCACATGTTGAACGAAGTTCTTGTGTTCATGGAATAATTTAGAATACAAGTTTTTGAAACTTTCTTCCTACTTCTATTAAACTAAATTATTTACATGTTTCTGTTACTAGAAAACAATAGACATAATGTGATAATCAATGATTACAATTAATTTTTGTAATAAAATATATTTTTTTTGAACATAGTTAATAAAACAACATTTGTTATAAATTTTGATGTTATTGTTAAATGATATTTATGTTTAAAATAAATAAATAATTTTCTGTAATTCATAACATTTCATAACATTTTAATTAATAAATAATTAAAGATGTGTGAACTCTACTAAAATAACATGAATGCCTCGCATAGTGCGAGTTCCACTAATATCCCGGACTATTTCAAACCAGACAAATTGTGAACCTAATTACGTACAAAAAAAAAACACTTACAAGAGAAAAACGATTATTTATGTATTTTATGTATAAAAAATGTATGTATTTAATTTTGCTCAATTAAAATTTAATTTGTTTTGAAATTTTGAAACCGGGCTCTAGTGCATCCGGACTGATCGAAACAGAACTCATAATTCATAATTTAAAATAACATTATAATATGGAAACGATGTAAAGAAAGTAAATAAATGCTAATATTAACGTATAATTAGTACAGTCTATAATTATCGTGTTAGAAGAAAGTCTACTGTATTTGTATAATTTGATGTTTGATTGATTCGTTGTCTATCTTATTTTATTAAAAGTTTCTTACAAATTATATAAAGCTTTAATAATTAATTTATTTTTGATATGCAAATTAGTGAAGTTTTCAATTTTGAAATTGATGGATTACCTGGGCTCAGAATTATTAAAATTTCAAAACATAATTATAAGAAAAAATATGTATACTTACATTAATTGTTTTTTTAAATACTTACAATCACTGATTCTTTAAATTTCTCCTAAAGTGAATGGAAATTATTGTGTTCATTAATTTAATTAATTTAAGGTCTTTTTGTATGAAAAATTCTTTAAAAATAGTTTTAAACAAAACAAAATAATTACATGATATAATTGCTCACTCACAAAACTAGCCCCTAGTATCACAAAAGGTTGACAAAAAAACAATAGTTATAATGGTAAATATTAGATTTTTATTTTGAAATACCTCGTATAGTGCGGGTAAACAATTCTGCCAATATCCCGCATTGTTAGAAAACGCTAACTTTAAATCCGCATAAAAAATAATCAGCACAAAAAGAGACTTGACTGTATAGAGCTGGGGTAGACGAACGGGGGTAAATTACTCTAAATGGGGTAAAAGTGCAGTCGGGGTAAGCAATTATACAACTTCACCTTCCTCATTACATATGTATGCACAAAAAATATTAGAATTTGCTCCCACCCTTCGTCATATTTGCAATAGTTTTTTTAGAATTTATTATTAATTTGCTCAATGTTTTTTAGTTTGTTTTGAAATTTTCATATCATATTGTAATGAATCCGCACTATACGAGGTATTATTGTATATTAGAAAAAAAAATATAAAAGTTTTCTCAGATTTTCAGTAATTTCACTAAGAATTTTAACATAGAAAGCTGTTTTATTATTAGATACTTTCATTTTTTTCCTAAAGCATTTTTATATACGTGTGATTAGTATTTCTTAATATTTAAAGTAATGGGAATGATGTACAATTTTTAATTACACATTTTATGAGCATCATCGAGTCTCGATTTGCAACTAGAAAGGATGCGATTTATTAACGACTCAATGAAACAATCTGTCTTGTTCATTTTACATCTTCCTTTTTTTATTCTTTCATTCGTCACAATAATTATTAAATAAAGTGCATTATTTTGCCATGCATGAATAGCTGAGCGTAGCCGGTTTCTTTGCAGCAATGTAGAAATCGAATTCGTGCGGCTTATGCAACTTAATTGTTACCAACTAAATATAATGTATGCAAATTCACACATTTTATATGTACTCTCGTACACAGCATTTGGCCAACAATACGCCGTTTCGTGTGCAAACTTAATATTCGTCCGCATGCAACAATATTTAACGTTATGCGAGTCGAGGCTCTTAATCGAATCACTGCATATTCATGGGGAAGACCAAGAGCAAGGAAAGAAAACCCGAAGGCAGGAATTTCGTTTTCCGCCTCCTTTACCGTCTGAAAGAATCCTTGCCGTCGGGATGCTTAACCCGATTGCTTTCGGTACATGGGTTCTCCATTGAACTTGGAAAAACGAGAGAAGTAGAAGATGATAAAAAAAAACACGCAAAAAGGGGGATTGAAACGCAACGCACGATTTCTCAAACGAAGCGATTCGATGAAAAAAATAAAAATCTATTCGCGCTTAAATTTAATTAGTTTGGATGATTACATTCTGGGCAATTACGGTTAACGAGCCACGAAAAAAATTGATCGACTTCTAACCTTCGTTTAATTCAAGGAATTATGAAACGAAGGTCTGGTACATTTTTTTTCGTTATTTGCCATCATCAACTATTTATTTTGTGTTACATGTAATTTAACGATGTTTTTTTCTGTAAAATATATAATTGCAATAATGATTTCAAATATTAAAGTGTTTTTTAAGGTCAATCACGAAGCAATTTTAAATCAATTTACTTTTCATTCTGAAAAAATAATACAGTTTTCTTAAAAAAAATAATCAATTATCTTTACTAGAAAAATCAATACGTGTGTGTTTGCAAGAAATTCTTTAAAAATTACTTAAATTAATATCAAAATTAATTTGATCATATTATAGTACACATTTTTAATATATTTTGTTTTATCCTATTATTATTGATTGGTTTTATAGTTTTGCTTTATAGTCAAAAAAATATTTTTTTGAACAAAACTTTGAAAAACATTGTTTAAAATTGCAAGATTTACATAAATATTTGTATAACCGATACATATATCAATTATGATTACTGATAAATTTATAGAGTAATACTTCGTATAGTCCGGATTCACTACGGTCCGGTTTGAAAATTTCGAAACAAATCAACTTTCAATTGAGCAAAATAACAATAAATCCTAAAAAAATAATAAACAAAATTGTTTTTTGATACATAAATGATAGTTTTTTCACTTATTTTTATATTTTTTTGTATTTAGTTAGTCCGGTTTTAAATAGTCCGATATATTGGCGGAACCGGACTATGCGAGGTATTTATGTATATTAAAAAATAGTTAAGTATATTGAAAGGTTGTAACTGAATTTTGAATCTGTTCAGTTGAAAGGAATCCTTACATCTATAATTCAAGTCTATTCCATTGGAGTTCTATTTGCATTACAGCCGAACGTCAAAGCGCTGCTCTGCAAATACGGCTTTGCTGATAAAAGCTACTTTACAAATTTAAGATTTACAAGAGTTTAAATATTTAAAGTTCAGATCGATAGTGGTTTACTTTTAAACACAACAAATATATACAGTAGAGTTTAAATAATTTACATAATGTGTACACAAATATTTGGTAATTCAGTGTTTTTTTCTTCTTAAAACGAGTTTTACTTTTCCTTAGAACAGTTTTAGAAAAAAAAAAAAACTTCCATCTTATCCGATAGACATCTTTGTACGTTAATATGAATATTTGTACGTTAATTCGATCAAAGAAAAATATTACCTTAAATAAGCGTTAAAACGAGTTAATAACAGTACGATATATGATAAATATGTATAATAGCATTCAGTTAACGTACAAATTATAAACAAAATTTACCGTACGCTAAGCAAATACATGCGTTGTGGGTGTTTAATACCTTAGTAATGTTACTATTATGTGATACAAATATCAACGTCGGATACCGTCTTGATATGCTATGAATCAGTGATAATATTTAATTTTTTTTAAGTTAATTAGAATTAATTATTTTTTCAAAATACGTTCATATGAATATTTGTACGTTAGTTCAATCAAAAGAAAATAAGTATTGTCAACATTACGTCAGAAATCCTTTGCTTAAATAAATATAATTTGTTATGAATTTTTCGAAGTTAATCCGGACTGATTGAAGCCGGACTATGAGAGGTACTGTTATACTTAATATATGACACTATCACAAATGATACACTGATTTATAATATTGATGCTTAGTAATTAGATGTAAATCCTTGTTGTTTATCTTTTATTGTTTTAATGATGGGCGCATCAGTATCTACGATGTGGAACTGATCTGGCCTGGATAATTTATAATCTGTAGGGCCAACAAAGGTTATCGGAATTAGGGGGCGTCGCGTGTAATCCCCGTCAGACCACACATACAACATAGACGGAACGTACGTACGCTCGGCCTTAGTACATTGCACGCACCCTTCGTCCCTTAAGGGCCGCCATAAATCCCGACGCCGAAAACGAAACGGGGCCGATGCCTGCGAAAAAAAAGATAAATATAAGGAAGGAGCCAAATGGCAAAAATACTTCGGGGTGCAATGAAATTGGACCCTAGCCACCTTTGCCGCTATCCCAGACCCTTCTGTCTTTACACATAAACCATTGGCAGATTCATTTCATTTGTACTATTTTTGTTTTTTGACAGTAGAAAAGAATAGTTTTATCTAATATTTTTAGAAAAAAAAAATCATATTTTAAATTGAAAAAACTTAGTTACAGAATTTTGAATAAATGTAAATATTAATTCATTATTTTACTAAGATTTGTATAAAAGTATTACGTAAAAAATTCAAAATGTACAAATTTTTACATATTTGATGTAAAAAAAACTATCAATTTTCTTTTTTTGAATTATATCATTATTTCAGTTAGATAAGTGTATAAAACTTGTATTGTTTCAAGTTTATTACATTTAATATATATTTTATTAACATTGCTTAACTAACAATAAAAAAACTATATTTTTTACGCCGACATTAACTTTTGTATAATTACCAAATTTATTTTTTGAAGTTTTACTAAATTCCTTAATAAAATTTTATACAAAAATCAATGCATTTTTTGAAATATTCTATTGTTTCTGAAAAAATCTGAAATATTCATTAGTTTTAATGAATTTTTTGAAATATGTAATATTTTAATATAATAAACATATTTTGCATAATAAACACAATTTTCTATTATAAAATACTTTACTTATACTATCATGATATTAAATATATAATTAATTCTACATATTTCATATTTTAAATAAACTTTTGAAACGTTTTCATATATTATTACAAATCACAATTTAGCACTACAAAATAAAAAAAAATGCTTTCATAAATTTATTATTTGAAATAAACTTTTTGATATGTTTAAGGCATTTCAATATTAGAATTTATTGCTTCGATAAAGTAATTTACTTTTAATTCAACATTCATATTATTTCAAATGCCCATTTTGCAACACATTCTAATATATTACTACACATCACAATTTATTGTTTTGTAAAAGTGATTCGTATCAATTTTCACTATATTTACTCAATCGACGGCTGCAAAAGAAAAAAACTAATGCAGGATTTATGCACGATATATTTCTTAAATTGGTATGGAAAATTGCGTTCAAGAAGCAACTGTCGTACATCAACAATGTTTAGCAGCTTCGAAGATTTATAGGCACTACCATTGATGCTCTGAAACGCGTGTTGATGTAAGTTCATTGTTGGGTAATGCTCGCTGGAAATGGCTTTTAAAACCCTGGAGTTTAGAAAGGAATTGGAAAGATGATAAATGCTTATGAAACGTAGCTCTACTTGCATATCCAGCTGCAGTAATATTACCATATTTTATTCAATAACAACCGATTTTGTAACACAGACACACATTAATTCCTTTCTCACAAAAAAACAAATCTTTTAACGCTTATAAAAAAAATGATATAATAAATAAATCTTTACATTTATATTCATAACTTCCTATCTTACTCAAATTAAATTTATATAAAATAAAAATAGAAATTATCTTAAATACACTAATTAAAAATAGTAAATGTATTTAATTAAAATATATAATTTAACTTCATACCTCTTAAATTTTAATACAAATTATATTTTAATTGAGTAAAAATTTGTGTTAATAATATAATTATTTTTTTAAATAAACTATTTTTATATATAAATAATTTGTAAAAATTAATAAATATTATATTAACAATGATTTTAAATTAAGTTTACTGTTAAAATTAATTTATTTAATTCTATAATTTGTAATTTTTCATTAAAAAAAATTGAAATTAAATTAAAAAATCATTATTGCGGGATTAAATTGATTTTACTAATAAAGAAAGATTCTGCTTTTTTTTTGGGTAGAGATTTTTTGTAAAAATTAATTACAAAATACTAAAGTAATTATATTTTGCGAAAAACAATTATTTATTTTCATTTAAAATTAATTTATTCAATTCGATGATTAATTAACAAAAAAATAATAATTTGATGATATTTGCTAACCTTTAATAGATTGTGCTAATTCAATAATATGCTTTTATTTTGACGTAATTCTTAAGTTAACAAAATATTTCTATTTTGACGTAATTTTCACGTATCCGGGACGATTGTTGCTCATCTAAATTATCGTTCGTTCTCGTTTATCCTTGACACTTCAAGTGAGAAATTGAAATAGAAGGATTAAAAAAATAAGCAAGTGTTAAAAAAAAATACAAGTAATTAATGAACAGGTATTATACACGGCATTGCGAGCGCCTAATTAGAGGCAATGTGTGGTAAAAGTAAACAGGCTGTTGAAGATGTAAGAGTATCAGTTTCGCATATTCATCAAATTCAAAAAGAAGACACCGCACTTTGAAAGACACCGCCGCTTATTGTGCAACTCCTCTTATTATTTATATTATTCAACAGTGGATAAAAATCGTTGCCGAAGGAACGTTTTGCAATTTTGGAACGAAATCGTAGGAATCAATTGCGTAAAAATAAATGAAAAGAAGAGTGGATTCCAGGGAGAGAATTCATATTACAGTTTTTTTTTTGTAAGCAGGAAAGAAAGGCGTTCGGAGTCTATCATTAATAGAAGCTGCTAATGATACTGCATTTGTGTAATGAACCGTTGGAGTTGCAAAAGAAATCGAGCTGGTTTTCTTGCGGAGGAGGACGTGCTTCGATATCAACAGCCCCTTGACCTGGCTTTGACGTTGAGGTTGATTGTCCTTAGGACAAACAAAAGCGCTCCCTCCTACATCCATCCCCAATTTAACTAATACCAAATCAAACATTCTCCCCTACGCAAGTATTTTTTTCTTTAGTGGTATCATGCAGGGTTTATACAAAAACAACTATTGAAAAACCGGTTTTGAAATTTCAATATTATTAAAAATACCGGTTACCGATTTTCTATATCAGATTCACTTATAGGATTCATAGAAAACAAAACGGTTTTCGGTATAATATTTACCATTATTAGAAATTGTGGAATTTTTAAGTAATAGAGATTGTTATGGTTCGATAAGCACATTGTTTAAACTATTATAATTTTTTTATGTAGCAGATTAAATCAGTTATTAAATATGAAAACAAAATGAACAAAACATTACTTTTTAGAGTACACATTTGAAACTGCAAAAATATACAAGAAAATAATAAAATTTATTTATAGAACTAAAAAATTTTAATTCAATAAAATGAAACCGTTTTTCGGTTTTCTAATTTTATGTTGTATGTTGTATATGGAAACACGGGTATTCTTTTCAAAATTTATTATAAAACCGGTTTATGAATTTTGTAAATTTTTCAATAACAGGTTTTTATGTGTTACTTACTTACTAAAATACTTCATCTAATATTACAAATTTATTTAAAAAACTGATTTCAATCTATTAGAAAACTGGTATTTTCAAACCGATAATTTAAAACACAAAATGATTTTCTTCTTGAACTAATTCATTTATAAAAGATTCATCTGCAGATATCGTGGTTGAATCATTCATTCCTATCAATGTCTGCCGTTTGAATGAATGAAAATCGATTGATGCTAAAAATAATTTTCCGATTCCCACCTGAGTTTGCTACCAGCATGAAAACATATATATATATTTTTTTTTATGGTCGTGGATTTTTCCTTTTGTTGTTTTTCCATTTCCTCCCTCCCCCATAGGAAACCCGGGCTTCCCAATATTGATCCCGTGTCGTGCGGTGGGAATGCCTGAAGTCACACCCAGCCGCCCCCAACGCCGCCCCCGCATCGAAAGCTCCGCCCACGTCAGGCGCGAGGATAGCTTCGATCCAGGGTTCACCGAAAGGTCACCTGCTCGGATCTGCGCCCAGCCAGGATTCGCAGGGAAAGCTGGATGTGAATGCAAATTTTTTAAATATATAATATTATTTTTTTTCGATCGTAAGGATTGTACAGTGAAACGCACTTAAAGGAATCCGCACTGATTTACGTTTCGTGAAAATTTGATGTACGTGGAATTGCATAATATTCAGTTAACGGAGGACGTTTATTGGGTCGTTTGAGGATTTGTGAGCTCACAGAGCATCTTCGAGATGTTGCGCAACGGCTGGTGCATTCATTAAGATGCCCAAGTTTATTGCACTCGGAAGATTTGTAACGCTTTCAGACGGATTCACACGATTTTGCATTCTTTACTTCATGTCGTTTCCATACACTTTTCACCTTGTCAAACGCAATCTCCATAACTACAAATTTTACTAAATATCCTGCGAAGTCTTCGCATTAGTAATTAACTTAATTTACATAACATTATGTATTTACTCCACAACCAATTAATTCATTTAACCCGAATTCTCTAACTAATCTTAAGTAAAGTTCTAACTCCTCGTAATTCCCTCAAATGCGACTACAGATAAAATAAATAGTTTAAATCTTATTACATTACTATGTACAGAAATACTACGTTTTTGAATCCGGATTAATTGAAGAACTAAATGCATATAAACATTAACCGCACAAAAAGAAAGTTTACTGTATGAAAGGTAGAAATTGATAATTTATTTCGCTTAATTACAATTTGGTTTATTTTGAATTTTTCAAACCGTACTGTAATGAAACCGCACTGATCGAAACAATTTTAAACATTTTTCTATATGTTATCCAAATTATTCACGTTATTAAATAGTTTAATTAATTAATATTAATTACTTTTTAATTAAATTTCGAATGCCTCTAAATAATATAAAATAAATATAGAAAATCAAATTACAATTATAAATGTTTATTTTTGATTAAAATTAATTAAAATGTTTCTTTATTGTTTTACATATGAAAACATAAATATTTGCAATTAAATTTAATTAAATTTGAATTTTTTAATGCATTTACTATTTAATAGTTACAAAGTTTTAATAATAATACAATAAGTGAATCTTTTTAAAAACATATTCTTACCATATTTTTCATTTTCTATTCGTTAATGATTTTGTAATAATAGTAGAAACATTACACATGGAATTAAGCGTATCTCGAGAATCTGACCTTACGGAAAAAGGTAATTTTAGTTCGAGAGTGTGCGCGCAGATTATACAATAATTGCCGTATATTTAGATTACATTTCTGTATCGAAATGGTTATACCTCACGAACAACACTTGCTTAATTGTATCACGACTTATTGTTTATTTCTGTCCTGCAGCTTTTTTTTTCCAATCGACTAATAATAATACATCATATTCAAAACCTTCAAATCACAACGCATTTCTTACTCTCACAAATTGTATTTCAATGTCCAAGAATACCCAGCACAGTGTGATGCTAGTAATCAGTTTCATCAATATACCGCACTTTTTGAAACCGTACTAATCGAAAACTTACTGTCAATATTAATTAATTTATTTTTTATAATTCGGGTGCCAAAATTGCCCAATCTGTACATATTTATTGTTTTAGAATTTATTTTAATTTTGCTTAATTAAAATATAGTTTCTTTTAGAATTTTCAAACCGGACTGATCGAAGCCGTACTCTACGAGGTAATGCTCAATATGTATATAATTATAGTATTTATATAATTATATTATATGGTAAATACAGAAGATTAAAAAATAATAATCAATTTTATGGAACAAAATGGAAATTTGTTACAAAATTAAAATGATGCAATAAAATTCGTGTGATGAGAAACCAGGAATATAAAGTAACAACATCAAAAATCTCGTGCTCCAGTTGTGTATCTGAATGCGCTCATTGTGTGTTACCTATTTTATAACAATAACTCCGCAGGATAAGCGCGTTTTAATTGAGAAAAAGTGCAATAAATGGAGAAATACATCTTTGACATCTAATGAAATTCTAATTAATTTTAATGCACGTACATCTTAATTACAACGTTGCATGCGATTTAGTAACGTTGTTGGAGGCAACAACAAAAGCCAGATTCGTTTCCTAATTTTTGCATTCTTTCACCTTTCTAAATTAATTGGGAACCATGGTGAAAGAATAATAATAAACAAAAGATTTGAGCGTCGAGAATGAAGCGAAAGTATCATGGGATGTATTTACTTGTTCTTCTTTTTACATCTCTTTCATTTTTTTTTCAAATTCTATCTTCGTCTTTTTATATTGTAATTACGTTTAAAAACTATGAAATAAGCCGCCCCGGGGACGTTGCCTAACCTGCGTGGAAAATGAAATGTAAACAATATTGTTTCGGATTATTTACATAAACAGGATTTTGTTACGAAATCGTTTTCAATTGAATTAATTTTCAATATATTCGGTACAGTTTTAGTTAAATTTATTGTAATTTTTGTTTGCTTTATAAAAAAATATTCTGCAGCTCTAAAACATTCAAATATTGAAAATTATTTCCATGAAGTAATTTTATTCTGAGTAAAGTTAATTTAGTATAATTATCCTAAGATAATTTAAATTTAATTACAAAGACATGGAAAGTAGTTACACAATTACCTCACATAGTGCGGCTTCAATTAGTCCGCATTAATTACAATATTTTTCATGGATAGTGAATGATAGTGCACATGCTTTAAGCGTGCCGACAAAAGCGCGCTGGATAAAATTTCGCAGTAACAAAAGAGCGCTGTAAAACAACCACATCAAATGCACACACAACAATGATATGGGTATTTCCATATTCACCTTAGGTTACTAACAGATGAGTAGGATTATTATTTTAAAATTGCATACAAATTATCGTGTATTTGACTTAGTTATTTTACTGCGCGCTTTTGTTACAGTTGGATTTCGTCTTCGCACTTTTATCAATGCACTTTTATTTTGGATTCTGTTATGGTATTATAAAGGTTTATTATAAAAAAAATCAAACATGCGAATTGTTAATAAATCATTGTGTTTCATTAAGTAACATCAATAAATTAAAAGAAATCAAAATTGTAAAGTTGCAATTGAAATAAACAATTAATGGCAATTTTCGTGCAAGATTTAACAAATTAAATTAGAAGACGTCATTCGTGCAAATGTAAAAGAAAACCTAAGTGCTCTTAATACACCTGGCAACTATTCAAACGAGCAAATTTAATGTAGGTTACAATTTTTTTTCTCCTTCATTCACTTCTTCCTTTCTTCTGCAATTCCTCCGAGATTACGTTTCAAGAACGAACGTACTCGAAAGAACATCCGACAAAAAAATTAGATTGTAGTTCAATGATGAATGTTCACAGATAAGAATAAAAAAATCAAACGGCGACAGACGATTTCGCCATTACCGTATTGGAAATCAGCAGTATTTCGTTGCATAAAATATCAATTACAGCAATTGAAATTCCCGCTTAATTGCCTATCCCCAGTGATTCTTCGCTTCTCCGATATTCTTTTTATTGCACGTCCGAGGAATTAGTTAATTAGTAATTAATGGGGCACGAAGTTTCGTGAAATACAGATAATTTGCATGCGGACAAAAACAATGTACGGTTGACCAATGGATTACCAAAACTTTCTCCCAAGTTCAATTCTACACACGAGGATGTTGATCTCGCATGGAAAACAAAGCAAAACGATGGTGGAAAGAAATAAAAAGAAATACAAGAAGACGCGAGTTGTGTGTGGAATACGCAGAGTGCGTGACGACCTTGAGATGGGAAATGGGTGAAAGCTAATGCCGGAAGAGTTCTTCAACCTGTTCTTATGTTGTGCATGAACATTAGTATTTTTATTAAATATAAATAACGTTATTCGAGTAACGTAATTTTTTCTAACTATGATTATACAGTTATTTCTCGACTTACGATGCGGAACCCCGCAATTTTGAACGTAAGTCGAAATGGCTGGAACTTGAATTTTATACAAAATACACTAAAATGTTAACCGAATTTTAAATTTAAAAAATGTGTCAAATTTAATCTAAAGAATTTAACAATTTTGCAAAAGAAAAAATATAAAAACTGACAAACTCAAATTTTGCTTATCTCAATCTCTTATTATTCGCTTTATTGTAAAGGAAACAGTACATATTTAAATATACAAATTAGGATATAGTTGTCGAACAAAATCCGTCACTAAAGGCAAGTTGAAAACGGAATTACAGCAATACCTCGCATAGTGCGGAATATCCAATATCCTGCATAGTCTAAAACCGGCCTAATTGAGGAATTGAGTACAAATAAAAAATAAACGGCACAGTGCGAGGTTTTTAGAATTATTTTAATTTTGAAACCGTACTATAATGAAACCATGCTGATTGAAGCCGCACTATTGTTACTATGTGCATTTACGTAAAAACACTTATTTGCAATTTCAGATGACTATTCAGTTTCATTGTCATCGGTCTCTATGATAATCAATGACTACTAACTATTAAACACTAGATGGCGCAGTGGTTGTTATACCTGATAAACTTAAACTTAGCATGTGGATGCATCATTAAGCACGGTTTTGGCATTGCCCATTGTCGGTTGTACTTCAAGAATGGATGGATCGTGCCTGCATGAAGAATGACGATACCTTTTCGTAGTTATTCTTCTTCCAGTACCAAAGGAGGGTTGGCATTATTAATGTATGCAAATTAGGATGAGCGATGCGCTTGCGGTGCTCCCGGAGGGTGTCCTCCCTCATCCACTTGACCCCGGGCCCCGTTCCTGTCATAATTAAAAGAGAGCCGTGATTTTCCTACGCTTCTCCATCTTCTCATCTGCCAACAAGAAGAATAATTAAACAATTTCCAGCAAATTGGCGAAGAGCACGCGAATATTCCCACAACACCAATTACTGCATACATTAAAGCCACGACGCTCTACAAAAAAAAAGAAAGAAAAAAATTATTTTAAGTCATCACCACTTTTCTTTCTGACAATACAGAATGAAAACGTTAACTAGTTAGAAGTTAAATTACCTAAGATGCGATTACTCATTGTTTGCGCAATTTTTTTTTAAGAAAAATATAATTTTAAGCCATCATCACTTTCAGACAATGCAAAATAAAAACGTTAAATAGATAGAACTTAAATTACCTAAGATGCGATTACTCAAAGTTTGCGCACCTTGTCAAAAGTTTGTAACATTCATTAAGCGAATGATGATGCTTCATCGGTTGTTTGTGAGGAAACATGCGACGCAACTTTCTTAACGATCTCTAATGATGAAGTGCACGTTCCATGCAGTCCCAGATCGATACCTTATCCCGCTCTTAAGTGAAAAAATTAAATGAAAAGAAAAAAAAATAATAACGTCCGCAAAAAGCATGCAGCTGCTCCGGCTTAATGATCAAAACAACATACATCCAGCAATTTTTATATAACTAGATTAAGCGAAAAACATGCAATTTAGACTCAATTCATTTTGTTTTATAATAAATTTAATATATTTGATATTATTTAATTATTCACTTTAAAATTGCTATAACTAATTTTAGAAATTTCTTATTAAAATTTCAAAAATTTCAAGTTATTTTAAAAATATGAAATAAGTAACTTAACTTTGTATGTTGAAGTGAGAGTTGATAGAGTAAGTAAATAATGCAAGAAGAAAAACGAAAAACGTACAGAATTGCAAGTTGGGTAATCGAAATTGTTTTTGATAACCGAATTTCTGTTCGGAAACCGAAATTATGTTTGAAAATCTAAGGGTTTTTTTGTTTTAGTTATGACCATATTGTTTGAGTTTCATTATTTATATCAATAATCAAGTATCATTATCAATAATCTCTTAATATAAAATAAACTTTATGTAAATGAATAATAAAAATAAACAAAACATATTATATAATACAAAGGGATAATATTTAATTATTATTTTTTTAAAGTCAACTACAAAACTTCTCCAGTAATGCCGGTATCTTCAATTATGATAAGATTTGTCTAATATCTCAATATCTAATTAAATTGAAATCAATATATTTGGTTATCTTAATTATTTCAATTATTGAGTTATTCAACTATCATCAATTTGGTTAACTGTTAAATGCATTTATATGCAAATTATGTTTCCCCTATATGTTAGAAATAAACTTTTGATTACCTATACAACTATAAGTTCTTAGTGTAGTTACGTGTTGGTAATGTAGCACGGTCTGTACGTAATATTTCTCAGACAATTAGATTAGAATAGTTGCAATGTTACAAAGTTTGTTGCATTTACTATTTCCCCAAGTCGAATGCTTTAAATAAGTTACAAAATATGTATTAATAGAACTTTATACATAAATATTTATTAAAATGTTTCATTTTTTTAAGTAAATAAACATAAGGCAATACCTCACATAGTGTAGTTTTGATGATATGTGTGATATTGTCCGACTCTATTACCCGGACTATGCGAGGTATTTCTGTATATATGTCCACAATTATTATAATAATTACATAAATAACTGTGAACAAGTAAAAATATCATTTAAATTACTATATTTTGTTGTTTAATTTCTGTTTTAGTTGTAACGATTTCTGTTTGTTCTCGTTTATTGTTTTGTTTCATTTTATTCTATAATTAGAAATGATTGTCGTGTGGTGAGTATAAGCAGTTCACATGCGTGTCAGTTCGGTTTGGTAAGAGTGTAAAACAATAGTATATTTAATTAATCATATATATTTCCTTAGCAAACAAATTACTTAATCTTTTGCTTAAGCGCTGCACACGCGAACATGTTTTAAACAGTTAATAAATATTCAATTGGCGTTTCGAGCTATTCATTATACAGATCTATTATCACTTGAATTAGTTCCTATGTGACTTAATTTAGAAAGTTTTTCAAACACTATTTCAAACAATATAATTTCAATTTATTTTTACCCTATTTAGGTTTATTACTTACAGATAAATATATTGATAAGTAATACATATATTTGTTTCGTTATTTTTAGAAGAATAAATGAATGATCTTTTAACATGAATAAATCTCAAGTAGTGCGGGTAATCGGATTCAAGTATATACCGGACTCTTTGAAACCGGATTAATCAAGGACATTAAAACCGCATAAAAATAAATAATACAAAAGAGAGACTTAACTGAATAAGAAAAAATATATATGACAAATAGTTATGTGTACTATTTTTTTTTTAATTTATTTTTATTTTGTACAATTAATTAAACATATTTATTTGACACAATCTGTGCTTATTATAAAATACATTAAGACTCAGAAAACAATATATTTTGAAAATTCTGTTTCTAATATAAATCTTTCAAAATTTCATTGTAGAAAACATCTGTTCACATATATAGAATGACACAAAGATAGCACTAAGTTTCTGAGCGTGAGATAACAGATTTTGTTTTTGGATTAAATTTAAATCACAGTTATACTTTGCATATCCAAAACATATTCAAATTTCTCTTAAAATGTAACACTAAGGGCGTGTAAAATTACAATCTGCGGCGGGCCAGATATAACTTATAGGCGGGACACATTTGGCCCGCGGGCCGTATTTTGCTGTTATGTAGAGTAATTCGATGGGTGACTTTTGATACTTTCATGGATAAAATTAACTAATGCTTGATGATTATATGAATGAAAAGTTAATCCCACAAATATGGATATTATTTATTATATATTGTAAAAACTTGTGCAAAAAGACTTTTGTTATGATTAATATGTTTTAGTACTTTTGTATACTTATTGAAATAAATACTATAATTATAGCATTTGTCTTGCATAGTGCAGCTTCAATCAGTGCGGATTAACTATAATATGATTAGAATATTTCAAGACAAACTAAATCTTAATTTAAAAATATAAATTGTAAAACATAGTACAGAAAATTATAAAATGATAGTTTTATGTAAATGATAGTTTCTCGGGAATCCCAAAATATATTCATTTACGCCGTCATTAGCCTATAACAGTGCTTGGGGTTGTATAATTCTAATAGTTGTATGCATATTTTCACTATTTGAATATTTCACTCTTTTTTAATTGACACATTTGGGGTAATTTGTCCCTACTCTATACAGTTAAGTTTTCATTTGAACTGTTTATTTTTCTGTGATTTTAAAGTCCCAGATTAGTACGGTTTCAAATAGTACAGGATATTGGTGGTGCCGCTTACCCACACTATGCGAGGTATTGATGTACTCTAAGTTTAATGTAAAACATTTGTATATAAAAGTTGTAAACTTGTAATATAAGACGAATTATCAGTACATTAATGGTTGATGATTACATGCATGAGAAAAAATGTCAATATTATTTAAATATTCTAATATATAATCGAGAAAAAGACTTATTGCATTGTTTCATGTTTTTACGTTTTTTGTTTGTAAATATTTATGTAATTGTAAAATTATTTCAATAAATATTTTAATTACTGTACATAATTTTATTATAAACTAAATTATAATATATAAATGTTCTATACAACAAATTCCTTGAAAAGTAAATAAATTCCTCTTTTATTTATTGCTTACAAATAATTGAATTGCAATGCAAATTTCCATGTGATAATAGTAATCAAGTCCTTGGACTAATGGTTTTTGCTACTTTTAGGCCATCCAACGGCATTCAGCAGTGTGTTTCTCGTTGTAAAGTTGGTAATAATAATAATAAGTTTCACAGTGTTTGGTGGCGATACCACCGCTTTTGAGCAATCATCTATTTGCCATTCATTGAAGAAACAATGCTCGCAATTTACCTCCACTTGTACTTTACTTGTTTACCGTGTGTGTACACATACACACACTTCGCATTTACACAACAATTCAAATTTCCCAACGCGCATTAAAAATGTCTCCGTTTGTTTTGCCTGCAAACTGCGCGGTTTCTTTCTTCTCGCAAATATCGCATGGAAAGTCGTTGAAAAAATTAAGGCCAAAAAAAAAACTTCGATATCATCGCTGCGATACTTTTGGTCTTTTTTTTGGACTACCTCTTTTATATAACGTAACATCTCCCTCGAGATTACGCTGCCAAATGAAAAATTCTATTTATAACTTCGAGACTTTCTGACTCTGGCGTTTTTTTTATATAACTATGTAACATCTGCTACAAATTTTAAACTTTTAATATAAAATACATTTTGTTGGAAAAATTTTGTGCGGTTTTTATTTCATACTTTTATTAATGAAATTATTTTTACTAAAAGTTATAAATTTTGCACATCTAATAACCTTTTGTTAATTAATAAAAAAAACTAAAAATTCCAATATTATTTTCAACTTCAATGAGTTTTTTATATAATTTTTTTTATTTTAAATTAATTTTGGTATTAATATGAGACTGTGTTTTTTTTTCTAAAAATTTACAACAAAAATTAAATCAGTAAAAATTTCCATTCCTATTTCTACAATCCATATATAATATGTTTTAAACATTTAAGTATGTAATTAGTTATATTATTGTATAATTATTACTATACATTTAGTGATTATTGGTGAAAATATAGAAATCAAATCATCCAAACCAATTAACAAATATTCAAGTAAATTTTATACTTCTGTAAACTATAAATTATGTAATTTGAATTACAACAGCGGCTTGTTTAATATACAAGTGATCCATTGCAAAAAAAAAGCAATATCCTTTTTAATCAGGCGACAAATTAAAATGTGAGTACTGCATGCAAATCATTTCACTCTTTGTTGGCCATCTTTCACATCCACGTGTCCGTTTCGGTTTCCCTTTCTAATCTAATATGTCTGATTTCGCACATAATCTTTTCGCATGAAGAGGTGCTTAATTACAAATCTCGTTTTATGTGTAATAGATAATTTAGCTTTACATAAAGCGGCAACGTATTACGGCATAATTGTTTTACCACGCGTGAGACGAACGTTATTTATAGTCGACCATTCCTCAAGCAATCATCATCTTCTACAACGCATCTTTAACACTGTATATCTTTATCACAAAAAAATACAGAAATATAAACAAATATATTAAAGTTTAGGTTAATAATATTTATATAATATTAATAATTACAATGTTTTGTCCTTTTCAATGATTTTTAACACTGTTATCATCAATTTCTAGTTAATATTGCTTGAATTTGTTAATCCCAGGTAATTTTTTGGAGGACTCAAGCTAAATTAAAAGTGTGGGCCCCATCAAATTTGAATTCTAGGCTCTTGTAATAATTTTAATATTTAAGAATGGATAATTTTAAAGAAAGCAACTTGTTTTTTATTCACTATTAACTCGTGGGTCCATCACCTGCTGAATCATAAATTTTTATTAATTAAAATTATCAATAAGTTCTAATACTCATTTTCGGTTTATTTAATGAACCATTTGATTAGATTTGTGATTCACATGTATATTATAATTTTTATGACACAGGAAAATTTTATATTGAGAATAAAGCTAATATAAATGTGTGGGACCATATTCATCAAATTTAAATTTGAAACACCAGGAAAAGTTTTCTAGTTTAGATAATTTAAAATAGCTTGCTTTTTACTATAGGTTCCCTAATTCGTGGGTCGGTGAGCACCACTCCAGTACCGGTTTTTTTGTAATTGGAATTAGTAATAAGTACCTCTCTTATATTTCTGTTTATAAACGTAATTATTATTTATTGATATTTCAATTCACTAATAAATATATTGTAATTTTCTGCATGTAAATATAAATGTTACGTCTAAATTATATAACAAATATAGTCTTTTACTTGATTACAGGCAGTTCCAAAAGAGTGGCTACACGTATCAGAATCGATGGCACGCAATTTCCTTTCGTAAATGAAGTGGTCGATTCTATCTAATGGAGTTTAATGTGGCGAGATTCCAGCTATATCCTTATAACAGGTTTTCAAATCTATCGAAATAGTGACATTTTATAATAGAAACAATGGTTAATTGAACAAGAAACAACTAAACATTTTCATATTTTTTAATAAATTACAGCAGTAATTCAAAAATAATTGCTTCGATTAGTGCGGATTTACTATAGTTCAGTTTCAAAAACAAACTCTATTTTAAATGAGCAAAAACAATTCTAAAAAGTTGTTATAAAATAATAATTTTCATATATAAATTGTATATAGTTCATCAATACTTAAAAATTGAGTAGAAGAATTTCTTTATATTTTAGTAAAGACTAATCTACATAAGTGCCCATGAGAGAAAAAAGTAAATGGCTCATGTGATTGAATTTATGGAGACCAAATAAATTTGTAGTTGGTGGGTTTAATTTTCATAATTTAAAATTCAATGTCCCATCAAATTTTAATTTCGGGTCCAAGAATTTATTTTTGTTTTAGGTTTCAAGTTTCAAAACAACTTTTTCTTTGCATCTGCACACGGGCCCACACGCTGAAAAGGCTCACTTAGCTTGTAGGCCCGTGTGCGCTGCTGCACCCTCGTTTGATACTTCACATTTTCATAGTGGACACAGCATTAACATGATGATATATACATATTTCAGGTGTAACAACTGAAATAAAATATATGTATTGTCATATATAGTTAGTAAACCTGACATATATGTCAACGTAATATCGGTCACATCAATATGGATTTTACTTAAAACATGATACAGGGCAGAGTTATGGGTAATCAATTCCATCAATATTTAAGTGTTAATACTGTGCTTAAGGTATATTCCGATTAAATAATATCAAAAACTTAATTTCTTCATCAATAATTCATTTTTTTTAACTTCAATGTACATTACGTAACACTAAGGAATAATACTTAATAATTAACTGTATTTCGTTGTGTGCAATTGGGTCCAATTTTGTTTTCGAGTCAGTCGCATCTGGTTGCGCAATCTTCTATAAATAAATACGAGTTTGTAATACGTCCGTTCACCTGAGATGATTTTTAACCTTGCCTTCGAATTACACCACAATTACATAAATAAAAAAACAGTCAAGAAAATAAAAAGACGCACGAAGTATACGGGTTCTAATTTAAGCTAGTCGTGTACTAATTCATCAGAAACCAAACTAATTATTATTTTTAATTGCTGCACGTAACGTTTTATTAAATGATTGAACACTGTTTTGTCTATGAATATCAAAAACGTAATTAAAATAGTATTTTTTTTTAAATTACTTGTTTTAATTAATTTCCAAAAAAATATTGTTTATTTGCATCAATATACAAAATATACAACATTTTCATTGATTTACAAAATTAGTTGATTGTAGCAAATAAATGAAAAAAAATATACATTGCTTATTTTCATTGATTTTCAAAATTAGTAGATTATAGGAAATATTCATTGATTATTTGCATTAAAGTAGAAATAAAATTTTCATTATAGTAAATAATATTTTAATAGTTATCAAGTTTTTTTTATCTATTTTTCATTTTCAAAACATTTAATGATTATTTATAATAATTAATAATTTCGTAGTTTAGTTTATGGTAAATAATAATTTAAAAAAATATTGATAATATGCATCAATACACAAAAAATGAGTAAAATTGTTATTAATAAAAAACAAAGATGAAAACATACAAATTGTCAAAGTTTTTCATAAATCAATGATTATATTAGAATCCTTTCGATCAATAACTATTTAAAGAAAGAAACTCTTACCAAATAATTCTACATGAAAGGTCAGGCCATTAGTTCTACATTAAATATAATAAACTTCATAGCTATATGAAATATTGATTTCACTTTCTTCTTCACAAATACCTATTATATCAATTGTAATTATTTATTGTATCTAAATTTAGCGGAAAATTTAATTTACCTATAAAATATTTTATGACCGTACCTATTTCATTATTATTAATGTTTATCCTATCCACATCGAATCTTTAGATAATTAAGAAATTCTCGCTTTATGCACATTCCTTCCGTTTTGCATTTCTCTAAGATTTTAATATATTAATTAATTTATTTTAATTGCTTAATTAATCAATTAATCGAAAATAATATTTTCTTTTATTTAAATTAAATGAAAATAAATATAAATTTTCACTAACATAGTGCACTCACATCAATAACTCGCACTATTTGAAACCCGACTAATCGAAAACTTTAATAAAAATAAATAGGACAAAATGAGACTTCATTATATGAAAGAAAAAAATCGATCATTTAAGTATAAACAATATTTTTCAGAATATATTTTTTCTATATACGTATTGAGCAAAAATGCAGTTATTGCTGTATATTTGATGAGATCAAAATCTTATTTTTTAAGAAAACTATGTGAAAGCAAAATCATATTAGAATATATTAGATTTTACTGGAATTAAGAGGGTTTACAATAAATTGTGGACTAGTAACATATTTGGAATAAAAAACACTGTTGGGTAAAGCGAAAGTTATTGATATTTTATTTAGTCAAACTTTAATTTATGTTAAGATGAAAGTTATAATTTCTGTATATTCAGAAAACCATTCTCAAATTATATGGAATAAAGTTATATATGGAGTTTAAAAATCTCACAAGCAAAATGTGTTAGAATATAGACATAATAATAAATTCAACTTATTTAGCTTTAATTTAATTATAATTAATAAAACTGTGTTCATTTTTTTAACACTTTTGTTATTTGTATAAATATTTTTATTAGGGTTTCTAAACTTTCGATGATCTAAATAGTTACGACAAAAGTACAATGAATAAATGGATGGAAGTTAATGTGCATTTTATAGGCAAAGAGGAAATAGTTATTTCATACAAGAAAGTAGCGATCAATCTTCATCAATTGGATAAGAGATATTTCGTGTTGATTATTTCTATCGTCTACTCGATTTATCCATAAATTCGATTTCTAAACGATTTATTCTGTAACAAAAGTAGTTTCCTTATTAAATAGAAAAACTAAAATTCATAAAAATCTGAAAAAATGACAAATTTATTAATAAAGCAATACCTCGTATAGTCCGGATTCATTATAGTCTGGTTTGAATACTACAAACATTTATTGTGTATTTACGGTTTTAAAATCCTCGATTTCTATTATCCTCACTCTACAAAGTATTACTATATTCTTTAAGGAAAATAAATTTTAAATAATTTTATTTCAAGCACCAAAATTTGCTTAGTTTTTAATTTTATACACAATTAGACACAATTTTAAAATAAACATTTGTTTTAATAATTAATTTGTACTGAAAATGATAATTAAACCTAATTAGCCTCATTAAGTTTAAGCTTAAATACATCTCATATTTCTACCAACAAAAAAAAAACTGCAACGAAAGCCGGCAGTTAAACTCTTCCGGAAATTACTTTAGATATAATCTCCTAAAAAAAATTTGCAACGAGGCAGAAAACGTGCATCGTTTATTTAAGATCCTCGCCATTGTAATAATATCTGGGTTAACTAGTTATAAATCATCCGGCCGTTAATGATTATTTATTACAATGTATATAGACCGAAATGGAAACACTTGATACGTCGTCCTTACACGTTGCACGAAATGACATCACGTTTGTAGTTCGTTACGCAAAAAAAAAACCGGAGCTTTTTTCTCCTTCTTCCATCTCTCCCTACTGCGCTATTCACTTCTCGATTTTTCATCATCCGCAATTTTTTTATTATTTTTTGCTCGCACCGCTTCCAGAGTTCTCTTTATGCATACTAAATGATGAATGATCTAAGCATGAGTTACGCAAATGGCGCCAACGTTGCAATACGTTTTTTTCTAATTGGTAATGCTGATCCATCTACGAATTTGTTTTTATATCTTTTTCTGTTATGAAAACTGAAAACTTAATTTTCAGCTGTAATCTTTCGACTTAAACATAAAATGAATATTTGTAATATGTATAGAAGCAAAGCTTTCAGTTTATTTCAGTTATTCATGATGAAGAGCTCTTTGATGGGACGGATCTCTTTTATTCCTAGTTTACTTTATTAATTAACGAATGTCTTGAATAAGAAACTTCCTAATAATATTAAAATTTGTGTTACTTAATGCACTTGCATTATTTTTTAATAAATACAAATCCATGGTTTTATTAATTAAAAGTAAGAATATTTCAGTAACCAACTGGAACTAGTTAATCTAATCCAGAAGGGGCGCAAAGTGCGTCTCAGCCCTTTGCCGCTTGCTCTTTGGTATTTACATGTGGCCCTAAACAAAAATTCTCAGAAACAAGATTGACTAATCCATATTAAAAGTTTGCGATTCTAAAATAATTTGTAAATTGTTATGAGACCATTTTGGCTATTCCTGCTCTAAAGTTTTCCGACCCCTGATAACCTAATATTTTTTTATTTAGAGGAAAGAAAACTAGAAACAGTAATTATCGATGTTTGTTTGATCCTTATTGTTACTCACAATACGATCTACAACTATTCTAACCACTAACTAAACTTAATTTTATATAACCTATCTTTATCAAACCTAAGAAATTTTTAATCTAAATGAGTGAAAAACTTGAATAAGGATCATGGTTGTATCGTCACCATGGGACTTTTTAGACAACCACCTAATATATGTCAATATAACGTAATATAACGTAAGTTTATCAAATATAATAAATCCTAACCTTGGCATAGGAAAGATACTGCCGCTGTTTTGATGACAAATTACAGCTAAGTTGGAAAAATCATTAATAATGGGAATCATAATGTCTTGTGATCATTTTTTAACGAGAAATCTCTTGAAATTGATTTTTTGCTCCAAAAAGATTATCTAACATAACTTTGCAATATAACCTATAACCAAAGTTTAGCATGAGATAACTTAATTAAACACAATAAAACATAACCTAACCTAAAAAATAAACTTAACGTAGATTCTATACATTTTATAGTTTAATGTTGTATGAAACTTATGTCCATCCATTATAAATTTACAATATTTGTGTATTAAGTATATTTCTTGAAAATGTACAAATGAAAAAACAAATCGATATTTAAACTAATGCATAATCAATACCTAGTAGTAATTTCAACTAAATTTATTATGTACAAAAGTAATCAACTTTACAAAGCGCCATAAATAACATAAGCATAAAATAATCATCAATCACTTGGTCTTCAATTTATTGCAATAACATTTTCATAAAAAGATCATAGAAATATTATTTGTATAATAATTTATTGTCACAATACTTATTCAATATTCAGGGAATAAGCGTATTAAAAAATATTAGTTTTAATATGCTTGATCCCTGATTTACACGATACATAGGTTCCTAAGAAAAACGAGTAAATCGAATTCGTAACTTTTTTATTGTAAAACCGTTTAAATCTAAAAGTATGCATTTTATCAAACAAACACATTGAAAGGAAAAGACATGGTGCTTTTATTTTCAAAATCAATTTTTTAATTTATTTTTGAAACCGTATCAAAGAGAATATTTGTAAAAAAAATAGCGTGTACAACGAGGGATATGTGTAATTTCTTTTGTTTGACCATTGTTCTTTGTGAAAACATCTTTCTGGAATATTACTTATATACATCCCGATTTACACGGTAGAGTGAGAAAAACGTGTAAAACGTTTATTTTGAACATTTATTTGTTCATTTTTTTTTTGTCAAAGGGAAAACATGTAATTTAAGTACAGTGTAAAACAAGAGATAGGTTATTTTTAAACTGTGTAAATCGAGTACCATGTAAAATTAGGGCTAGTTGTATTTACTTACATAATAAAATTGTTATAAAAAAATAATATAAAACATAGTATTATGCATTTATTAACATTATTTAAATTGTTATTCACTTAATTAAAATACTTTGTCAAAAAATAGTTTTATAAGAAAGCTATAATTATCATGTAATATTCTTATTAATTTGATAATGAGTCTATTAACGGATGTGTTTCATTGAAAGAGGAAATTGAATAGATTCTTATGCAATAATTTTTCTATATTTATTGATATTATGTTTAAATTATAATTTACGAAATTGCTTCGAGTTATATAAAATTCGACGACGTTTAATAATTCCACTTTTTCTTTCTCTTGTCGAACCGGAAATGGCTTTACCAACGAAATAGAAATATTAACGAAGTTATAAAAGAGATACAGCCATAAACTTTGATGAAGTGCGGTTTGGAAATGGGAATCCATCGGTGATTATATTCGATAATAGATGATAGATTTCCGGTGTAGATTTTAGATCCGTTTAACCGTGTGTGCATTGAGAAAGTTTCTAAACTTCGAAATATCTATTTAATTCAATCTCGTCTGGAGAAACAATGGCTCTCGACTGCATCTTCATAGTAATGAGCCGCACTGAGGTCTTGAGCAACGCCAATCAGAGATGAGGAGTCTCGAACACCAACGATCTCGGATGATTAATTGGCAATCTTCCACAATCTTCGCAACGTCTGCAATCAGCAAATTGCAACAAAATGTGGACGTACACATAAACAAATAGAATATGTACGCGTTTCGGGGTAAAAATCGTTTAGGAAATAATTGGGCAACTTTTACGTTTGTTCCTTTTCCCACTTATACTACTACGTATACAACACTTCTTGTTTCGTTGAGACGGCCGTGACACGGAAACCGCAAAGAAAGTGCAGCCGAAAGAATTAGATGAAGGCGTTACGCAACGGCGCTTCCGCGGCCGCCGATTGGAAATTGTGTCTTTTGTTGTTGCTGCAATTTTATTATCGATGTTTTTAATTGTCGAATTTTGAACGTTTTGTTCTTAATTAATTCGTAGGCACAGTTCGTCGACGTGAAAGGGAATTTATCGATTTTATTGTTTGCGAAAAAAAATCATTTTTCTTCTTGCGTAACGGAAGAGAAAGAAGGAGAGAGGAACAAAAAGCAAATTTAATTGAGACCATCTCAGGATGAAGCGAGTAGATGGTGAACAAAAAAATAAGTGAACACTGATCACATGAATTCGTATATGATCGATGTTAGCGTCCTTCGGATTCGAATCAATCAAGTCTAATTAATTTGTCATGTGCGACCCACTTTTGTACACAAATCATAAAAGAGATGATATTAAAGGATCGAACAGACCAATGTATAGACAACTGTACGAACTATACAAAATGCAAATGATTATAGAAAACTTAAAAATGTTATTATTCCAAAACATTATTAAAAAATGGACAAAAATGCTATAAGTTGAATGTTAAACCAATAACGTTGTCTTTTTAATTAATTATTTTTTGGACCATAAGACGCATCTTTTATATAGAAAAATCGACTTAAAATTGAATTGCGTCTTATGGTCCGAATGTAAGAAAATATTATTTTCTAATCATCGCATACATTTGGAGTTTGACTTATTGTCGTTAATGTAGACTCATACTGACTGTGTTTCTATATTTTGCTTTTTTTTTATTAATAATTTAAATTTATTTTGGTATAAATTAGATTTAAATATATTTGTACTTAATTAATTTTATATATTGTTTTTTTTTATAAAAATTCATACTATTCATATTAGAATAACAATTAGTTCAAAAAAATAAGATTTTGAAATAAAATTATGATCAAGAAAAATATTTTTCCTAAAATTCAATCAATAAAGAAATAAAAAACCTTTGCAATAAATCAATTTGATTTTAATTTTCTTGAGTTTTATCTGGTAATTTTTTGCGATAAATGTTATTATTATTATTATTTTGAAATAAAAACATAGTTTAAGTAAATTTTTGTTGAAAATAAGTAAAAATTAACAAATTCAAATAAACAAATTAATTTGTATTAAAATTATTATTTAAAATAGTAACGGCTTTTGTCTATTAACAATTCATTTTTCGAATTTGTCTAGTAAAAATAAGTTCTAATGAAAATTAATTTTTAAATATTTTTTTATATTAAACCTAAGAATAATATAAAACCACCTAGGATTAAAGAAATGTGGAAATATTTAAATACTAGATGAGCCTATTTTTTAGATTAAAATTAATATTAATCAATTAATATTACAAATAATATTTTTTTTTTACATTAAATAATTATTAAAAAGTATATTATATTATAGTATATTGTGATAGACAAATTAATATTTGGATTGTTTAACTTTCCTGGATCATTCAGGAAGAAGACTTTGGATCACACATCAAATATACAAAGACGTATCATGTTAGTGATAAGTAAATAACTTAGAATATATAGTTAAAATATTTAAAAAAAAATTGATTGCGCCACGTGACGCCCGCAGGCCGCCGTTTGTACAAGCATGATTTAAACAAAAATGTAATAAGTTAGTGTAGACATGTATTTAGTTAGTGTTTTATTATTGGTTATAAAAATGTTTAATTTTTTTATTATTGCAATAAATTTAGAAAATAAATATAATTTTGTTATATTTTTATTAACTTCTAAAAACTATCGTAATAATATGATTATTAAGATTGTTGGCAATACTACAAATTGTGTGATTTACTCTTACATATATATATATTTAAGGCGTTGGCACCGTTTAGTCTATGTTGGAGTTGGCTACAAAGTTTTCTTCCTTTATGTAATACAAATTCGGAGAAATTTTAATTGACAATTAGCAGATCATTTTCACAACATCCGATTACCCAACTCATTATCCAAATATTTATAACTTAATTTCGCAGTTAGCAGGAAGTCGCGTTGCAAAACTGAAGTTGCAAAGTTCTGCTTGATGCGAGTGTAGTGTACGTTAGAATACGATAATAAAATCCCCTTGTCGATTGAGAGCAAAACAGCTCAGCTTTTTTTTCTGTACTTTTATTATTGCTTATCCTTGACTTTTTCCCCTTTGTGGTTACGATATTTTTGCTCCGCAACACAAAACATCCCATTATTATTTAATATAACAACGTGGATGAAGGCCGTATAATTGCTTCCATTCGTCTAATTAAACTGTGGGGGGCATACTTGCATCTTCTTGCATCCATTTCCAAATGATCCCCACTAATTACAACCGCCTTCGGATGACTTCATTCCCGAGGCCCGAAATGGAAAAAATGCAGCAGCGCCAACCTTCGGAATCAATCACAAAAAAAAACAGAGGATGAACATCCACTTGGATATCTCAATTAAATCATTACTAGTAAACGTTTAACGTCAATCTTCAGATTTCAACAACACCTTCATAGAAACAATATATACATTGTATGCATTAAAAATTAAATTGATTATAGATATTTTTCACAAATTTAAATAAAATATTTAGAATATCAAAAATGTTAATGTATTTTTTTATGATACAATAAGAAAAAATATAATTATAATTAAAAAAATGTTTAAAATTACTAAAGATACAAAAACTAAAATATTTCTATAAAATCCATTACTTTTCTTTATATATGTAAATTGGAATACATGTTATTTATAAAATCGCATTATTTAATCCTTTAACATCAGAATGTAACTAAATTATATCTAGTTTAATATTTCAGTCTTTAATGTTTTACTTACTTGACTATTATTATAATATTTTATATAATGTAGTAAGCATTTAACAAATATATATTAAGGAAATTTGCTGTAATATTTTTTTTAACATGACAAAATTTTAGAAACTGTGTATTCTTTTGATTACCAAAAAAATACTAATTGGAAAATTAGTCTCAAAATATATAGTAAATGTTCCTAAATTTATGTAATTGTTTATCAATAATACTTAATGATATATTTATACGAGAATATAATTAATTAGGATTACTTTGTAATTATAGTAAACAAATGAAAATAAAAAAATTTAATTGCTCGTCAATATTGAAAATGCAATTAGTTTAATCTATATAATTACAATTAAAATACTAGATTCTTTGAAATATAAATAAATTAGTCAATAATGAATTAGTATATGAAAATAATAATAGAGAAATTATTAGAAATTGAATATAAATAAAAAGCTAATGTAAGTAAATAAAATGTATTAAAAAGTTATCAATTTAACCTTATTATATTAGTTATTAGAAGATATTTTATTATATAATCATATTTGACCCTATATGAACGTGTAACACTACATCAAGTGTCATTATTTATTATATAATTATGTTGTACTTTTGCTGAATTAAATTAAATATTAAATTTCTAATAACAAAAAAGATATTTGAAGAAACTTTAATATTTATAACAGTTTAAAATATATTTTTTTTAATTTAGAGTAATGGTTTAACAACTAATACATTATTAGTTCAATTCTAATGTTATTTTTCACACAATGAGTAACAGTGATTATTAATTATAAAAAAAATTGTTTTTGTTATAAATTTTGTTGTATTTTTACTGTATTCAATTTGTAAGAATAAAAGAGATATTTGAAAAAAAACTTAACAAATATAATAATTGAACAGAGATTTTATTAAAATGTAAAATTTGATTAAAAGTAAGTGCTTTAGAAATTATTATATTATTAGTTCAAGAGAATATTTTAAATATTTTATTTGAAGAAATTTACAAATTATAATAATAGAACAAATAATCTGTTTAAATATAGAACAACAATGTCAAAAGTTTAATTAATGTGTTTAAACAAAATCTTAATAGTTTTAAAGTATTTCATTTGAAAGTAAAATTTACCTTAACTTATAATATTAATAATAATAATTATTATTATTAATCACAACGCCTATCTTAACCTATTTTTTGTAAAAAATATATAAATATTAATAAGTTTTTTAAAATAACAATAATTTAAATTATTTATATTATTTTGTATAATGCATAATAAATATCAAAATAAGCATGCTACAGTTACAATTACGAAATTAATGAAAAGAGATATTTTCTTTATTAATAAATAATTAATTGAAAGATAAAAATGTATCTAGAAATTATTAAATAAATGAAGATTATTAAAAAGAATAATTAAAGAATGTAAAGAAATTTGGAATTAAATAGAAAACGCTCGAGTAATATTGCTCGACTCTTTTATTTTGTTTTTAAGAAAAGAGGACTTAGAAATTTCTTACCATATTTTTTTCTTGTTATTGTTGTTATGCTTTTAATGGTCGTTGTTAATATAAGAAGTATAAGACGTGGAGAAAACCAACAAAATACAGTTGAGAAGAATCGCATTGTTGGGAACAAAAGAAGAGTTTTTTTATACGTTTAAACTTGGAATTAATGTAATTTGCTTGTTTCTCTTTTTTTACAGTTGTCGTTGTTTATGATTGCCTTACAAAGATGTAGGGTATCTGCGTAATTTATAGCAGCATCAATTGAAAAGAACGTCAAACAAGATGAGAGTAAGAAAAAAAAGGGAAGAAGTCTATTTGGGGTTGGTTGCGTGGTCAATTTATTGGAGCAAATCTTGCGGTTAAGGTCCATTTATCCTGGATTTATCGGACTTCCGCTTTTCCCTCAGGAAGCGTTCACAAGTTATTGCTTCCAACAACGAAAAAAAGAATCATATAATCGCACCTACAAAGAAACGAACACGCGTGTTCTTCATTTAAACAATACGCAATTAAGACATGCATTTCCTTAATTATTTTTTGCTGTCTTTTTTGTTAAAACCGCGCGATTTGCGATTTCGTTTGTTTTTTTCTGTGTCATACGAAGGTCGATCGATTTCAACCCCTTCGTACAAGGTGTTGTGCATCGTTCATCGTACAAGGTCTGACCACGTAAGCCTCCCACGCGGCATCCGTGAAGATGCGGGTTTTTACTTTCACCTGAGCCGCTTCTGTGGATCCGACGGAAGGGCCTATAAATATCCGATGTGGCATCTCCACAGACATTGAGTTCGCTGAAGACATTCACTCCGGATCAACATTTGTGAAGCATTTTTTGTGCGCACCTCCTAGTATCGAGCTACTATCCAATTATCATCATCAAAATGAGATTATTCCAATTCGCGGTGAGCTGGCACACTTACTTACATTTCTTTTATTTTATTCTTCTTTTTTTTGTTCAATTATTTAATGGAAAGCTATTTCATTTGTGAAAATCACAGTTAGAAACTTTCCATTACTTTTTATTTTGTTCATTAAACAATCTTTGAATTACTTCTATTTTTTTGTGCTATAATGAATTAACTCATTGCAGACCTGTGCTTTTGTGGTGTGCGTTGCCACCGGATCTTACGGAGGAGCCGTTAGCAAACGTGAAGGTAAGTTTTATTAAAATAATTTAACTTTATTAATTATTTAAAAAAAAATCTACGAGAAAAATAACTTTACATTTAATTTAAATTATTCAACAATTAATAAATATAGGAAAATTTAACTTTATAATTTAAAATTCAAAGAGTCAATAATTGCTAATAATGGTAATTTCCTTGTAATAAAAGGAAATGTGGTTTACTTTTTATTATATTAACTTCTTTTAATTGGTAAATTAATTGCTAAAAGAAAATTTGCTTTTGTTTTAAATAAATTTATGTATTTTGTGATTCAGCTCCATTAACCGGTGGTTACCCATCCGGTCGTCCAACCGGAAGCTATTTGCCTCCTTCATCTGGTGGATTTCCTCAAGGTCCTAGCAGCAGCTATGGAGCTCCAGGTGGTGGATCCGGTGGATTCGGTGGTTCTGCAACCGGTGGTTTCGGTGGATCCGGTGGATTTGGTGGATCAGGATTCGGAGGTGGTGCCCCATCTCAATCGTACGGAGCCCCTAGCTCTGGTTCATCTGGCCATGGCGGTTTCGGCGGCGGTGCTTCAAGTGGAGGATTCGGTGGTGGATCAGGTGGGTTCGGCTCATCGAAACCCACTGGTAACTACTTGCCACCATCCACTAGTTACGGAACTCCAGTAGCACCATCCCGTCCTTCCTCCCAATATGGCGCACCGTCCTCCTCTAGCTTTAGCGGTTCAGGTTCTTTCTCCTCTAAACCGTCATCTCAATACGGTGCTCCTTCAGGTGGACGTCTATCTCAATCTTACGGTGCTCCATCCGCCGCTGGACCATCCTCCACCTACGGTGCCCCATCCAACGGGGGTTCTTCCAGGCCATCCAGCAGCTACGGAGCCCCAGCTCCAGCCCCATCTCGTCCATCCCAAAGCTACGGTGCTCCGACCGGTAGCCAAGGCGGAAACGGTTTCGGACATGGTGGAAGCCAAGGAGGATATTCCAATGGTGGTAGCCAAGGAGGATACTCGAGCGGTGGTAGCCAAGGAGGATACTCCAGCGGTGGTAGCCAAGGTGGATACAGCAACGGTGGAAGCCAAGGAGGTTATTCCAACGGTGGCAGCCAAGGAGGATACAGCAGCGGTGGTAGCCAAGGTGGATACAGCAGCGGTGGTAGCCAAGGAGGATACTCCAACGGAGGCAGCCAAGGTGGTTACAGCAACGGAAAGTCTCAAGGAGGATACAGCAGCGGTGGTAGCCAAGGAGGATATTCCAACGGTGGTAACGGAGCCGGAAGACCATCCCAATCTTACGGAACTCCATCGAGGCCTTCCCAAAGCTATGGTGCCCCATCTCAAGGCGCATCCCGTCCATCCAGCAGCTACGGCGCCCCATCAACCGGCGGATCCGGCGGAAGACCTTCCCAAAGCTATGGAGCTCCATCTGTTGGCGGTGGTTCTAACGGCGGTCAAGGTTATGCTAGCAACGGAGGTTACTCTTATTAAACGTACCTGAATTCGGACCTACATCTACAATACGCAACCAATGTATATAATAACATACACACGATGTAGAGATTTAGTAATTATTTATTAAAACGACAAAAAAAGAATAATAATATGGATTGATAAACAAAAAAAAAATTATAACATAATGGTAATATTTCCAGTATTATATTTTGTAAAGGAAAATGCGCTTTTTTATATAAATAAAATGAATTTAAAATAATTATTTGACTCTATACTTTCTTCTCCTTATCCAAAAATAGAAACTAATGAAAATTGCATTCGTTCAATTGATTTGTAACCCAGACATGAACACGTATTGGAATTAGGTACTTCTCTGGTGACATGCGCCAGGAGCAATTCGTTATGCAACGGATCAATAAACAATAATATTCCATGGATTCGTCTCTTCATTTCTATTCCCAAATATATTCCAATTAAAATTGAGGGGACATCAAAATTAATACAACACTTCAGTATTCAGTTTTATTAGGTTTTAATAGTTCTCTTTCAAAACATAAATCATCTAACTGAGTCTCCACCTTCGTTTTAGTATACACAGGCTACATCTCTTGTATATTATATATATTCTTCAACAGTCTATGTTTTTTTTTACGGTACAATATTTACAATATAGGTACCAAATATAAATTCTTTCATCATTTTATTTCATGGTTATTAACAATGTGGACAAAAAAACATGAACAAACTTAAACAAATTACCTAATAAACGAATATAATGATTAACGTAGCAGCGTTCGCCAAAACAACAATAATGATTATTGGAACCTATTGTAAAGTTTATCGATTTATTTAACTTTTAGTACATCAAATTGCTCTCTTTTTTTGTTTACATACATATGTTCGTTTTTATTATTTTAACATCCATTTTATTCACACCGATATTATTATTATTATTTATAATTGTATAGTAGTTATTGATCTAGAAGACATCAGTTTATTTAATATAGTACATCGATCGACCAAGTATGTGCGCGTTATTTTTGTTTTGTACTAGCAAAACAAAAACTTTTTTGATCAAAACTTTCTATTTGGGAGGGACAGTGCATAGTTATTTATTTACAACAACTAGTAGTATGCATTCCTCTCGTTCTCTTTGTTTCTGCTTTAAGAAGAAGCGTATGATAAAAAATAAAATTTAAGCCACATTTATAAAGATATGTATATGGTTAACAATGTTGCTAAATTATAACAACTTTATATATATAGTATATGTATATATAAACAGTTTTATCTCTTTCATATTCTTTTTTTTTTATAGAATTATATAATATATTCCTCAACATATATACTCTCTAATACTGCTAAAAATTTATATATATACATTTATTTGACGAGTTTAAGTGTTAAGGAGCAACAATGATATGTATTAGGTTTGTTTCTTTTTTTTTAGGAATCAATTCCTTGATATGTATACGATTTCTGAAACTAAATAACAGAGGGGTTTGGGATTTCTTTATAATTGGATTTGTTTCATCGATGATTGAAAAGATTAAGACTTCGTTGGAGTGATGCTCTAGCCCCGTATTAGGACACAAAAATACATACGTGCCCACGTTACAATCTACTCTACCTAATTTTTGTTTTCTCTTTTGTTTTTACTTTCTTCTTTTATTTGGGCGGGTTGTACTCTTAGTCTAATCAGAGGGTAGTTTGTACTGCTCCAGGATTAGCGCCGGATCTGACGCCTCCACCTGATCCTATAGCACTACGCAGCTTCTCTACTTCCCCTGCAGGAATATCATCATCGGCCTCAAGAGCCGGATTTATTCTACCATTTCTCTCGTCTTTTCCAACCATTGTATTGGCAGCGCCGTACAGTTTCCCCATGGCCCCGGATGCCATGACGGCCATTTGCTCACCATCTTCGATAGGATCACCGACCCTCTGTATGTCCTCCGGTATGTTAACGACGCAATGGAAGAAGTCGTAACCAGGAGCGAGACGGCCGGTCTCGAATACCCACTTAGTCCACCAGGAAACGAAAATTAAGGTGATCAATGAACAAAGCATAGCCATTGTACGGAATGGGAACATTTGTCGTTGGCCTTCTTCGTCCCAGCCCGGGTAGTGAATGAATGCTGGCAAACCCATCATCGGTTCTCCGCCGGATAAACGCACGAAGAACGCTACGATGTATGCAGCTAAACTACCATAGGTATTGCAATGGTGCTTGAAGTGCACTACCATTAACAGTTGCGGGAATAATATTACATATACTAAATCAGAACACATTGACCTGGAAAAAGGAGATAAACGACGAGGATTAAGTAAGTGGTTACATATGTTGACGTGAATAATTACCAAAGTCCATAAATTGAAGGTATTGTCAGAGCCATGACGGTGGCTAAAAATCCGACGATGAGGATCGATACGCGCATCACCCAAATGATTTCCATTTCGGAGGCCCTTTGTCTGAAAATCAATTTGTACACATTTCTTGCAAACATGGAGCTAGCGGAGAGAACGCTGGAGTCTGCTGAAGACATGACGGCAGCTGAAACTGCGCCGAGACCAAAGAATGACACGAAATCTGGGGTGAGGTATTGCAATACCATCGGCAATATCATGCTTGTCTCATCTTGGGTGAGTGGGTAAGGGCCTTTGTAGGCAGTCTCATTCCAAGCTGTAAAATAACAACAATATAAGTTTCATTATTTTTTTATTTAAATTTTTGCATTGTGTACCTGTTGATTTGGCAATAGCCCCAATCAGAACAGGAGGAATAGCCATGAGGATGCAGCCAAATGCTGCTACGAATGACAGCAGTTGAGCGGTCGCAGCAGTTTTGCTGGAGAGAACGCGCTGGAAATAGACTTGCCAAGGGATTCCTCCGAATATCAGGAGAAGCGCATAGTCCATGTAGTAGAATATCTCCTCGTACTTAACCGACCCTATCCAATCGACTTCCATCGAAGATAGCGGCATTACCTTATCGTTCATCCATGCAAATGGTATGCACATCCACAAACCAATGAATATGCAGAATAGTTGGATAACATCGGTGTAAGCCACTGAATAGAGGCCACCGAAAAGGGTGTAAAATACCGCTATGCACGCGCTAAAAATAACGCTCGTCTTCTGGTCCATATCGATGATGACGCTCAGAGTGGCCCCGAGGGCCGCCAAAATCCCGGCAGCCCAGAAAACTTCACCACAAAGGGCGGGCAAGAAGAGCAGACCCCCCATCCGCTCACCGAACGAATCCTGCAGGGGATCCAGCATCGTCACGTAACCCTGTTCCCGCATCTTATTTGCGAAGAAGATACCCCCAAAAACTAAACTTAAAGAATAGCCGAACGGCGCCTGGCACCATACCAGTCCCGAAGTATAGATGGCCTCCGCTGTTCCATTTATGTAACCGCCGCCGACCCAGGTGGCTACAAAAACGGATCCATTGAAAGAAAAGAAACGAAAAAAAAATCTGAAAAGGGATCAAACCTGTCATGGTGAATATGCCGACGAAGAGGCCGATGTTCCGACCGGCCAGCATAACCTCCTCCTCCGAATCATTGCCTGCCTCCTTCTTGCGGCCCGCCCAAATACCTACCCCCAGGATCAGGATGTAGAACAGGATGATCGAGATCACTCCTGCCACGTTAATCATCTTGCTGCGATCGATCAGGCACCCTTCGTTTAAAATTTACTTTATCACACTGCTTTTTCTTTTAAATATTTATAAACTCTCGCGTTCTTAGGCTTACGAAAATATACCTCTTTCTATTTAGTTTAGTGCGTTAAGACGCCAAACAACAGTCGCCCCAGCGTAGGGAAGTTTTCTGCGAGGGGCTGTTCCTTGTCCTAAAGCCTAGGGCACACATGGGCGCTCGCCGGAGGCATCCAAAAGCACGCACGGGACGCTTAAGATCAAGCCCTTCTTTTTCGCTTTGGAGGCACACAAGGACGACGTGCACACCGGATTTTCTCAACTCGCACTGGAATCCTGGCCCATGGCCCAGGTATTGATCACACCGATGACGTCAGTGGGTCCTTATTGGGCAACACCCGCGAACCCTGGACCACGGAGGCCTACGTTGGCGTTGGCGGCGACGCGCCGCAGACGCGCACCAACCCCATCACTGCCAAAGGACCGCCCCCGCGTCCTTCTCCTTCCTTATTTCCTTCAGATACCACCCCCGCACGTTATGCATACGGGCGGATCATTACGTACACCCACGATATCGGTATTGTTACTTTATTATTATTATTAGTATTATTCGGTAACAATGCACGAGATCAATTCTACTTCTGCAATCGATCAATTGGGACTGATTGGAATGAATTGAAATCATTGATTAAAACAACCAGAACATTGCAATTTAGATCAATTTATATTTACAATCCTTTATTATAAAAATTCAAACCACTAAGGCCATCTCTATTCCAGTTTACAAACTCAAAAGCACCCTTAAATAAGGGCGGCAGAAAACTATGGAAGAACCAAGTTACAACAAATATATGACATAGTCTTCTGTAAATTCTACTCACCCTTTATAACGACCCTAAATTTGTGAAATTTGTACCTTTGGACCATCAAACATATCCAAATTTATTTACTTAAAAACACACGTCTTATAGTCTGATAAATACTATATTTTGTTTCATTCCAATTTATCCGCTCATATTTATAATCTTGTTATATTGTTTGTAATCGTACTTTTGCTACAAATAAATTATATTCATCACTTAAAATTCCCCATTTCAGATTATTTTTTAATCCAGATCAGGAATAATAATAATGGCTTTAAAGAGTATTTAACTTAATCACATCTTCTCTAATTACTTAATTAATTTACTTTAACGTTAATGACAATTGTAACTTGTTGTTTAATATTCTCTTTTGTAATATATAATATTTTATTTGCAATTGGCTGTATAGTAACGTCACATTATTATCAACGTAAAATCTGCAAATGTAATAACTGTTACACAATTCGATGTTGGTAGATATGATGTGCACAGTAGATAAAAATAAAACTTTCTTAAACAATTGAGAAAGATTTTTAAATTAAAAAATTACATTACGTAATAATATAATACAAATATAAATTGTATTATTTTAATTTACAATTTGCAAAATGTTTGAATTTTAATGAAATTGTTATAATTCTTCAATTTATTGTTTATTTCTATGTTTCTTATATACAGAATCAGAAAATGTTTGTTTGAAATATAAAAAAACGATAATAATTTTGAAATACTAGAGGTAAATGTTACTGGAAAGTCGCTCAGCTCGTCGTCATACCGAAGCCGGGAAATGATCCAGAGAAGGTCACGTCATACCGACCCATCAACCTGCCGCCGGTGATGTCCAATGTGATCGAGAGGTTGCTGCTCCGGAGGATCCGTCCAATCTTGTCCGAGGAGGGTCTAATTCCGAACCACGTGGAAGAAGCACATCGCAACGAAAAGGAAGCAACTGGGTATTAAGTTCGCTAAATTGTACTGGCTGATCGGCAAAAGATCTCCACTATTCCTCGACAACAAACTATTAATTTACAAGACAGTGCTGAAGCAGATGTGGACGTACGGCATCCAGTTTTGGGGAACAGCCAGCAATTCCAATATCCAGATCCTACAACGCTTCCAGTCTAAGTGGCAGATTGTGAATTTATTTTAATTTGACGCCATTATTTTAATATATTTGCTAAGTATTGATGAAATGTACTAACCAATTCTGGATTAAAACATGCATTTATTTTGCGATGTAAATATGAAGAAACATTTTTTTTATGCAAGATCGCTGTGTGATTGTGTAGTGCAATCATCCAACTAGCGTCTTGAAACTCGACAGATCTAACCAAATGATATACAATCAATTTGCATTCGAAACGAAATCATGCTCTGCTAATTGGAATCATCTTCCACGTTTTAAGCAATGGGCATTCCGTACACAATACTTTTACCCGTTCTTTATCAAATTAACATCAGTTTCATCTTTCTCAATTATACAGAGATGATTAACGGTTATCATAATACTCGTTCACAATTGTACTGCTTTTAAAGAGCGGAAAGCAATTCAAAAATACATTAACAAATCCTGCACTAATTTATAGAATTGCTGAGTTCATTTCAAAGCCATAATAGATATTAATTACTTTCCAAATCAAATCATTCAATTAAAAAAATAAGAAAGAGATTGATGTTTAATTATAGTATTGTACAAAAAAAAAACAGAAGTAAAAGTTATATAATAAAAGTAATGAGAAATGAAAGTGGGCTTAAATTAGACTATTTTCTTCGTGTTATATATAAGGAAGATCAAAATATCCAAATATTTCGTATTTATTTTAATTGTGTACAGGTAACAAGTCGAACATTTAAATTTTACAGCACATGACACTTACTATAATTAGTGAATAATATATTCTTACACTTGACAATATTCCATATTTAAGTTAGATATTGAGATCTGCAATTTGGGTTGCATATAACTGAATCACCGTGTACGAATCCAGAGTATTGTGACTAGCATACATAGACAAATATTAGATTTGAATGGAAAATCCACTGATTTTGTTTTATTATAAATACATTTCTTTAAATACAATCAACAACAATCACAGTTAAAATGGTCGATAGATTCTTTGGTATTAAGTACAACATCAGATGCTCAACAAGATGAAAGCACGTAGAAAATAAAACAGCTTAACGTTCGTATAAAAACAAGTCAAAAATGTACAAAAGGAGAGAATGGTATACAAGGAAAGCCTTAAAAAATAATTTAAGCCTATGTGTGAGAATCGAAGGTCAATAGCTCGCATTGTTTCCGCGCATCGATATACTCATACGCCTTTCAGATTTCGATGGATAATAGCTACTAGCCTGAGGAGTGCTCGAAGATGAAGGTGCATACCTCCATTTCCAAGTCTTCTGAAGGAGATTACCATCCGTTGAAGCTCTTCCTCTGAAAGGAGCTTCACCTGGACTAGAAGCGTTACTCCCTTTACTACTTTCGTCCTCTTCTTCAGCTTCAACCTCTGTCCATCTTCTACCCAAAGGTCTACAACTGGCCGGTATCAAACTCCCAGGTGATACTGTAGCCGAGCACAGTAATCTAACAGTATCCGGTGAAACAGGTTCCTTTTCGCTTCCAGATCGTTTCAGCTTCGAAGGACATTTACTTTGCACGCGCCAGAATCTGCATACATCCCGGAAAACAGACCACACCTAAAGTAAACAAACAACCTGATCAGTATTTATCATAAGGGTAGGAAAACTTTAATTTACACCAAGGTTACATCGATTACAAACTTGTTTACGCATTTTAATTGGATTTTAATTTTAATCTGTGTCAGATTGTGCATTGTTCCGAGACGCCTTGGAAATTGAGGAAAAATACAGATGACTTCCCCATCATTTCAAGCCCAATTGAGCTCTTTCCATCCGCATCACATCTCTCAACAACTTTTCCATTTTATTTTGTTAAACGAACAAAATAAACCGACGAACAAACAACATTGTCGTATGCAAATTGAGTAATCATATACGTTTTATGTAAATATAAAAATACAAATTGTATATTATGCAACAATTTTCGTGTTTAATGCACAAAAGGTTTGAATGATATTGTCCGACTAACCCCATTGATACTGCTTACAGTTGCGTAAAGCCACAATGTAAATTGCTTTAATATTTGCATATTATCACGCAATTAGCGATGAAATTGGAAAATTACGTGGTTGGTATTTGTGAAAAGTAAATTTAGATTTATCAGGAAATTCAGAAATATCGATAATCACATGAAGTCTATTACAGTTTATAAAACATATAGATTTCTTTTGATTACAGTTTCTTTGTTCCAGTTCTCAGGTTTGCTGAGAGTAATGTGTTTTGCTCTCCGATGATTGATTGATGGGGTATTAAGTTGCATTTAATAGTTGCGAGGCTGGGCGGAATCCAAAAATAAAAGAGCTGATGAATAATCCATTAAGCAAATTTTTATACCGTTCCTCATCGTCCGCATTTTTCTCTCTTTATTTTTTTTTCGGAGACGGCAAATCAGTATTAATATATTTTCGAAATGATGCAAGAGGACGGACGTCGTTACGCTATAAACGAATGTATGAAAATTCTATAAATATTTACATGCGCGTCGTGAGATAAAACATCGATTTTTTTTTCGGAGAGTGAAAAAAAAAACGCCGCTTCCGCATTCCGTCCAATACCTGATCGATGCTTTCCCGCACGGAAATCTCGTGGAAACAGACGCATCCGATTTCCTTGCTACGTCTTTGGCCCTCCTCTAAGGTCACCATTCGGTCATCGGCTTGATCGACCTTGTTGCCCACCAGGACGACAGGAACGTCGAGGCATCCATCCTTTGAGGTGCTACTACCAAGTCGACGACGCCTCTTGTTGTAGTTAATTAGGAACTTGAGTCGGTAGCATTCGTCGAAGGAACATTTGTCTGTGACCGAATACATCAGGATAAAGGCTTCCGCCCATCGGATGTTGGCTTCAAAAGTGACGGACTCGTTCTCCTGCGGAATAACAAGACATCATAATACACACATGATGGATGCACAGTAACACAATTTTTTTAAGAGAACGGGAAAAATAAGCAATACGCTGAATTTATGACTTATCCCCTTGGAACATTTATCTCTTGCACGTGTTCCAGATGTCGGTTTGAGAAGGAGCGGGAGGGGTGGGGTGCTTTCGATTCCGAAATGAATTGAAATGAAAGAAAGAATAAAAAAGAAACTGGATAATAAATTAATATAGTATTTCTGAGCAATTTATATTTAAAATGCAATTGCAGAATTTGGAATAAACACATTTTCGCCTTGTGCACAAAAAGTAAACATAACACTTGCGAAGCCAACGACAGCGATCTCTGCCAACTAAGATATTTTAAGAGCACTTAAAACAACTCGTTGTAATTCGGGTCGGAAGCTCTTCACTTTTCCTTCTGTATCTTTGACGATGGCAACGGGATGCGTAATCCCGTCAATTGGATAAGTTAATTAGTGTTCGCGCGGATGCTCAATACACGTTTGTTACTAAATCCCCTCGCAAATTGGAATGAATTAAATTGAGCAGACACTTTCATAGCCACCCTTGACGAACATTATTTAATCCCAACGATTATTTAATCCAACGCAAAACCTTTTATCGACACAACGATTTATCAGGCAACACTTATCATGTCAATTACTTATATACAAACAAAAACATGTTTAAATTCAATGAAATTAGTTTTAAGTGTATTGACAACACGCATAATAATATTTATGTCCAATAACAACTAAGTTTTATATAACTTCAATGCATTGAAAATATTTTGATAAAATGAAATAAAAAATTAACAATATAGATATTATTCAATATAAAGAAAGCACTCTTGCTTTTGATATAATTTAAACAAAACACAAAACAATTAATAGAATTTAATAATAATTAAGTTTCATTTTAATGTAATTTAAGTATTTTTAGTACTTTGGAATAAACTCGTGTGAAGGACGCAATTTTTTGTAAAATTTTAAAGAAACAATTATTTGAAGCTAAAAAAATCAACTGAATTTTGTTTAAATGCAATTCAAGTATATTTAAGTATAATATTAAAAAAAATCAAGTATAAGACGCACCAATTTGTTGATACTAAAACAATAATAACACTGTGTTATTTAAATACAATTATACTAGTTATTATTAATAATATTAATCAATTTTACATCTCTAGAATTATCTTAATACCACTTAATTTAATCACATATTTTGATGTGATTTAAAGTGTTATTAATATTGCTGAGTATATAATGATTTATCTACTTTATTTGATTGATAATAGAACAAATATCTAAAATCATATAAAAGTTGTACACCAAATGAAGTACCAATATAGATAAAGGGTGTCCCAAAATTAAAGCAAGATTTGAATTAAATAGAAAACACAGTTTTTAGTCTTCAGATTGTGATTTTGTGATTGTGATAAAAACTGTGTTTTCTATTTAATTAAAATCTTGCTATAATTTTGGGTCACCCTAAATATATTATCAAATATCGAAATCCCGAGAGTAACTTTTATTCTTTGATATAGACGTAAAACTAATGAATTTAAAAATGAGCTATTGTTGTGTCTACCCATTATTATTATTATAATTGTTCTTGTTAATAGAGTATATACAAACAATGTATAAGAGATATCCATGTAGTGTCTTAGTCTGTTGTCTAAACAAATATATAAGTACAAGGAAACCTCCACCGAGACTCCTTTGATACTGTTGGGATTTTGATAATGTCGGGATTTCAAATGTCGAGAATTTGATTGTCGGGATTTCAGTTGTCAGGTTTTCGTTATAGAACCATATATACAACACTAAGTAAATCAAAACGTGACTTTTTTGTTTTAAAGGAAATCTATTTTTAGACTGTTATAATTATTGTTTAAAAAATGATTATTCAATATTCAGAAAAATATGATAATTATGAATATGCGCTATTGTATTTAATGAGGTCTCTAACTTATGATAATACTTACGTGTGGTTGTCCAGCTGTGTCGAGAATATCGAAGTACACCATTTCGTTGTCAATAACTGTATGAAAAGTGTAAACTTTTTCCAATGTTGGGTCGTATTCTCCAATGTACCTTCTCGTAATAAACCGGACTACCATAGCTATAAGATAACAAATATGTTCAAAAGTATGTTCATATTTGATGAATTTAACTTGAAATGTGTATGCAATGATCACAGATGGTAAAATTGAAGAAAAATTGTTATAATTCAAGTTATTAAATGTATATGAGTTTAAGAAGAAAGACTATTTAAAAAATAGTTTTTTTTTGTTAGAATGATTAATGATCAATATAAGATGATAAAATTGTACAAGCTTACCAGATTTCCCGACTCCGCCTTGGCCAAGCACCATGACCTTGAGGGACTTCTGGCGCGGATAAAGGCCAAGTTTTGCCAAGGAGGATTTTGGAGAGGTGGCGTTCATCGCCATGGAATGTTGAAAAATTCGGAATCTGCAAAGCAAACATGACTCGATATAAAATTGCAACTCCGTATGCCTTCTAAAAATACACGAAACAATTCCAATCAGCGGCGATTTGAAATGAATGGAATCCGCTGGATGGCGTCCACCGACCGTGTAAAGTCACATGACGCGACACTCAATTCATTATCAATTCATTTTGGGCTGTATATAAACAACCATAAAGCTTCGTTTGTATCATTCATGATTTAATCATGCATCGAGTAATAACTGTTGTTTTGCTCCTTACGAGCGTCGCAGCTTATAAAAATCCTAACTTTTGGGATGATAGGAACAGTATTGTACATTTGTTTGAGTGGAAATGGAACGATATAGCAGATGAGTGCGAAAGATTTTTGCAGAAGAAAGGTTATGGAGGTGTACAAGTAAGTTTTCACCAATCGTGTCTATTAACATCTTAATTGTAAATTGAATTTCAGGTGTCTCCTGTAAATGAAAATGTGATAGTACCAAATAGACCTTGGTGGGAGAGATACCAACCTATAAGTTATAAATTAACTACTAGATCTGGAAACGTTGAAGATTTCCAAAAAATGTCCAAGAGATGCAATGCGGTGGGTGTTAGAATTTATGTAGATGTAATTCTAAACCACATGGCTGCTCAACAAAATATTGGTACAGCTGGTAGCACGGCGAATCCTGGTAGCAAAGAATACCCTGCAGTACCATATGGACCAAACGATTTCCATCCTGATTGTTCCATCAACGACTACAATAACGCTACTGAAGTTAGAGATTGTGAACTCGTTGGATTGAAGGATCTGAACCAGGTTATAAATTATTTAAACCAATATTGGTTTGTTATATTTGCTTTTTTCAGGGTACTAACTACGTCAGAGGAAAACTTGTTGAATTCCTGAATAACCTGATCGATTTAGGCGTTGGTGGGTTTAGGGTCGATGCTGCTAAACATATGTGGCCGGAAGATCTTAAAGTGATTTACAATCAGGTTAAAAATTTGAGCGTCAACTATGGTTTCGCCCCAGGGTCAAGGCCATATATCTACCAAGAAGTTATAGATTTAGGTGGAGAAGGCATCAAACGCGATGAATATTTAAAGTTGGGTGTTGTAACTGAGTTTAAGTACAGTGCCAATTTGGGAAGGGTTTTTAGAGGAAACGATAAGTTGACTTATTTAGAGAATTGGGGACCTGCATGGGGTTTGATTAATAACAGCGATGAAGCTTTAGTCTTCATCGATAACCATGATAATCAAAGAGGTCATGGAGGCGGAGGCGATATGGTCTTAACATACAAGAATTCCAAGCAGTATAAGATGGCAACAGCCTTTATGTTGGCACATCCTTACGGAAGTACCAGAGTTATGTCGAGCTTTGATTTCAAGGACTCCGATCAAGGGCCTCCTCAGGATGCGCAAGGAAATATCATTTCTGCTGGTATCAATAATGATGATACTTGCTCAAACGGTTGGATCTGCGAGCATCGTTGGAGGCAAATCTACAATATGGTCGTCTTTAAGAACGCCGTCAAGGGAACCGAAATCGAAAACTGGTGGTCCAATTCGGATCAGCAAATTGCGTTTAGCAGAGGTAACAAGGGATTCGTAGCATTTACAAATTGGGGTGATTTGAACCAAGATTTAAAAACGGGATTGCCGGAGGGAAAGTATTGCGACGTAATCACCGGAAATATCATAAACGCCAAGTGTACCGGAAAAATAATTGAGGTGCGTAAGAACGGATGGGCCAGGATCGAGTTGAAAGCCAACGAGGAGGACGGAGTCCTGGCAATACACACAAATGCCAGGCTGTAATCCACGGATTATCCACGTTATCTATCCAAAATTATTTTGTTTTTGCAACCGAACAATTGAGCACATCAAACAATGAATGCATCAAGGCTTTCCCGATTTATTTAGCAAGGGCACCCTCGATAACTGTTAATAAATTACTGTTTAATCATCTTCGGCCCCGCAATATCCAGCAAAATTCATACACGTTATCTAATAATTACATAATACACAGCCGATAAGAGATAACGCGTTCATTGTTTTCCGAGTTAAAACCTAGATCTTCTGTTGAATAAAATGCGTGTCGAAACGTTGTCCTGTTTATTTTTATACCAAATTTCACTTTCCTCTCGCATTGTTGGGGACCTCGAGGACGGACGTCGTAAAAGTGCTATTAATTTATCAACGCTTCTTGGACATTCATTGTGAAATTTACGAAGCATTAAACTAATCAGTCTTTTTGGCTCACCGAAACTGCGGGTTTCGAGCATATCGTGAAAATCCACGCTTTGGTCCTCCAACAAAAAAAAATCCTTAATTTATATAGGCCATTAAATTAGGTTTATTATAAATGATGTCGCATCATAAATTCATTTGAAAAATGCGCGCGTTTCACAACGTTTTCTTAAATTTAGTGGATCTCTACATGTATATCATCTCGTTAAATTATACATGTGTGCATGGAATTTCTTTGAGACATGTCTACAACGTTTTACAACCTAATGAAGTAATCTGACCTTGTTCACATTAAAAAAATATATATTTTTGTACGAACTTCAAAAGATTCACAATTGATACTTTTCTGTTTTAAAATAATGTTTGATGTTCAACACATTTTATACAAATAATTACATACTATTATAATTGATTAAATATATACGAAAATTATTATACATTCAAAATTAAATATTTTAAAGTTAAGCAACAAGATTTTTGTTTTTCTATAACAATATAAAATAACTAGTGTTATGAATCCATTATATTTAAGGTGACAAAAAACAGTCAGTATTAATAAATTCTTTACGAATAATCTATTAAAGACAAAAGTTTAGTAATCTGCCTTTAATAATACCATTAATTTTAAGATCTAAACAAATGAGAGTTAAAGTCATTATTAACATATTCATTACTATTAAGCTATTAAACACAAAAGTAATATTTTGTTTGTTGTTTTCAGATTTTACCCTAAATTATTCCATTATAAAATTAAATCTATTTTTTGTTATTGTAAAATGAAGAAAAAAAAATCAATAATATTCAATTAAAATTTACAAAATTTGTGTAAAATAAAATGAAATGACTGCGACCAAAATATCACTGAAAGAAGTGAGAAAAAAACGCATTCTCATTTGAAATAAGCTCCCCGTAATGATATTTTTTCATGCATTTGAAATTGCTTCAACACGAATAGAAAAATCCATAAGCTTGGTGCCAAAATGCAGCTTGGAACAAATTACTAGAAAATAAAAAATATGCAAACAAATTTAAAAATTACTTTATGCTCGTAGTGAGATATCTTAGGTATATCTGTTTCTAGGTCAAAATTATAAATCACACAGTAATAACTTTTTGCTATACATAAATAATATTAATAATAAATCGTAGTGAAAATCCAATAAATCAAAATCATCATCCGTATTTATTTTTGTAAGTCGACATGTATTATATATGTTTACGTTCATTAATTGCATTCGCTATTTCCGTAACTCACCGTAAATTGGTAACGCGATATTTACATATAAACACGGACCTTATGAAAATAAAGCAAAACACAACCGTACATAAATAATGACAGGCATCCTTGGTGTCGGTTGTTCCGAACTACAAACAAATATTGCGGAATTTCTAAAAAAAAAACTTTAAAGATATTTTTAATGTTTATTTTTTTGTAGGTATATTTAATGTTATTTTAAATGAACATTTAATGTTCTTTATGAACAAGTATTCAAATTATATTTAATGTTTTTTAAGTGTACATTCAATCTTTGTACAAGACATATTTTATTTTTACAATTTTATTATTATGTTGAAAGTTTATTTGAAACGTACATTTTATATTTATTGAATGAATATTTATATTTTTTAAGAACATATTTATTGTTTTTAATTTATGTTTTTGCATTTAATGTTTTTATAAGTCATACTTTATTTTTACAATTTTAAGGTTAGTTTTAAAGTTTTTAAATGCACAATTCATGTTTTTTGAAAATAAATTATTGTTTTTAAAACATGTACATTCGCGGTGGCAATCGCAGGCCCGACAACCGCAACACCGTCAATCAAATTCCCGACGTTCGAAATCCCGAAGTTCAAAATACCCACGTTTGAAATGCCGACTGTATCGAAATCCCGACAACCATAATCCCGACTATATTAAAATCCCGACAACCATAATCCCGACTGTATCAAATCCCGACTATATCAAAAATGTCTACAATAACATTTTTAAATTATGGTTGTTAAGATTCTGATACAATCGGGATCATGGTTGTCGTTGATATAGAGTCGTTGATATAGTGTCGTTGATATACAAAATACGTCAAAGATTTAGGAAATACATGCATCCAAATAAAATAAATAATTAAATTACACATGGAAACATTTTAAAAACATTTAATTTCTCATTATACATATTGCACATACATTGTCAAAATGCACATACATAATTCACTGCTACTCGTGTTAATCCAAAACGTGCGTCTTCTTATGATGAATTGGTTCAAAATCTACTAACAAAATAGTTTGAGCTGGCTGTACATATGCATACTGATAGAAAACAGTACAACGGTGCCAACGCCGTTGTAATTGGTTGGATTTATACCGTTTAAAAAAAATCGCATAATAAAGGACCCCACAAAAACAGGTTCCACTGTATTTTTAATGTTTTTTAAATTCACATTCAATATTTTTATATGTCATATTTGTTATTCAAAATCATATATTTCTTCTAATGCTTATATGATTATATTTAAGATATGTTTTATGTTTTTTTGATACAAATTCAATGTTTTTCAAGGGCAGTTTTTATCCTATTTAATAAAATGTTTATAATATTTGTAAAGATAATTAATGTTTTCTGATAACATATCTTTAAAAACAAATTCAATGATTTCACAAGTCAATTTTTACAATTTTATTGTTATAAAACATAAACATTCTAAAAATAAATTACGACTTCTAAAAACATTAAAAATGCTTTTAATAATGTTTTTCTTAATGTTTTTTAAAGCTATATTAAATTTTTAAAGGATTATTTAATTGTTTTTTTTTGTAAAGTTTCTGAGCAGACGGAAGAACATAAAAGGCGCGTGTAATTAAGGAAGCAAGCGGACTACAAGGATTATATATATATAACGCAAGTTACGACGCGGTTAACTCGGGACATCATAAGCACGGAGCGCATAAATTTGAAAATTAATTCAATTTCCACTGCACACTTTCCCAATTAAAACTTTTTTATTGGGTGAATTTTGCTGCTGCCCGCACTCAATTATAAGTAAAATGAAGTCCGTTTGTTGTTGAAGGAAAGCGAAAGAGTCACAATAATAAGAACAATAAATTGATGTAGAATCAGAGTTGTTGAAATAATAAACATATATTTATCTGCTTAACGCGCGGTAACGACAGACTAACAACGGACAAAAACCGTCATCATTTAAACACTTGGCGCCAAACTTTTTTGCCTACAGAAATACTAAACGTTCTAAACATATCAATTCGCTATATTCCAATGTCATTCAACATATAACAATTTTAAGTAAAGTCTTTAAAGATAGTTTAGACTATAAACTTTAGATTAACTTTAACTAAACTAATATAATTTACTCACATTTTAGTCTTAATTAAGATTAGCAATATCTTGGATTGAATGGACCAGTTAGAAGTGTCATGTCCGGCAACCGAATGGGATTTATAGAATCGGTTTTGGCTGGATGACAATTTCGGAAAGGAAAGCGGTAATGCATCAAAGTTCAATTAGTTTGCTCATCATCTGAACGGACGTTCGTTATTCGCACTCGAAAAACCCAGTTGAAATAAACATGGACGCAGTCCGTAAACAGCATCTATCATTTCCCCAAGTCATTCACTAAATAGAGATTGATTTCCGAAAACGTGTGAAAACAAAGGCAAATTGGAAGCACCACAGTGTCTACAAAATTTTTGTTTTTGTTCAAATGAAAAACTGGGTTTCTCCAAACATATTAAGTCTCGAAGAAATGTTCTTAATATTTATTTCAAAATCCTCGTGACGTACTCCAAAAATCCATTAAACTTAAGTAGTAAAGCTTAATATAACATTGCTACCCAAAATTTAGGTTGTTTATGCATGAAAATAAACTTTTATGTAACTGTTTAGAAATAGAAACATATTCAATATTATTTACAATTTTCAATTAATTTTATTTTTGTGATTAATTATACAATATTAGATAGGAAGGCTTACAATCATTTAAATCAAATTTTTAACTTTGCTAATTGATCAAAATTATTTTATTAATATTAATAAAGTTTATTCACTTATTGTGAGATTATGCAGATTATATTACTTGTATTAAAAATGAAGCTGAACCTAATGCTCACCGAAGCAACAGATTATTCCTGATACAAGACTTCCTTATGTACCAAAAGCCAATGGAAAAGAGAATAACATCATGTGATAAAGCAGATATGTTTGCAGATCATTTCTGAAGAATTTTTAAACCACTTCCAATGGAAGAAGACAAGGTAGTTAAAGCTTGTTTATCTTCTCATTCCAATCAAAGTCAAATAAAGTAAAAAAAGACATTAGTCTATGACTTAATAAGAGGAAAACAATTGAAAGATCTTCCAATGAAAGGAGATGTAACAATTACCCAAATATTCAATAGTATACTACGTACAGGTTACTTTCCAAAGCAGTGGAAATTTCCACAAATTATAATAATAGCAAAGCAGGAAAACCTGCCAAATAAATCAAGTTATAGAGACCCATACAGCGTCAATAAACAGACCATAAGTTTGACTTTTCTTACAAACACCATTGTAAATACCATCTACAAAGACCTAGCGTTCAAATATTATATAAAACAAAGAAGAACTTGACATACAACTAATAAAATCATAACTCGAAAATAGAATATTTCAGACAAAAATTGAAGATAAATACACCAATTTATGTCCGATGGAAACAGAGGTGCCATAAGGAAGTGTTTTAGTGCCTCTGTTTTACCTTCTATATATGGCAAATTTTCCTGAAATTAGCAGTAATTCCATTGCAACATTCGCTGATGATACAAAAATCTTGCCATATAATGATAATTCAGCAGTAGCATCTGAATATCTACAAGATGCTTAAAAAAATGTAGATTAGCAGTTAATGAAGTGAAATCCGTGTATGTCACATTCACACTAAAGCTAGACACCTGCCTAACTGTAAGACTTAATGGCCAAGATTTGCACAAATCAATAAAAGTCGAATATACAAATTATCCATAGGTACCATTATTCCATATGATTAGAGATACTTGTAAATTAAGACATACTTATGTTCTTAATAATTCTATTTTTTTGATATATATTTTCAGTATTATTTTTTATATAGTAAATATGTACATTTTCAAATGATTTCAACTATTTATATATCAATATCAACATATCAATTTATATATCAAAATGTAAAATTTGTAAACTATAATTTGATGTACAATGAAATATTGCATATACAAAGGTTTATTGACCGCCTTCTTCTTCTATTATAAAAAGTATTTAATTTTTAAATTATTTTAAAAATATTTATTTTATTGTGTAACAATTTAGCTTTTATAGACTACTTATATTTGTTTTCTCTGAAATAATCAGAAATGTATGTCACATTTAATTAAGTTTTTGTATATAAATAGATATAAACTGTAAATATAAATTCTTTAATTAAGTTCATTTATGTTTGAAGCGGTTAGAGACTATTATGATATAACTAAGGATGTTTATCGCATCTTAAATTAGAGACGTCTAGCATACTATAAACATTTGTCAATTTCATTTAATCTTGTTGATTAAAGCAATTCATTAATCAACTCATTGAAGGATTATTTAGATTATAATAATAATCTAAGTCTATTTTTAATTTATTATTAGGATTAATTGAATGACAAAATATATAGTTTTTTTTTTTTAATTATTATAAAAGTACTGTAGTTTTATAAACAAATGACTATTAATTATAAATAATAATAGTAAACAAATCATTTCATGACAATGTACACAATAATAAACTAGATAACAATCAAATCAAGAATAATTATATTACGACTCTTTCTGCTATAGACATGACTTCGAGGGAGAAGATAATAATAGCTACACGTTTGCTGATGACATTGAAATTCTATAATAATACATAAAATAAGATCTATATAATCGCATTTGCTAGAAAACTGAATTATATTGAAAGAAAGAATTTAAATAATCAATCAATGAAAATTCTAATTTCCACAGGACATACACAACAATGTTTAATAAAGAAAACTTCCTATTCACTATTGATACAAAGCACGAAATAACTTAAATTATTGCGTTAAAGTTTCAAAGTAATGAAATCATTTTTTACCAAGAAATTTGAAAGATGTGACTAAACATAAAATCATAGATTAGTCACAGTATATTTTTTTACAAACGTAAACATGTAGCAATATATAAAAGTAAATATATTGTTAAATTATACAAAGGTTCTAATCGAAGTGCCTAAGAAATATTATTAGGGCTCCATGGTTCGTCAGGAATAAACAAATACATGAAGATCTTCATATTGATAGACTGGAGTCACATACTAATGTTTTGACTATTGGCCTACTCGACAACAGTGAAACCACAAACAGGCTGAAGCGTTGCAAAGCACTAGATTTAGTATATAGATTTAAGTAAATATTAATGTTCAAATAATCATAACTGGGAAAGATTATCCATTTAATGTCATCCGCGATCTTAAATTTACTCAATGTTCACATTGATGAACAGATTGTGAATAAAAATATTGGGACAAATCCTAAAGAACGGAAACAACACCGAGAAAATTACAAAAATATAATCCGTTTTTTCGGGACATTAATCCGTTTAAACGGGACAATAATCATGTGAATTCCCGCTGATGTTGGGGTTTTATTTGACATCATTAAAGTGTATTTTGTACAACTATAATCTCTTTGGACAAATTCTTCCAAAATACATACCATGATAATTTAATTTAAGTTTGAACAATACATTTTCTTTTCTTCCAGAATTTTTATAATTTTTTATTATGTATCACGAATACAATTTTGTAAGATGTATGCATTATATATGTGACTTGCATAGTTATGTGACTTATTTTATTTTGTGAAATTTATTAAATAAAATTTTAAAAACACTTTATTTTTCTGTTTAAACATATCTTAATACTATATGCGTTTTATGTTTGTATTTAAACTATTATATATAATTATATAAAATCTTTAGATGGCATTCATTTTCAAAGTTTTCATTTGCTTCTGGCGTAAATCGAAGGTCAAGTGTATATATTATTTTTTCCTAAATATAGATTCGTATAGTACCGTTGAGCGGGTTCCGTTTAATTTTTATTGATTCCTACTGCTTTTATGAATATAGGTCTTTCTGGCCTAAACTAAACATTACTTGACAAAATAAAAATAAATTCTCAAAAAATAATGCACAAAATTATTTTTGAATAGATAATAGATGTTTTTTTTTCTTAATACAGACAAGTCCCTTTTTGGACAGTTTATGTTTACGGATTTAATGTTCTCGATTAGTGCGGTTTCAAATAATCCAGGATATTGGCGGAAACAATTAAAACAATTTGATTAAAATTTTCAAGCATTTAATTTATTCTCCATTCAGAACGTTTCATTATTGTGATGTGCTATGTTTACACTTTTATTTATAGCTTTATAGCCTTATATTTAGCTTCAAATTACAAAATAATAAACGAGTAGCAACGGCGTTATGATTATTAATTACCTCTAGTTAATAATAGAATAGACAAAGTTATGCTTACATATGTGCATGCATTTAAAGCAGGAAAATATTTAAATTATTTAGTAAATATACCATTTTTTTGAAATTAGTTGTAAGGTTTTAGAATTCACATAACGTTTAGACCAATGATTCAAAAAATGGGCGCTGTAGCAATCCAGTGGGCAGTAGAAATATTAATACATATATCGTTCAGTTTAATAGCTAGTTTAATATTAAAATTTAAAAAAATAATTTCCAGGGGGCGCTGAATGATGTTTTTTCTGGAAAGGGGGCGGTAGATCAAATAAGTTTGGGAACCACTGGTTTAGACAAACATGACCAACTTATTTCGTTTACTAGCTTCATTCATTTGGACAACTATTATCTTAAACTTAAAAAACGGCGAAAAAAAATAAATTATAGCTTGTTTTGATAAAATCAATTCGTAACTATCTTTAAGAACCTGAAGATGTGAATTTAGAAGATACAAAGAAAAGAACGAATAATTTGTTTTATTATTTAATGATCTATAAACAATTAAACCCAGCGTTTTGTTTTCTATTTCTGTAAATTTTGTATGTGCAATAGATTCCTGTGAGCTATAGAAAATAAGTTGTAAAAATCCCTTTTCTCTATTTTTTTGCTGAATAATCGAAAACCGGTTTAAATCGGTTTTGTGGAGAAGTAGAGATTCGAAAACCGTTTTTTTAAGTCGATTTTAGTATATTATATTTTGTAGAAAGCAATTAATAATTATTAAACAATATGATTGCAATTGTTCATAAATGAGATTATTTTGTATATTAATTTGGTTGTGGATATATTAAATTTAGTGGAAAACAATTGTAGTTGTTTCGTTTGATTTCGGTGTCATTTCTATTTTTCATCATGTCGCGGGAGGAGGTAATGGTCCTCTCTCTCCCATCCAAAATACTGGTATTCCACTAAACTAAAAATACCCAAACACGTTGTACACGATTATAATAGAGTCCAAGTGGGTCCGAAATAGCGACCCACCCAACTTTATTTATGAATGAAACGCACTGGACGGAATCGCGACGTGCGCAAAAACGGCGATACTAAAACAATAAAATACACATTAATCACCTCTTAAGAAACACACAAAAGGATAGGAATTAATTTCCATCAAAAAAAAAAATATTCATCAAAATTTATTTAGTCTAGACTTGTAATTATATCTACCATAAAATTATCCATTTCTGTAAGTAAAAATTCCTGCACGGATTTATATTTTTCTTTTTGTTCTGTTTCCTTCACCTCCCCGACTCGCATTCTATATTGAGTCCATTTTTTTGGCAACTCGGATATAGGTGATATAATGAATACACCTAATTGTGTCAGAATACGTCAGAATATTTTGTCCTGTGCCGTATTTTCATTTTATTTTCCGAACAGAAAACCAACCGCATTCCCGTTCGAACGCCAATAAATCACCGGTAATTTGTATCGAGTCAAAACAAACTGTCCATTCGGATATTAATAATATTTGTAATAAGGTTACATACATATTTAATGCTTATATTATGTGTTATTTTCTAAAATCAATGCCATTGTAAAAATTCAAGCTTTCAAGATAGTTATGTAAAATAATATCTCGTAAAATGCAGGTATCTGGTTCCATAATATCCCGCACTGTTTGAAACTAATTTAGGACTTTAAAAAGCAATAAAAATAAACATAAACATAGAACAAATTTTATAGAGAGGTTTATAATTAGCTTTTATTTTTCTAAATTAAAATTTGTTTATTTTTGAAGCCGCACTATGTGAGGAATTAATTTAATTAAGATAAATTTCAATTTCAGATTGATATTACATTTGTTTTTTGACTTCGTTTTTAATTTAGAATCTTTCTTTTTGTACATCACAAAATTAATTATAAAAATAAAGTTAGAAATTGAGAACTTAGATATAATTGAATAGATAGAATGTCATAGTTTGAAGTGTTTATTTGTATTTTGATAACGATTTTTAATAAATCGTAAAGGAAAGGTTGAGTAAACAATCGGGTAAATTATAAAGTAAAGATTCGTGGAAGCAAACAAACTTTTATAGAGAAAGTTACAACAACTATATAGTTTTACTTCCATCAAAAATATGTGTAGTAAATCGTTAATGATTGACGTGAAATCAAACAAGTTTAATAAATCTGAAGTCAAAAGTCAGAATATTATTAACATATATTTTGAAATTAGAAGACTAAGTAAAACAATAGAAAATTATGAAATTAATTTATTTTTATCAGAGATTTCTATACATTTATATAAATATGCTTTGACCCAGTTTATGAATTTTTAATTCGAATTTCCAATATGGTTTAACTATTTCATTTAAAATTTATACGCAATTTATAAACATACGAAGTTTGAGCAAAATTAATTTATACAAAAAAATGCATGAATAAAAAAGGCTTTCATTTAATAATTAATATTTGTAATGAAGAAAAGCAAATATTAATTTATTACATATATGCAATAAATTATATTTACAATTTTCATACAAAAAAAATAGTGATTTAACAAAGAAATTCATAATTTAATAATAATGATATTTCTTCATCCATTTAATTTTGTTTATACATAAGTTTGCAAATATTGCAGTAATTAAGAAATGAAACTAATTAAAAGTTTTTGAGTTTAGCATAATATTATTTGTTTATTTATAAATATAATTGTTGAGGGTTTAATTTTCAATTTGTATTATTTATTTAATTTTAATACTTAAATTTAATAATGAAACTAATCCAAATTCAATTGAATAATGACTGTGAATGATTACGTATAAAAAATTAAATGTTTTATTGTTAAAGATAATTAGATTTAGTAATGCAAATAATTATAATTAGTTGGAAGAGAGCTAATGACATCCAGTAGAAGTGGATTAAAGTGAATTATTTATTACTTTTTATTTATTAATACAGTAATATTAAAGTATGTTATTCAAAATTAAGTATCCTTTTATAATTAGAAAAGAGAAACGTTAATCATTATAAGTTAAAAGCAATAGATTTAAAACTAAATTCTAACTAGTAGACTTACAGAAAATATAACAAAATGTATAGACTTGTAAAATAAATGTAAAAAAAATATATATTTTCTATTTTAGCGTAACGTAAACTACTTAGTCATGCGAGTATTATTATTCCTAAATTTAGTCTATACCTGGTAATTTATCGATTATGTACTTCATCGGATAATGTATTCCGAAAACATAAACATAAACATAAATATATATCCTGGAGTTATCTCCCAAAATGAAATAATATTGTTCATTTTCGGTTAAAAATGTTTTCCAATTCAATATTCAATGTATGTTAATATATTTTATTATAATTACTTCAATAAAATAACACAGTAGCATTAATAATGGTAATAATATATGTAACAGAGGTAGGAACAAACAAGTTCAAAGAGAACCGCATTCCGGTTTTTAATTTATTAAAGAGCCGCACTTAACTCAACAAAGAGCCGCATTTGCTATCGCTTGGTATATCTTATCAACAAAGTATGTATTTAAATCGTGAAATATTTATTGCATTATTTCCATTAAATGCAATGAAAATCCAGAAAAATGTGCAATATTGAAGATTTAGTATATAGATTGAACAGATTTAGTTTAAAGTAATTTTTTTAACGATTTTGTTGATCTAAAAAACATGTTTACTAAAGTATTAATTTATAAATAAAAATACTTGCACTTTAATTATATATAAATACAGCATTACCCCGATTGGTTCGGGTTCTGACAATATCCCATACTGTTTGAAACTGGAGAAATCGAGGATTTGAAAACCGCTTAAAAAATTGCCTCAATTAGTGCGGGTTCTGCCAATATCCCGTATTATTTCCGTATATAATATCTGCTTAAAAATAAACTACCCCGATTAGTACGGTTCTGCCAATATCCCGTATTATTTCCGTATTATCGAGGATTTGAAAACCGCATAAAAATAAACTACGCAAGAAGAGACTTGACCATATAATAGAAAAAAACGTTTACCAAATATGAAAAAATCCTAGAAAATATTATGTGTATCATTGAAAAAGTATAATATTGGAGATTACTGTACTGTATGAAACCGGACAAATCGAGGATTTTTAAACCAAACTATAGCAAATTCGGACTATACGAGTTATTGCTGTATACAAGATTATATAAGTTATAAAATGAATGCTTAGTGCATACAACGAATCAGTATTTTATTAAAATCATTTTACTATTAAATTATACAATGTTCATGAGTGCAGTTACAAATACAACTTAAAATAAACGTGTTATGTAAACGTTCTTCGATGAATCATGTAAAATACATCTAGTAAATAATTCGAATAGCTTTAAAGTTTCATATGTTTCATGAGTTACCATTTATTTTTATAACTTTTCAATAATATTTGCTTTCTGTTTACATTGTTATCAATTCTTTAAAAGAATTATTATGTTTGCAATCAAGGGCGATAGTCTGCTATTTGCATGTTTGATATATGACAAAGGTCGGCAACTTTTGCATAAAAGAGCCATTTGTCTGTTAAAAAAGAGCCGCAAGTAACATTACAATCAGTATTTTTCTAGTGAAATTAATTTTCCTATATAGTTTTACTGTGAGGACTGGGAGCCGTAACTCCTTACCAAAAGAGCCGCATTTGCCGACTCCATTTTTTAAAGGCTTTCTACTGTATAATTTATATAATACAACAAAACTTATTTTACTTACCATTTTTCTTAAATTATAATTTCATTCTTGCTATGATTTCTATAATTTCTATAATTTCTATGAAAATACTAGTTATTAATGTTTTATAAATATCAGTTGTTGTAGAATCAGACATAACAAACATTTTGTCGAATTGAACAAATCGAAATTATTGTATTTAACAAACAACTTGACTGTTGTCGAAATTACATGAAATCACATTTTAATAACTGGTAAAGTCTGGCCGAGAAATATTTCATTTACAAGGTCTTTAATAATATTTACATATTGCCGATTGTAATAATATTTACACAAGATTTTGATTCCCGTCTAAATTAAAACGATGCAAATACACACGAGAAATGCCAACAGAAAATCGCGAGTTCGAAAATGTAAATCTTTCAGATATATACTGACTATATTTCCATTCGAATGTTGAACTCAATTCATTGTATTCATTGAAAATCCTTCAAAAAAATTCTGTACGTTTATAAATACATTTGAAAATTCCATTATAAAATAGATTTATTTCAAGTTTCAAGTAAATAAGAAGGTTAATAACCTATTATTTAATTTTTCAATACTTTACAAAATTTAGATTTATTTTATTCATTTGTATTTTTAATTATTTCTTTGTATTTATAAAAATCGTCGAAACAAATCGTAATTTTGAAAAATATGATAAATTTCACTAGAAAATACATGAATACTTGGCATAGTTCCAAAAATATCCCGCACTGTTGGAAACCGTACTAATCGAGCACTTGAAAGTGCACATGAATGAACAGCACTAAAAGAGATTTAATTGTTTAACAAGAAATGATCTTTTATGTATAAAAAATACTAATTTTGTGCAGTAAATTTTAGTTGTTTTCTTTACTACAGTAATTCCGGACTAATCGGGGCCGCATTATGCGAGGTATTCAGTATATAGATTTACTAAAAATCTCTATTCCATAATTTATTATTCTTACATTTCTCGTTAAATATTTACGTGAAAAAATACAAATCTATACCAATTTTTAATAAAATTCTTACAAAATTCCACACAAAACAAATCTTATTTTTGTATAATCATTGAAAAATACATATTTTTAATTAAATAGTAAATTCTATTATAAAATTAATTAATCACTTTACTCATTTTTTATCAATTATATAAAAATATTTTTATTTAAAATTAATAATTTAAGCATTCTGGTAAAAACTCTTTAATTTCAATATACTATTAATGTTTCCAACTTCTTTTATGTTTTCAAATTTAAGATAAGTTGGACTATTAACTAAATCACATATATTCCTAGAACGGTTACGTCTATGCTGATAGTGTCACCATAATTTTGGTAGTTTTAACTTCAGCGAGAGTTCTTTTTATATAACGCCCACACTCTATTCATAGAAGTAAGTAACACATCAACTTACATAAAATTATTTAGAAACATATCAGTACTTTGTGTTTGATACAAAAGTACTCATTTTGTTAAAATTTAAAAGTCTAAATCATAATATTTTCATTTTAGTCTATTAATTATTGGCAAAAATTTCTTGTCAATTTATTATTGTAAGTCACAATAAATCATTTGAAATTTTACATTTATTATGGTATATTATGTAAAACAAACATTAGTAATAATTAGTAAAGAATACTTCAACATAAATCGTATACATAATTAAAAACTACTTGTTTATAATGTGTACAAAATAAAAATAATGATTATAATAGTTAAGCATCGTCGGTGGAGGATATAATTATAATTGCAAAAAATTGAGAATGAAATGTTTTCAGTCAATTTAATGTTGAGAAAAAAATTCATCTAATATTTTGAATAAATACTGTAAGTCATTTGAAATTTGTCATTGATTAAAGAGTGAAAAACGTGTTTAATCTCATGATTACTTTACTTCTTTGTATAAATAAAATATTTAAATTAGTAATGCTTAATAATTGTAACAATAAGCATCTTTAATGAACACCTAATTAATTTAAAACTGCTTTTGTGTAGCAAATTAAGTAAAGTTAAGTAACGTGTGTGAATGATTGATAATTACTGTTTTAATTTAAGCTATAATTTTGGATTAATTTATAAAAATATATAAACTTATTTGATGAAATATTTCCTGAAAAAATATAGAAAAGTTATAATATTTTTTTGCTTTTACTGGAATCTTCAATTTTCACGTGATATATAAATAGAATGTTTACTCAATATGGTTTTTGATGTAATAATTTTTTTTTATCAAAGAACAAAGAAACATATCAATTCACAATACGCTACATCTCAAATTGTATCTTCATTTTAATTTTCTGAATAATTTTGAAAAAGTTTATTAGAAAAAAAAAATGAAAATTTTCCTAAAGTTCGCATCAACTAAAGTAATAAATGTTTCATTATTTTATAATTCTTGTATATTTTAATACAAAGAGAAATCAATTCTGCCAATAGCTCACTTTATTTAAAACCGGACTAATCGAGAAACATTTTTTTTCAATTATAATTTAGTGTGTTTCAAAATTTTCAAACCGAACTATTATAAATCCGGACTGATCGAAGCTGTACTGTACGAGTTTAAACATTTCAATATAATTATATAAAAAATATATTTTACATAAGCACATTTATCAGAAAACAAATAACCGCATATAAAGGATATACAGTCAAGTTTCGAATAATCCGATAACAAATATTTGTGTAGAGTTTTCTTTTGATAAAAAATTAGTTTGATACAAAACTTTCAAACCGGATTATGATAAATTCGGACTGATCGAAGCCGTACTATGCGAGGTACTCTACATGTTACAATTCTAGTAGAATATCTTATTGTAATTAGTTAAAAAAATTCAAAATAATTCTTTAAAAAATTTTACAAAAACATATTTATGAGAAAAAAAAAGATTAATCAAACGATTGATTTAAATTTAAATTACATATAATAACGTATAAATAATGGGAAAATGCGGTGGATGCGCCAGGTGCATATTAATTGGAGCTTATCAAAGCCTACATTATTCAAGTCGGCAATTGCATAGTAAAACGAAAAGGTTGTCTTCAACAATTGATCGATTCATAAGTAAATTTGATGTAATAATAGATGTATGCAAATGGAAAAAAGCAATTAGAGCAAGCGTGTACGATCGATGTCCATCGCGAATGACATAATGATGATTGATGGTCTTCGAGCATTGAAAAAGATACACATATATTTCTGTATGTTTGTTTTGCGCAAAGCGGGAGTTTTAAACGCACCTGTTAAGAAGTCTTAAATAAAAGTGGAACAAGAGTAGCCGAGGGGTTGGATTCTTATGTAAACACGCGCGCGATTTTATTCTCTTTGTTCTATATAATGTTTCACTTTCGCGTATTATTACTTTTTAATTTAAATTGATTTACTTTTTGGTTTATTTTCGAAATCCTGTCCCGTTCCTGCTGATCTGCAGCAGGAACGATGTTTGGATGTTGACTGCGGCGCGGAAGTGAAGATGTGGTTTAGTGGAGCCAAAATAATCGCGCGTGCGTTTATTTTCCTCACACACACATATACGCATATATATATATATACACGCACATTATAATCTCGTTTCAGGCTGAAAGAAACCGGCGGCAAAATCGTAAAACAAAAAGAATGTAAACTATATATATTCCGAGTAGTTAATTAGAAGAAGCTCTCTTTTATCTATTTAATGAGGTGTCCGAATCTTTGTCTTAGTCAATTCCTCATGTTCCCACCGAAATATGGGTGAAGTTATTAATAAATTTCTGTAGCTTTGTGCGAACGGAAAGTTCTAGCAACAAACCCTGACAAATATTTGAACGTCACGGAACGGAAATCTCGGTGTGTATTTGCTTTGCGTATTTCTGCACATTCGTTTGTGCCATTAAAGTTTCATGTGTGTTCCTTTATAAGTTCATTTAGTTGTCGATTCGTTACGCGAACCGACAAAGCGAACTTCTTAATGAATCATTTAAATACTCTTTCACGCTTAATACGGTTTACTTCTGAAAACAACTTTCTTTTGTTTCGCTCTCGATCGACGGTCCTTGGAACTTCTTTATAAATTATTATCCTTGCAAGTTTCTTACGTTTCCCTCTTTTGTTCGCAGATTAAGGTTCTGTCACAAGTTGCATCTTTCATGGCGACTGAGCTGGATTAGCATCTTCGCGACGGATGGAAAAACGGAGGAATTTGCGGAAATGTGTATACATTTAGATTTATGCACCTCAAGCGAAATATCTTTTATGAAAGAAACGTAATTCATTACGAAAATTGCGCATTAAAGACATTTTTTTAATTAATTCTTGTTTTGGTATAAATATTCTCATAAAATATTATTTTTTCTTTTTAATTTCACAACTAATTTCACAAAAATCATATTATTATTTTTAAATAAAATATAAAAAATTGTACAGAAAAATCAATAAGAAGCAAGAGAAATAAGCACACATACAAGTATATAAATAAAAATATGTACTCACTCAAATAAACAAAAATAAAATAAATAAATGAGTTGAGAAAAAAATGTTTATAATTATTAAAGAAAAAATATAATTATAAACCAATTATAGTTTTACTATCCTTAACTCACTTATTTAATTAATTAATTATCGAATATTTGTGCAGATTCAAACACTTAATTGAAAAATTAGTAAAAAAAAATATTGTTTTATACAGAGATAATCTTTTTTTCATTTATACGATTAAGTCTCAGTTTATTTCTTGTATGCATTTAGTTTTCTAGATTAGCCGGTATCAAAGAGTTCGGGATATTGGCAAAACCGGGATATTTTATGTATTCGTTTCAATTCATTTTAATGAAAACAAATTTTGATAATCAATATTTTAATGTTCTGTTTAAAGCAGCGTTTTCCAAACTGTGAGGCGCGCCTCCCTGGGGAGGCGTGGACTAGTCTAAGAGGAGGCGCGAATATTAGTAGCAGTGAGCAATTTTCCAAATATCTGCTAAAGTATAGATACATTCCTGTGCTCTTATCCATATTGCTGTAATACGCGTTCAAAGTTGAAAAATTGAAACGTTCGAAAAAGCAGTGTTTTCATATTTCATTGATTTTCTCGAAAACAATAATAGATAGAATGAATCCAATATATGCATATTAAAGCGGAATGGGGAATCCAGCAAGTATAGATACATGCCTGTGCTCTTATCCATATTGCTGTAATACGCGTTCCTTTTATGAAATGGAGGGGGTGGGGAGGCGCCAAATGATTACATACTTTTGAGGGAGGCGTAGTAACATCAAGTTTGGAAACCACTGGTTTAAAGTATGATTGATTAGTTGATATGATGCTTTGTGATTCTTACTCACATACAATCGAGGGTCCTAGATGGCAGGTAGTATCACTATTTGAGAGTCTTAAACAAAATTGTATTTGGGCTCAATTATTTACTTGTTTATCAATAGTTAAGTCTCCTTAAATCAAAAAACTATTACACAAATGATTATAATTATAATATTTAAAACATTAAGAGATATGAAGGAAAATAATAAACAAATTTTCTACACATATTATTTTAAAATATTATATAATGTCTAACATTTTCATTATAATTGCAAAACTTTACATGTTAAAACCTAGTAGAATATAAATCCGCAAAATGATAAATTAAAGTAGATAGAGGCATATTATATAAGGTCGTCTTTAAGATGAAACGTATTCCATTTTCAAGTAAAAATCTAATATATTATAGACTTTGAACCGGAACTGAAAAATAAAATTTAAATTAGATTTTTATATAAATGTGACTAACAAATAGGATCCGCTCCCATAAACATTCGTACATTCGTATACAAAATGGAAAGATTTTTTTTTGTTAAATAAACTATTAACTTACATAAAACTTAAACCATCATCTTCATTAAATAAATTTTCGAAACCTATTGATTGAGCTTAGATGTTATTTATTAATTCTAGAATTTCTAGAAAATGGGGACTAAATAATATAAAGTCAATAACATATATATACAGGGTGTGTAAGTTATTTAAAGACAGATTTATTCTCGCCAATAAATTAGCAAATACTACAAAAGAAATAAATTTTATTTCTGAAAAATTTTAAGGATTGAAGATATAATATTTCTTAGTAAAATCAATCAATAAAAGCACCTCTATACGAGATTTAAATCGTCGACAAGCTTGAATGATTTTGATTCAAAGCAGACATTACTCTAACACTAGCAGCGCTAGCATTGACCTCTCACCCAAAAACGCATATCTTTTCAATCATTTAGTCATGTAGGGTTTTGCCATTACTTTTAAATTACTAACATTAAAAGTAGAATTTACTAGAATGCAGTACAACCAAGAAAAAATGATGTCCTCAAATACCTTACGCACCCAGTATATAATACAATAGATGAATTACAGTTATCATTTAATGTTGATGACAGATTAAAAAAAGTTAAGCAACATCTGTGAAGGCTATTACTTGGATGGATTCCAAATATTGTGATATTTGCGTGATGTTCGAATTCAAATAATTATTTTCAAGTTTATTTAGTGTAATCTTATGGTCTTGAAATACAACAATACCTCGCATAGTGCGGGTGATCAATTACGGCAATACCTCGGACTGTTTGAAACATGACTGATTGAGGCACTAAATACATACAAAAATAAACCGCACAAACATTTAATTTTTTTCAAATTTTTTAAACCGAACTATATTGAATCCTCGCTATTGCTTAACATCTGTATAGAAAATTGATAATTAACAGATTATGATCGGTAGATTTAATGTGATTTTTCTTAAATATAATAGCAATTGATACTAAAATTTCTAATGGAAATAAACATATTTAATTATTATACGAATACTATTAATTTTCTTGGAATTCAATTATATTGAAAAGTGACACGAAAGAAAACTCATTATAAAGAGAGAAAAAAAAAACGCGGAATTGAATTGCGAGACGTAATTTCTATAAATTTCAAAGGAACATTGTGTGGAAGCAAAATTGAGTTGAAAACGATTTGAAAATTGTCAATTACACATGTATTGAAATGAGCCGCATTGCATACAATGCGTTTCGTAACGGAATGCAAGTAAGAAAGTTTCATTGCAACAGCACATTTATTTCGTCTGTTATTATAATAATGTTGTAATTGCTGATATTGTTGTTGTTTGTAAATTTTAAATATTTGACAGCAATAATGCGGCTTCAACAGTCCGGAATAAGTATAAATATCTCAAAATAAACGAATTAATGAAAATAAATACACAATATATATATATATATAAATCAACTTTTTTTCTTACAGTCAAGTCTCTTTTTGTGCGGTTTATTTCTTGTGTGGATTTAGTTCCACGATTAGTCGGATACCGTTTATTTTTTGTTTATATTTAGTTCCTCGATTAATCCGGTTTTATCATTATTAGATACGGTTTATTTTTTGTATATATTTAGATCCTCGATTAGTCCGATTTTATTATTGGCGAAACCATTAGCATACAGCACCATGTAAGTGTAAAGCAAGACATCACATAGTGAGGTTTCGATTAGTGCTAATTCACTAATGCGGTTTAAAAATTTCAAAAAATATAAATAATTGAACAAATCAAAAATTCTAAAACTTTGTACACAAAATTTTCATATTGTACCGTTTATTTTTTGTTAATATTTAGTTCCTCGATTAGTCCGGTTTTTTCATTATTGGATACGGTTTATTTTTTGTATATATTTAGATCCTCGATTAGTCCGATTTTATTATTATTGGCAAAACCATTAGCATACAGCACCATGTAAGGTATTAATGTAAAGCAAGACATCGCATACTGCGGTTTCGATTAGTACTAATTCACTAATGCGGTTTAAAAATTTCAAAAAATAAAAATAATTGAACAAATTACTAATTTGTACACAAAATGTTGTTATTGTACCGTTTATTTGTTGTTTATATTTAGTTCCTCGATTAGTCCGGTTTTATCATTATTAGATACTATTTATTTTTTGTATATATTTAGATTGTCGATTACTCCGATTTTATTATTATTGGCAAAACCATTAGCATACAGCACCATGTAAGGTATTAATGTAAAGCAAGACATCGCATACTGCGGTTTCGATTAGTACTAATTCACTAATGCGGTTTAAAAATTTCAAAAAATAAAAATAATTGAACAAATTACTAATTTGTACACAAAATGTTGTTATTGTACCGTTTATTTTTTGTTTATATTTAGTTTCTCGATTAGTCCGGTTTTATCATTATTGAAGGGACCAAGCGCTATGTGAAGTATTATTGTACTTTAATACCTCACATAATGCGGTGCAATCAGTGCAATTTCACTTACGGTTTGAAAATTTCAAAAACAAACTTAATTTTAATTAAGAAAAAATAAATTCTAAACAATTAGTACATAAAGATATTTATCAATTCAAGTCACATTTTGTGCTGTGTTAATGTTCTCAATTAGTCGTCACTGTTTCAAACGGTGAGGGCTATTACGATTGTCCGCACTATGCGAGGAAATGCTGTAATTTATTTTTGTGTTGTGTATATATATAAGCATTGTAATAATTGTTTCGAAAACGAGTTTCGGTCGTCTCTCCGTGCCCATGGATAGGTCTGCAGGTATTAAGAATAACGACCGAGCAATTTCATGTCGGCTCAATTAAAGAATAATAATTTTATTGTGCAGTCGGCTATAAAACTGAAAACTGTACGCATTAAAACGTCGCGCAAAAATGCCTTTTATATGTATTTCTTTAATTTCCTTTCGCGTTCTTCATTTTCTACGACACAACTGTTCGTTTATTTTTATATTTTTTTCCCTCTTCTGTACAACCATTACAACGTCTAGTAACATGTATACAATGTCTCATCGATTCAGTAGATCCGATAAACAGCGATGTCCCCATTGTTAGTAAATAACTCGGATTTCCCCTCACCTGCGTGTGTTACATTTTGTCCTGGATATTGAACGGAAAACAGATCACCTTCTTTTATATTTTATAAGAAAACAACAAGCAAACAATAAGAAAACACAAAAGCAAAATTAAAATAAACCAAGGACAAATCAAATGATAACATAACCAATAATTTGAAATTAAATCAAAAAGATGCGTAAACACAGTAAAGAAAACAAAATTTCACAAAAATTAATAATCTAAATTTGTATATATCGATATATAAATTTTTAATAATATATACACCATTTTTATCTATTCTCCTTTCTTCAATTTTAACATAACTTAAATATTGAATGCTCCCATAATTTATAAGATTTTCGTGAAAAAAAATGCAGGTGATTTTTTTTATGTCGACTAAAAATTGAACGGAAATCGGAATGTGTACTGTTTGCTGAATACTGCATGTAAAGTAATACAACTCAGTCTAGCTGCAACAATTTTTGTAGGATAGTAAAAGACACATAAGGGCTGGTTTTGTTATGATTTATATCAGTTAAATTGTGCGGAACTCATACATCGTAACGGTTTATGTAACCAAGCTTTAAAAATGGTCGTGCTCACTCGTTCTCTGTTAATTTGCGTGTCGTGTAGTGCCTGGTCATTATCGATCAATGTCTTGAATTTATCATTATTACTAGTAGACCTTTAAGGCTGAAATCACCAACTCTAAATGTATCTAATAATTTTCCCGCAGTTCTTTCAGTTAAAACAACTTCTCCATTAAAAACATTTATCTTAGTTATGACTTTAGTGGCATTTTTGGCTTACTAGTAATATAAAATATCAAGTCTAAAATACACTTTGTTTCCTTCTATATTTAAGAAGGCCCTAAAGTGACAGAAATAATTTGATGCCTACCAAGCTTTCTTTGAACCCTTAACTACTTCGCGCCGGTGTAAAAAATACACCAATTTCCTAAGAATTGATACCACATCTATATTTTCTTTCCCCCATCTATGACACTTAATGTTGTATTGATTGCGGCAGAAGGAAGTTGTTTTTGTGTACGTTAGTTCTTGCTCTGCAGTGTTGCTGTAATAACAGACTGTTGTGTCCAATAATTATTATTGTAATTGTTATTATTAATATAGTGTATTAACGAACTAGAGACATCCAAGGCGTCTCTTAGTCGCATTATTATATAAACATAAACATTAGCATAAAGGAATCTCTACCGTGATTCCAGTTCGATACACTTTAATATAAACAAAGGGGACCAAGCGTAAACATTTCAATTGATACTCCTATACCTTTACTCCAAATTCAAGTCCTTAATATAAACATAAAGATCGTTACATGTACAATCGTAATCGATCATCTTCTTCAAATAAACAAATGCATAGGAATTTGTCCCGGTCTTATAATAAACAAACCCTACTCCCAATCACAACTCCCAACCTGTATTAATAAGAATTAACTTTGTAAGTAATATAAGTATTTAGAATTAGTCTCAGTAAAACCTTCAAAGATTGATATAGTCTCAGTAAAACGTTAATATGATGAGCATAGTCTCAGTAAAACGTTAATATAACGAGCATAGTCTCATAAAATCCTAAGATGAGTATAGTCTTAGTCAATCTGTCGATTAAACTGTCTTGGAAAGGGACCCCAAGAGTACCAATTATAATAAACTTGTTTTAACCAATTGAATTATTTAATTCCCAACTACTGAGACTCCACAACGACAACACCATACCCCTACTCAGCAATGACAATTTTGATTCAGAAATTATATTTATTATTATATTAATGTATTACAAATAGTTATGAATTTAATAAAAAACATTAGTTAACATGAAAAAGTTAGTACATAGAAATTTCACAACCTTTCAGAATAGTTAATTATATTTAACAATTTTGATATATTTATCATCGCCAATTACACTTATCAAAAATAGTCTATTTATAATTTATTTATTTACTAATTTTTAAAAACTTATCAATTTTATCATAGAATACCTAAAAAATATCTATTTATGTTATTACGTTCCAAGTGCGTTTCGAATAAGTTATTATAAATCAATATAATAAGTTATACTCTGCAACAAAAGTACTTTAGAGTACTGAAAATCCCATTCTCAAGTGTTATTTAGTACTTTACCTACTACCTAAATTTACCTAAATTTCAAATCTAGAATACAGTTAAAAATACAAATAATAAAACATTATCAAATTTCTCCATAGTATTTCCCACATAAATATAACAGATTTTGTCTTACTTAAAAATATTATAATTTGTCCTGTATGTGAAAAATTAATTAAATTTTTAATCACTAAAATTAGATAACACTTTACAAAGCAACTGTTCTGATTGTTATCAAATAAATTGTTTTTACATCGCCTACAAGTATATCACTTTATCCTAGATACTGAGCGAAAAATTGATTACTGCTTTTTATATAGGAAACAATAAACAAGAAGAAAAACACAAACCTGAAGAAACAAAAAGACAAATCGAATGATAATACATCCTTCCTATTGTAAATCGTTGAAATCCTTCACGAAAGGAAAGCGCAATTTCGTGCTTATTGTTTCTTCAGATCCCCGAACCTACACCACTCGATAAAAGTATAATAAAATAAATTACATCCGTTTTTCGTGTGAGAATGCGTTATTTTGTTCTTCTCTTTCAGTCGAAAGCGCTGCGCGTTTCATTCTATTACTAGTGTGGAAACATATTATATGCAGTTCCGTTTCATGAATGTTTCAGAAGGTATCTTGTTATTTGTTTGCCAACTAGGAAGACGCATCTGCTCGAATAACGTATTTTTTTTCATTTTGTTACTTATTTCGTATCGAATCGATGAGATGCCGAGCAGCCACGTTAAATCCTCAACACGGAAAATTGTATAAGGAGCTTACGGAGATAATCATCTTACGCAACGTATCAAAGATATAAACATGGAATACGCAAACAGGTGATTATTTTTTAATGGGAATACATCTTTAATAACATATACATTTTATTATATAGAATTAGATTTCGTCTGTTAAAATTACTTTTTTAGTAATATTTCTTATTGAAATACATCAAATTTTCAAAGATTACAAAAAATATACATTAATACCTCGCATAGTCCGGCTTCGATAAGTCTGGAAATTCTATTGTACGGTTTGAAAATTTCTAAACAAAAAATAAAAAAATGTTGACAAACCTATTTTTCGATTAGTTCGGTTTCAAACAGATTTAGATATTGACGAAGCTCCAATATTCTACAAATTTATTATATTATTAATTTTATTATATAAAAAAAGTGCAAAAATTATATAAGATTTTATTTACAACCTGTCACAAATATAAAATTTGCCATGGAATTAGTATAAAAAAGGTTATGTTAAGATTATGATTATAACTACCAAAATGTATAAAAATTTACATAGTTTGAGTAATATAGCTACAAAATTAAAAACACAAATATTATGTTTTTACAAAGTAGAATTAATTAAAAAGGGTTTATTGATGATAAAATTGCAAATGTGAGGATAATTGCAAATATCCGAGACTTTTTGAAACCAGACTAATCGAGGAATTATGTACATAGAAACATTGTAAAAGAGAATTTTGTGTACTAATTATTTAGATTTTATTTATATTTTGTTAATTAAAATATAATTTAATTTGAAATTTTCAAATTGTATTGATCAAAAACGCACTATGTGAGGTATTTCTATACTAAACATACTAATGATTTTGTTGTTTTATTATTTTAAATTTGATTTTATTCCAAATTTAAAATTATTTCTAATTTTTAATTTTTGGTACAAGTTAATTCTCATATATTGTGCATTATATATTAAAATAATGTGAAAAAGTTATATAAACTTAGTACTGATTTAATTAATAACAATATTTTCTGAGAAGTATTAAAATTCTTTGGAACAAAAAACCTGTAGAAAATTTTTCAATGATTATTAAATGTTAATATCGATATGTTCTTAATTGTTCTTAGAATAATTCATATTTTTCAATGTTTTTAATGTACATTCAAACAAAAAATATGCCTTCGTGACTTCCTGATTTTCGTAAGGTCAAAATATCAGATTAAATGTGCAAAATAATGTGAAAAATTTATATAAATCTATTAATTAATAATTGAATAACAAGATTTTCTCAGAAATAGTGACAAATATTTTTGTAATATCTGAAATCGCTCTATCTATGAGATTGGATAATAAGCGAAAACATAACTGCGGCGATTACGTAAACGAAAAATATCGATGGATGTGTGTATTTCGAATAGAAGCGATGCGAATGAAAGATTACAATGTAATTAAATTGTTAATAGTCCGTACGAAAATGTATGTTGCACGACTGTACAAATCCTCTTGTTTTTTCTTCTTTTTCTTCAGCCAATTTCTCTAGCACAACCATAAATATTTTATGACCATCTGAAGACAATGCGGCAAAACGTTAACGCACTGCATATTGCGTTTTACGGCTGAAAGATTTATGCAAACCTTCCGGGAACCAAAAGCGTTTTACAGAAGAAAGAAAATTAACGGATAACGAATTTTTGACGTTCGACGAGAAAAACAAAAAGAAATAATAAAAAAACGAAGACTACGATCGGTAATGGTCCATTACAAGTTTGTCGATAATGGAAATGTTCACAAAGTATCAGTTAGTACGCACTAGGATAGGGCACGTGCGCCACCTCTGCCTTAAAGGCGATTCCGTCCAATATTTATTCTCAAAAACACTTATCAAACATGGGTCATTCTTGGACCGCGATTATTACCAAACTGGGCGCCGCATCGACTCTGAACTGCTGAGCTCCGCAGATCTCCGAACGTGCCAGTATTATGTAAACATAAATATAAACATATTTACGACTTTGTTCAAACATCAAAGTATTTGACCGGTTATTTTCGGACGAGATTTGGAGAAAATTTTGGAAATACATAGTTCATAGCTTACGTTTATTTACACACGAGGTCGTTATGTCGAGCTGTATCATCAATTTCCGTTACCAAGCTAATCTATTATTAATTATCTGTAGTTAATTAATTTTACCAAATACTCAAAACATATAATTATATTAATGAGTCGTAAATACAAATTAATAATTAAAATCAGAATGTAACAAATAGTTTGTAAACTTGTTTCAATAGCTTCGATATTAAATATTATTTACACATTTAAAATCAATTTATAATAGAAAATATATGAAACAAAAGTCACATTGTTTCATATATTTTTTATTATTATTAATATAAATGACACATTGACATTTTATAAATTTTATTTATTTAACAAAGGGATATAATATATTTTTTCTTTAATTATTTGTTTTTTGGATAATTTTTAATTAATTATAAAAAGAAAATTTGTTATTAATAATCAGAGACGTATAGTGTACGAAGTGAACATGCCAAGTGTCTCATATACGCCAACCTAACCTAAAAATGACAAAAATTATTAATTTTATTTTTGCATTTTGTGTAATAAATGAAATATTATACAAACAATCATATTGATAAAGCTTTATATAAATTTCATCATACTTACTGTGGAAATTAATTAGGTGCAGCTTTTTTTCTTGTAATGGTAATATTATATCATATATTAGAAATATTCCTCAAATCAAAAGTTGAATCCAATTGTATTCCTAAAATGTATCCTCATTTCCTAAACCTAAAATTTTACAAAATAAATTATAAGACAAAGTAAATGAATTTTTAATATTTACAATGGATGAAAAAGCAAAAATATACCAATCAATAATTGATTAAAATCTAGACTTAGTCATAACCAAATTAATCTAAACTTATCCTAAGAAATAACAAATAGCAGTTAAATAATCTTCAGAAACGAGATGAAGCAATTATGGTGCAAATTAAGTATAATCTTATTATCAATGTTAAGATATAGATTAATTTTGTTTTTAACCCCTTAAGTGGTTATGGTGTATATATTTGTTATAGACTATTGCAGCGGTTGCCAAAGTGGTGAGAAAATTTCGCTGGTCCGCAGAAAAATGTGGAATATACTTATTCATCATGTTAAGTTATCCTATTAGTGGTCCGCGGGATTTAAATTATGAATTAACTGGTCCGTGAGGTCAAAAAGTTTGGCGACCGCTGGTCTATTGTATAGCGTAGCGTTTATGACGAATATATCCGCATCATGATACATAAATAAATACGCTAGCTACAAAAAGCGTGGTCACTAGGGTATCCACTTCATACAAAGAATTAAGGCACTTAAGGAGTTAGTATATAGTAATTCATAAAATTAATTCATATTTTTTAATTTTTTAAAGATTTGTGTTTCAACTTGACAACGTACAAAAAAAAGACAAGAATTAACTAAAAATTTGAGCACTAAAATTTTATAATAAAATAAGTAAAAATAATTAAATAGTAATTTGAATATATTATAATTATAATTCATACGAAGATATGTGTATTATATATACAAGTATGACTTTTTACTGTAGTTGCATTGAGGTGGCTAAGAGAACATCTCTGACAGTGCTAATCTACGACATCCTAATAATCTTCCAGATAATCCCAAAGCATCCTACTGTGTACTTTTCGTATTTCGAGAATTGTGGATTATTTGAATTATTTTGATTTATTACATATACAAAATAATTCAACATGTAATTAAGTAATAAGACTTTACTGATAGTTTTAAATTACAAAATTTGTTGGACCAAAGAAAAGTATTGTTAAATTTTAGTGATTAATAATATCTACAATTGTTTAATTTTTCCTCATTTGGTTTATGCACTGCTCCAACAAGCCAGACACTGTCTGTTCAATCAAAATAGCCAAACTAAAACTTTCTTCTTCCTTAAACTACTATACCAAACTTAAAATAACTTCAATAAAATATTTACATAAGAGAAATACTGCCAAGACAGGTAAAATCAAGTAAGGGTACGATTTGAACCCAAATATAAAACATATTTCGAACGGGGATCCCAGCGGTTCAGTACATCGGTTCTTGGATCAGATATGTTAACATGTTAAAATCAAATTGCGGCGTTAGATGTTCTTATAAAATGTAGACTTGATATGTAGACGTTAACGTTCTCGGATTGAATGAGACATCTGATGGATGTGGGCAAGATAATTCTATTATGTAGAAATTGCTCATAATTGATTTTACATGCAAAGAAGATGTGATCCAGCGTACCGACTGACCCACAGCTACATCTGTCCGAATCCTGCCACCCGATTCTGGCCAAATGCACCGAAGTCCGAGTATATTATTAATAATATATAAAAAGGTGGCACCTTTTTGAAAAAAATGGGGTTTACAAACTGGAAACTTCAAATTTGAAGTGCGTCTCATACTTGAAGCAATACGACATGTATCAAAAACCCAACAGCATCAAAATCCCAACTGTATCAAAATCCTAACAGTTATTATTTGATATAAACCTAAAACATTACGAATAATGGTTTATGTAATATATTTCTTTTTTCAAATTTCGGACTCCAAAATTAAGGTGCGTCTTATATTTGAAGCAATACGATATGTATTTGCTTTTTTAAAATTTGTTTATACAATTTATACAATAATTCTATACATGTTATACTTTACAATATTTGTCCTCCGCATCTTCAGTTTTTTTCCTTAGAACCGGTATTGTGAGTGAGCTTGTTATTTTTTTGTATTTTGTTTTAGGAAATGTGACTTGGTCTGGAATTTTTAATAAGTTTTCTGTTATACTTATAATAAATTTTACTTAGAATATATAAAAATATTAAAAATAAATGAATGGTGTATTGACTCTTATCTTTGTGATTATTAATAAAATAGTAATAGTATATTTTTGCAAAATTTGTGTAATAATTGCAAAAGTGGTCTGAGGTCGGTAACACGTCTAGCGTCTAACATAAATATTCTGAGTGAAATGACCGTCACAAATAAATCAGGAATCAGTTGTGTCAGCTGTCTTCGGATAAGACTGAGTCAAAGAAGAAGAAAGGACGTGGCTTTGTGTTTCTACATGTCGTTGTTCTAGTAATCAAACCAATTTCACAGCTCAAAACTCCCAATTGGGCCACGACTTGGTCACAAGCACAGATTAATTATATAAACCAAAACGAATTCAATGTGTGCACCCGATTAACGCGCACGTGCCGACGTGATAAGATAAGCACTCGTTTCTAATACGTGACACTAACCTACGCCAGTCTGCTGATGCCTGTTGTCTGCCAATACTGACTGCTATAATTCCTGTTGTCTACCATCTCAAATACCCGACTCGACACATTTGTTGACGAATAAATACCCCACAGTTATTCAACCCAGTCCGACAACAAAACATGTCTGTGTTACTGACCTACCAATCTAATGATATTCTATAACTGTACAATAAGCAACATCTAGACCGAACATAGACAACTTGTCTACATCCTATTAATAATAATGCGGATACATTTTAAAATAGTAAATACTGTAATACGCACCTCAAATGTATATTAATTTCACAGTTTATGTTTGAGTAATTAAGTAAATGTATTAAATAATCAGATCTTTCAATATCACTGAAACTGGAGTAATCGAACTGAATACATACAATACTAATCAAATTTGGACTGATTGAAGCCTTACTATGCTATAATTGTATAATTATTATAATAAATATTGTAAAATGAATTATTAGTTAATTTCTCTATGTAATTTTAAAACAATTTGAAATATATATTATTGTTATTCACACAATCACAAAATCACACAATAAACTTATGAGATAATTAACAAAATGTATTAGCCACACTTATGACTAAATATTATGTTATATTTTTTTATATATCTTATTATATCTTGTAAACTTCCTTTTTTTAATTTACGCACTATAAGATGCACTCAAATTACAAATAGATTTCTCTGCGTAAAAAGGTGCTTCTTCTACAGGGCTCGTGTGCCCTAAGCACCAGTTAAGTAGATGACGTTGGTGTATATGATCCCCAAAACCACTGTGGGCCATAGGGACTATGCCTGGTGTGCCTAATAGATAAGACAGTCTTGGTAATATGATCCAAACAATATATAAACTCAAATATCGATAAAACCGAATTGAATGTCTATTAATATTATATAAGTTTGTATACCAATCATACCATGACATAATACTAATACTATTAAAACTAATATTTAATTTTCTTATAATGTACCGATTTTTTCAACTTTGTCACTAATTAAAAAAAACTGATTTTATATATTTTTCATTGTATTGCCTTAATGAAATGATAATTCATTAAAAAATTGAATAATATTATATTTTACAAAATTTGTTCGTCACTTCGATCGACGATTTCAGCAAATTTTCTTTTTTTAAATTAAATATTCAAATATTATACAAAAAAACTTAAGTCAAAATTAAGGCTCAGAAATATTTCTTTTGAAGCCTGATGTTTCCATTATAATTACTAACATTTTTATAGACAAAATACTGACTTAATATTGACCAGAGTATACAAATAAAAGAAATATAGATTCCAACAAAATATAAAAGTAGATAAATAAATATAATTAAATTAATAAGCAATAACAAAAAATAATTAATTATCTATCTCGCAAAAGGTTTAGGCCCATGAAGAATTTTAATTTCGTATAGCAAATTTGGCAAAAACCTAGTTCTCCATAGTTACAGAGTGATGCAAGTATTATACGTGATCCGATGCTAATTTAGCAGTAATATAAGCAAACGTTAACATCTTTATATTGTTTGACGTATAAATTAATGAGTGATTGAACAATTATACCATATAATGTGATATTTAGTAAAATATTTATTCATTCAAAGAAATGTAGTTTGTTTATTCTTATCTAAAGTAGAGTGTATTTTTTAGATTTGATTCAATAAATTGATTTCTCTATATAATTTTAAAACTGCTTGAATGTTTGTTTTTATTTTGAATACAAGACATATAACAAATTTATGAAACAATTTTTAATAAAACAATTTTTTGTTTTCAACAATTTTGGTCATTGTTTTTCATATTCTTGAGTGAAAAAATATTTGTCTTTAATTATACAAATATAGGCTTTTCTTTTATATAAGTATTACATACAGTTATTATCAATATATAGAAAATTTTAGTATGAATAAATATTTTTGTACTACACCTTTTACACGGTACTTTCTTTACACGTTTTCGTTTGTACACGGTGTACGGTGGATAGTTATACTTTAAAAAGTACTTCTTTACTGAAATTGTATCTAGATTATTATATCTTTATATCGATTGTTGCATACGTCAAATATATGCCTAATTTTAACTTGCAATTACACAAACAATTATTTTGAGTTGAATGTGCATCTTCCATATAATTCATGTAATCTGTTGAGTTTAGACGTATTTAAATTCATACATTTCACAATTGAATGATATTATATCACAAGGATGTTTTTCCTGTTCCTTGAGTAGTTTTATCAAAATAGTGAATACTTTTGCTATGTTTTTTATTGATATTTACTGTAAACAAAATTATTAATGTATTTATACTGATCAATCAATCACGAAAATAGGATTAATGAATGTGATAAAATGTATAAAAATATAGTTAATAATAACAAGTCTATGTTCTTGCTCCATTTAAATATCAAATTATTGTTTTCTTCACATCCTACAGTTGATTCTGCAAATGGCGTAAAACTACCAAAATCATTTTAATCACAATATTACTAGTATTTGCGAAAGTTCTTTTATTTTATTATTTAAATTAATTACAAACTTTAAGGTTCATTTTAATGATTATTTAACAAAAAAATAATAGAATATTTTTTTAAATATATAAAAACTGGAAATATCTACAAAACTATCATAACTGAAGCTTACGTATGTCTTCGCTATTAAAAGCCTTTATTTTTTCATTACAATATGTCAAAAAGGCAATTGAATTTGACATTGACAAAACGTCAAAAATTTCAATATATTATAAAATAAGTCAATCATTATCATTGCAATTAAATTAAATTTTAGATAAAAGCAAATTTGAAATAAAATTATTGTTAGAAAGAACTTTTATGTCGTATAATTTTATTCATAATCTGTTCATCAATGTGAACATTGAGTAAATTTAAGATCGCGGTTGACATGAAATGGATAATCTTTCCCGGTCATTGTCCATCGACTTGGCTGAACTTCATTCATTTGACTATCCATCTGTGATGAACAATGGCCCTATTGCTGCAAGCACCGAGATTGCTCACAAAGGGCCTCGCTTGACCAGGATTCGAACCGGCGCCCACGAAATTGTGACGACTTAATCATTCCGTTATTATTCGCCCTAATAATTATAATAAAAATCAAGTGTTCATTGCGTAATTTATTATAATTTGTATGATTTTGTTAATATTATATATTATTGTAATTAATAATTAGAAATTCGGGCAGAAAGACCTATGGTCAATAGCCCTTTGTATCAATTTACTTTTTTTTAAAATTAATTAGAAATAGAAACATTTCATAAAATGAATAATAATTTAAAGATACAAAAAAAAATATATTTAAATTATTTATATTCCTAGGGCAGAATAATGGGCTGTAAAAAACAAAACAGAAATGTAGAAAGGACAAATAAATTTTGTAATTATATGTTTATATCGTTATCATCTTAATTGTTTTTACTATTATCATGATGCAAATTTAAATAATTAGTTAATTTAAAATTCACATATGAAATTCATTTTAATAATTAAGTATAATTGTTATTAATTAAGCGTAAATTAATTTAATTAGAATTAAAATTCATTAATAATCCTAAATGTTTATGTATTTTATTGTTAAACAAAATATGCTTGTTGATATTTCCTGTGTTTTTAATTAATAAAGAGACTGTTATTAATGCAAATTCATTGTATTATTTATTATAATATGATATTGTTTGTTTTTAAATTACATGTTTGGATTAATCTTGGAAAAAGCCAGTAATCCCCTAAATGATTAATGTCGCTGAATTTCGACAAAAAATCGTCATTAACAGGAATTATACAATTAGCAATTTAAATCGCGATTTCGTGAATTGCTATTTCTATACGTTTCATTAGTCCGACGAGACATTGAACCATTGTCATCAATAAAGAACGGACGTTTATCGCACTCTTATCAAGCCTTCGCCGCAGAATAATAACAGTTATATGCGTGTAAAATATATACGAGTAAAAAAAATATATACGAAAGTTTAAGCTTTCTCATTAGAATCTTAATTTATTTTTTTATATCGATTTTATATCCGTGCTATTCCTGCTACTGACAGATATTAAAACGAAGTTCGAATCCTTCCAAAAATTTCCATACACGATAAATATGCTGATAAATTCTTGTTCATTTTAGTTTTTTCATCTCGCAAACCACTTTTGACAGCAATTGTTGATCAGTATGACGCAACCATTGGACCATCCAAAAAAGTACATTTCTGCTGCGCCTGTAGAAACGTAATCTTAATTATCTTGTTAATAAGCGGAAAATTGCAAATATTATTGATACGAGTTTCGATCGGAATTGCTATAATTGGATGGTTTTTAGGATTTATTTGGTCTTGGACGTCCAGAATAGATTTATCGATTTGTTAGACTCGTAGAAATGTAAAAGAAAAAAAGGTATTGTTTCCATGCGAAGATTCGCGCAGTGTTTTTGGAAAAGAAAAAATTTTAAGGCGAAGAAGAAAGAAAGGCGCATTCCGTTTTGTTTTGTTTTTTTTTCTCTCTCTCGCCGGTACGCTGATAAGTGTTCGCCTACAATTTCAGCAAAATGTACTTGCAAAAGGGGGATAATGCAAGAAGACATTAAATTTTTTGTTCTTCTTCTCGTTCACTGCATTTGCGACAGCTGGTGGGGAAGCACTGGATGGACGGGACACACCACGATGGATGAAGCGTGCAAGTGGGTAGGAAAATAGTAGGAGAGAAGGATTTGCAAATCACTCGAAGCTCCTAACTCTCCGAAGATTGACCTGCGAGTGTGGTGAATGTGTGCGAGTGTGTGCGTGTGTATGCGATCTGTGTGTGTGCGTGTGTTTCGTATGGTGACAGAGACAGAGTGCAATGGTCAAGTGAGAGTGACCCAGTGAGAGGAATGGTTCTGTACTGAATCGTCGCGCTCTCCGAATCCAGAAAATTTTCATGCAATTTGGAGGTAATCTATATTTAGCACTTATCCAATATTAGAGAAGCTGTTATCTGTTCGAGAGATGGGGACATTAAAGTTTTGCCTAACGTTCGCAAAATTGCGATTCTGCTGTTGCTACTCACAGTCGGACGATAGGAAGAGCAAGGCGTTAATAAAGGAGCGATAATTCCCAGAAAGTTTACCTGAAATTTTGTACTTCTGGGTTCCGGAAAATCCAATTTTATGGTCCTTGTATACCAAATTTACAAAAAATAATAATAATAGGTACAAACTATAATTGTAAAGAAACTAACAAAAAAATAGAGACTAAGCAACGAACCTACCTACCGCAATAAGCCTTCTTTATTTTCGCTTTCTCCTCAATTTCGTTAAACGTTTTGTTTCTTTTCAAAAATAATTATCTTTTTTGCCCTTTTCGATACCATCTGCAACCGTTCCCATATCGATACCCTCAAGGTACTTTCAATAGATGTAACTTGAACCGGGTTCAGGTTACATGCCTATATAAAGGTATCAATTTTCGGGTGCATTGCCTCATTCGGGGTGTACATTTTGAACGTTCCAGAGTGCCACCCTTTTATCCAAGATGCGATTCAAGCCATGCCTGATCATTTGTTCACTGGTCGTCTCCTTAGCAGAACTTGCACAAGCCTTCACCATCATCGACTGGGATAAGCAGCAGGCCTTCTGCGGCCACCGATTCCCTGACGTCCTTTCCAAGTACTGCCTCGTACACAACTGTAAGTAGTATCTTTCGCGACATACTATTACTCTTATCGCTGATATGATTTTGCGCGAACCAATTAAGATTTCCCCACGGCCGATCGTTTGTTATTGTTTATTTTGGAGACTACAACAAAGCACGATTCATTTCTTCTCTCCTTCTTTTGCAGCCCCGGACCACAACGTCGGTGCCTACGGTGGCACGCCCAAAACTCCAAAGCAGGAATGCTGTGATAAATACTGCTCAGTTCGATACATTCTCATCAATTACTGCACCAGAGTCAAAGAGTAAGTTATCGCATACAAATGCATCCGCATATTTATCTCCTATTCTAATTATAAATATTGAATTTAATTTTGAGCTAATTTTCACTCAATAAAGTACCAAAAGCATTTCAAATAATTACCGTATTTTCTGATTTGGGTACTCAAATTTATTAAATAATTAAAAAAAAAAAATTTTAATAAGATTTATATATAATCAATTAAAAATAACAAAAGCATTATAATAATTAGTATATTTTTCCTGATTAGCACTTCTTACCAAAATTTATAAAAAAAATCGATACTAAGAAAATTATAAAACATTTATTTGATAATTTTAGCAGAATCGATTAGAAAAATTAAATATTATAGTTAAGCATTGAAGAAATTATCTTATATTTTTTTATAATAAAAAAAAAACAAAATCGATTGTACATTGATTTTTCTGGTACGTCTTATAGTTCGAATATTAGAATTTCAATTATCGTAAATAGTAATAAGAATAATAATTCAATAATCCTATTAACAGTTAATCTTTTTTGCTTAATTATTATTGTTGATGTGTATGAAAATTTTTAATATTGTTTTTTTACTGCTGCAATAAAGATTATTATTAAAAATAATAAAAAATGTATTTATTCATGTAATGTCTAATGACCAATATTGTTGATGTAAATAAAAAGAATAATAGTAAGGTCAAGAATAAAAATGAAATCAATAGTCTAAAAATAATAATAAAAAAACTTCTAAACAAGTAATGGATATCTAGTGGAGTAGTCAGAGTCATAATATTTAATTTGTTGCGTAGTTAAATACATTATTTTAAATATTAAGTTGGAAGGAAAGACTTAAAATTATTCCACATTCACCTTACTCTATTTTCTAATCTAAATATATCAATGTTTATATTATTATGCAACATACATTATGTAAATAATTATATTTATGTCTGTAATTATACAATTACATAAATTAGTTATGCAATGCGTATTAATCTCATTTAGCTGCTGTTATAATAAAAATTAACCCATAAATTTGTAATAATTATTTATCTGTTTAATACAGATGCAGTGATGTTAGAAAATATGTTCTCATTTTACGAATTAACGCTTCATTATAGTTAACAAAAAATTAAATAAGAAATTTAAGAAATATTTTTTAAAATGTTTCCAAATTTTATGTTATTATATTATAATAAGTAAAAGTTCAGCTTATATGAAAAATATTTTTTTTTTGTTGCAATAAATACTTTCAAATAAAATTTGTATATTAAAATATTAACAACAGCTTTAATATAATCATTAAAATAAACGAAAACTAAAATAAATTGAAGCATTTAAAAAGTAAATTAAAACACGGTTGATTCTTATAAAAAAAAAGCAAATTTATTGCATTGATTTGAATGAAATTAATCATCAAAATTAAACTCTTACTATCTACTAAAAGAATATGAAATAACAATAAATTAATAAAAATGAAGAAGTAGTTAAAATAATAAAACAAATAAATATGCTTTTTTTGTTTTTGAAAAAATCTTCAAATATTTTGATCAAATAATAAATTCAGAAAACTCAATTCATAGGTAAATTCAGCGCCGCAGCAAGGGCGTAACACGTTTAAAAGCGTCAATTGCGTTGCTAATAGCATTGTTTTATTAAGGGCGGGGGCGCAAAGGAATATTTGGGCCCTATAATTTCTTGTGCAAGTTTTACTTGCTGCTGAACTGGATAAATTAACAAGAAACACTGTAGAAATTATTTATTACTTATGTAATTGAGGAAAAAGAGTGAAAATTATATTCAAATTAAATAAATATGTAACGTCGGTTAATGAAAAGTTTCATCTATTAAGTATGAAATTTCATTTGTAATTGGGGCACGTCTTATGGATTTTTATTTATATATTTTTTTTGCAAACATTTTCTTATTATTTTTTAATGCGTCTTATAGTAAGAAATATAATATATACTATTTTCTATTTATTTATCAATATATGTTATGTATTAATTTATCTTTTTTTATATTGATGATGCGGTCCTTTTGGTGGTCCTAGGACCTAGGGGCTGGTTTTGCGAGTGAGCTGTCTAGTAGTTAGTTTATGTTGTATTAGTTTAAAATAGTTTTTTAAAATTTAAATAATAAAAGGTACAATTTTGAATATTAAACCAACTTTATTATATAAATAAAGAAACCCTTTGTAACAGTGAATTAATTTTTCTTTTTAATATTTATATAAATAATTTTAAATTTTTATTCATATACAGGTATCCCCCGACTTACGAACTAGTTCGTAAGTCGAATTTGTTCGTAAGTCGGGGGAATTTGAAATATTTCAAAATATACTTACCACACTTTATCATGGTTTTTACTGTTATATATGTTAATATATGTTTTATATATAAATATATGTTTTTAATATATGTTTAATATATAAATTTCATATTACTGATTGCATAAATTTGGAAAAAATAGATTAAAATGAAGAAAATACTTACTTACAAATATTTTTACACAATTTTTTAAGAAAAAAACGACAAAAATATTATATTTTATTAAAGAAATTATAAATATTTGTTTGAACAGTTATTTTCTTATCACTATACTTGTAACAAGTTAGAGCTTTTAGAACTTTGTTCGTAAGTTCGGGAGTTCGTACGTCGGGAGATACCTGTATTCCTGTTTCAAGAAATATTATTTTTAATTTAAAATATACAAACATTGTTAAATTGCAGGTTTGAAATAATAGTTTACAAACATTCAATTAAATATATTATTTCATTAGTTGTAAAAGGGGACACCTGTGCGTCAAAGAAAGTTCTTGGAACAACTCGAAACGACGTTTTATTATTATTGTATTTTTATTACTATTATTAAAAGGTGCGTTATTACACATGATTGGCGTTTGTATAATGCATAAAAGAGACGGCAACAATTGCATTCGAAGTTAATAATTAATAAATCACGTAACATCACAAAAGGGCGAAAATATAATTTTATTTAATGCTTTCACAATCATTCATTTTTTTTGGTGATCTAACAAACCAGTGAACTTTATGTATTAATATAAATCACGAGGCTATTTTTAGCACTAAGCTTTGTGGTATTTATTACTTCAAGTCGAGTGCAAAGGCGCCAATACGTATTATTTTGATTTCATTTCAGATGATCATACAAAAACTTTATCTAAATATTGTTTGTTCGCTTGTTTTTCTTTATTTACTTTAGATATGTATTGAAATAATAGCAGAGATTTCTCTCGATTTATTTATTTATAGTGGTGATTAAAAATCCAGTAAACAAGCTGTGTTTGAAAAAAAAAAGTAGAAGCGCCGCGCTGTTTCAATATAGACTTGTTTTAATAATAGATTACAATAGTTAAGCAACGTTCGTTCCGGTGTAAATTTGAATAGGATTTAAAAACTGTTTTCGAACTATAAACAAATGTAATGATTGATCTTTGCTACATATTTGAGCGGTAGCAATCAAAATCCCGACAACCGAAATACCTCAATCAAAACATAATCATAACAAACATAAATCCCAACAGTATCTTTTATTATAATAAAAAAATACTGTCGGGATTTATGGTTGTCGGTATTTGGATACTGTCGGAATTTCGAATATCGATTTCAATATAGATCCATATTTGAGTGTTGCTATTGTAACATCAAATACAACTTTCACGTGTGTACTAATTAAAGAAAAAGTTAAGCAACATCTAACATAGAATTTACTTGAATGGGCTTAATTATTTTTTTTGATACAAGTGTAAAATATGAAAATAGTTTAAGTAATAGTTTAACAGATATTTGATGTTGTTTTAAAGTTTTAAAGATATCAAATAAATTAAATTAAATTTAAAGTTTTCATTCATTTCGATTGTTACAGTTTTTTTTTTATTTCAGGTATATTTTATTTATTGTTTTGTAAAAATATATAAAAACTTTTTTTTAATATTAACATTTTAAAACTGTTTTTCTTTTTTAAATTTTGGTGTTTCTATATTTTTTAATATAAGACTTTTGAGTGTTAACTCTTTGTGGGACAAGGAATTCCTAAATTTTTAGACAACTGAATCAGACAACTTCGTCAACTGAATCAGCATCGAATGGTAATTCCTGTACATTTTCTAGAAAATTATAATAATGCCCCATTAGGCATGTTCAAAAGGAGCGACAATACGTGTCAAAGAGTAACTAACAGTAACAATTGTATCAAGCGCAATTCTTACAAAAGGATTAAATTGTATGTTAATGCATTGTGGATGTGGTAATATGATTTTGTTGTTGGTTTCAGAAATTTTATGGAAAAGTACAATGAAACGTGGGAGAAACCGAAATCCGATCTGTTGAATGAAATCGTCAGGGAATCGGATAGGAAGAGGACGGATAACCATCCTGCTGCGCGAAGTATTATAAATACAATGGTAATGAAGGGGGTTTCAAAGTCTAAAGGTAGTGGTTGCAAACGTAAACGTCCGCAACGAAAGAGAAATAAGAATGGGACCAAACGCAATTGCAGGAAGCATCGCGCCACACCTAACACTAATAAACCATCTCCATCATCATTAACACCATTAAAAATCACAAAAACCATACGAAAATCAAGGCGCAAATGTATCTGCTGCCGCCAAAAGAGAATCAAGGTGATAGATCATTCTAATAACAAACAAAAAATAATCATTAGCCATAACAACAATAATTCATGTTATTAATACATATAATATTTCATTTTTTTCAGGCGCCAAAAATTCATCAGGATGCCAAACTGGGCATCGAGCAAGGTCACCAAATACCTATTAATTTGGACTTCAATATTAAAGACTTTATAAACCAATGAAGTGATCTTCAGCGCCAACGATGGTATTAATTTGAATTACGTAACTGAGTTGTAGTTACTTGCTGTGATTTGTATGTATTGTGTTTGTCCGTATAACCGTTTTTTTTTACACACACCTAATTATTAAATGTTGCTCTCTGAAAAGAAACAGAAGTATTTTTGGAAGGTGCAACCTATTTATTGTTTCGATTACTTTAAGTTTTAATATATTTAACGATGTAAATTTTTTATATGTACTTATGTGGACTGTATTTGTAAATAAAATTTAATTGTCGTGATCATTCATAAATTTGTCCAAATAAATTTGACATTTTCATTGTTAAAAAATGTTTTACTACATTTAATATAATTGTATATAAAAATATTATAATTCAGATCAAATTACTTCCATGAATTATATAATACGATAATTTATGTACATATATTACAGTGAATTTGGACTGAGCCGATAGTGGTTGCTGTTCTCGAAGATTTTTTTCATTCCCGGGATTAAAAGTTCGTAAAATCCCGGGATTTTTCTCAATTTGTATATACGAGTCTTCGTTCCTATTGTTTCATGTATTTTCAGCTCTTTTTGAATTATATATAGGTTTATAGAATGCTATGATTGCATTTGCTAAAGAGAAACTTAATAAAGATTTGCTAGTTGATGGGAATGTTTCATTAATCACTTCTACGAAATCACTACGTTCATATTGTTATTCTATACGTATCCTTGTATGATGACAAAAAAATCTAGTTAATCAAATCTTTTGCATATTTAGTAGCAATATTATAAAATTTGGTTGCCTGTTTTCATTATTACTTTAAATTTTGAGCATGATTGTTAATATTCGAAGTTGGGATTACAGAATCAGCCGGAATTTCACGAAAGCAAAATCTCGGGAAGTACCCACTATATGGGAGGTATTGCTGTATATTGTTTCCAATCCTGTGATAAAACATTGCATTCATCGAAAATATTGATACTTTTCACATAAAATCTTTTGTTGAATCCTATACTCATTTACAAATTTGTAAGTAGACAATAAACTGACATCATACAAAAGCTAAAATTGTTTGATTAATTTTGAAATAAGAAAATACAATGATCAAATTATACTTATTGTTAGTAATCTTATAATACGCATAAATGTACAGAATATTTTTAAGTTTAGTTATTTTCAGTATAAGCTGGATAACCTTATAAATAATCAAAATTAATCCCAACTGCTCTAATTAAGACAGAAAGACCTATAATAGTCGTTTGCAGCAAATTAAATTTGTTTTATTTTTCTTATTATGTTATTTTGTTGAGTTTGTTATTGCAATGGATACAAATGCAATAATCGTAGACTTAGAAAATTATCCAATGATTTAATCTCTAATGACTATGTGATTTATCTTATATAACAAGTCACGTAATATTGATATAAAATTCCATGCAATTTATAATATAATTGAAGATAAAGTAGAAATATACAAGCAGAGTTTTAAAACAATTATAATTAATTTAATAATCATAACTTCTTTTATGACTATTTTGATAAAATTGATAAAATTAATCATTTTATTGTTTTTATTTTCTATAAAAATGTACCGCACAGCATTTTTTTGCTATATAACCGAATCGAAAAAGTAACATAATTTTAAAAGGCCATTGTAGCGACATGCTTACACTATAGCCAGATATGGTTGTATTTCCTTCCATTTTTTGAAATAAAAGGCATTTTCCCATATATATGAATGCAACCAAATGTACACATATTAATGGTTTCTTTTGTAGTTTATTTAGTTTTTCTACATTATATTTTATTATTAAACAGAGTAGATGAATTAAACTTCTTTCTATTTATTTATAATTTATTATAAAATAAATAAAGTATTAAGCTATTTTCTATCATTCATTAAATTTTATTCTCAATTAATACAAAAACATATTTTTAGTTTACAATTTACCAAGTGAGGAGAGTAAAGACGCGAAAGAAGAAGTTCACAATTTATTGTTTAATACTATTAAGAAAAACAAGTTTTTTTTATAATTTATTTGATAGTGTACTTTCTTTTGAATTATACAAACGAACGAACATCAATTTGTTTTGAAAAAATTGTCGATAATCGTTTCTGCAGTTAATGTAATTACGTAATCTTATTACATCAGAATTAATTAACAAGTGATAGAAGTTATAGTAAGTAAAATTTAACGTTCTTTTACTCTTATATATTTTGATTAAGACTTTCAATTTAATTTTAATTAAGTTTAGAGTTGCAATTTTTGAATTTGATTTTGCTATAAAACATTTGATGTTTATACCTTCTAAAAATATTTAAACTAATTTTGCAAACAGTCTTAAAAAAATACCTATAAAAAATCTCTCTTAGAAAATAAATTGTAATTAAGCAAAGATAATGAAAATTACTTTTCTTAAACATGAATTAATATAAAAATAATGTATTATATTGATGTTTATTACGTAAGATTTACAAATGTTAATAGTAAAATTATTTATTAAAAACACAAAATATTATAATGTGTCGCATTACAAAGGGAATTCAAATATAATTTTGTAAAGGTAAAAGAAAAGTAATTAGTATAGATTGTATACATATATTTTTTTTAATTAGTGACAAAGATATAATATTTTATAAATAAAACAATAATTGTATTTTTCTGATGTATTAATGACAGAAATTAGTAAAGATATGCAATTTCATAACACCAGAAGATGAGAAGTTGCATTTGCTTAATGTCACATCACTTTCATGTCACAAGCAGAAACATTCAATTCTAGTGACACGTAGCCGCAACAATAATAATAATTTGGGCCACAATACCAACAATAATTCAATCAACAAATCATCATTTAAGTCGTATTCGTTTTATTTAAGTTAAAGAAGTAAGTAGAAAACAAATTTATAGTTAAGTAACTTGAGAACTTATGTTATATAGAAAATAATACCAATGTATAACCTCAACTCCAGTTTATTGAGATGACTAGGAGGCTATGATTTCATATGTTGCTTGAATTAAAAAGATATTTTATTAAATTGTATCCTAATTAGGTGAACTTTCTATTAAAACTTTGTGTTAATGATTTTAGCAGCTTGCCAAAATGACTGCCATCGAGCAGCCATGTTACACCCTAATAAACATGCCCTCAGATTCTGAGCCGTACAATGAGATGCAGCTGAAAATAGATCTAGGTAATTATAAATATAATAGAAAATTGTCTTTGTTTATTAATATTGTCTTGATATTTTAGAGAAGGGTGACACAAAGACAAAAATTGAGGCCCTAAAGAAGGTTATCAACATGATATTGGCTGGAGAACGTATGCCAAGTGTGCTGATGACTATCATTCGATTTGTGCTGCCATTGCAAGACCACACCATCAAGAAGATGCTGCTTATCTTCTGGGAGATTGTACCAAAAACGTCAGCTGATGGAAAACTGCTGCAAGAAATGATTTTGGTATGTGATGCATACAGGAAAGATTTGCAGCATCCCAATGAATTTTTAAGAGGGTCCACTTTGAGGTTCTTGTGCAAGTTGAAAGAGCCAGAACTTCTTGAACCTCTGATGCCAACAATCAGAGCATGCCTTGAACACAGGCATTCATATGTGAGGAGAAATGCTGTGTTAGCAATTTTTACAATCTACAAGAATTTCGAGTTCTTAATACCCGACGCGCCAGAGTTGATTGCTACACTACTACTTGGAGAGAAGGATATGTCTTGCAAGAGAAACGCATTTTTAATGTTGCTGCACGCTGATCAGGATAGAGCTTTATCTTATTTGGCTTCGTGTTTAGATCAGGTTAACACTTTTGGGGATATTTTGCAATTGGTTATCGTCGAGTTGATTTATAAGGTGTGTCACGCAAATCCCTCGGAACGTTCGCGTTTCATCCGTTGCATATACAATTTACTGAACTCTAGCAGTCCGGCTGTAAGATACGAAGCAGCTGGAACTCTGATCACACTTTCAAATGCACCAACAGCTATCCGGGCTGCTGCAAGTTGCTACATAGAGCTTATCGTGAAAGAGAGTGACAACAATGTTAAATTGATCGTTTTGGATCGTCTGATTGCTTTGCGCGAGCATCCGGCGCATGAAAGGGTACTACAAGAATTGGTTATGGATATCCTTCGTGTTCTCTCGAGCCCTGACTTGGAAGTGCGGAAGAAGACCCTCGCTTTAGCATTAGATTTGGTGTCTTCACGCAATATCGAAGAGATGGTTTTGGTTCTGAAGAAAGAGGTGTCCAAAACTCACGACGTTGAACACGAAGATACTGGAAAATACAGGCAACTACTCGTCCGCACATTGCACTCCTGCAGTATTAAATTCCCAGATGTGGCAACTACCATTATTCCCGTATTAATTGAATTCTTATCTGACACAAACGAATTGGCCTCCGCTGATGTATTGATCTTCGTAAGAGAAGCCATACAGAAATTTGAAACTTTACAACCTTTGGTTATTGAGAAGCTACTGGAAAGCTTCAATGAGATTAAATCATCAAAGATCCATCGCGCGGCTCTTTGGATTCTTGGAGAATATGCAGTGAACACGTCCGACATCGAGGCTGTCTTAAAAGCTATTACTTTTACCTTAGGCGAAGGGTCTTTATTAGAAGCTGAACAACGGTTGAACTCCGGTGAAGTTGTTGAAGAAACTGGAGCAAATACAACAACTCAAGGTAGCAACACTTTGGTTACTTCCGATGGAACTTACGCCACTCAATCGGCTTTCAACACAACTCAGAAATCCAAAAAGGATTCTCGTCCACCATTGCGGCAATACTTTATGGATGGTGATTTCTTCATCGGTGCTGCATTGGGTACCACATTGACCAAATTAGCTCTACGTTACGGAGTCGCTGTTTCAGCAGCCAAAAAAAACCAGTTCGATGCGAAAGTTATGCTTATCATGGCTGGTATCATTCATCTAGGAAAATCTGGATTGCCGACGAAGGCTATAACAAACGATGACAGTGATCATCTTCTATTCTGTCTGCGCGTTTTGTCCGAACGCACCGAGAAGATTATCAATATATTCAGTAAGCAATGCCGCGGCGCTTTGAACGACATGCTGACGGCTAAGGAAATCGAAGAAGTGAGCACACAGAAAGCTAAAGAAAAGCCTAATCATAAAATCCAAGCTGACGATCCGATTTCATTCATGCAACTTCAACCGGATAAATCTGGAGAGTTGGGAGAGAACGTGTTTGAATCATCCTTATCTCAGGCTTTGGTGGGCGGAAGAACTGGAGGAAATGAACTAGTTTCCAACAGCAAATTGAACAAAGTCACCCAGTTGACAGGATTCTCTGATCCGGTGTATGCCGAAGCTTATGTTCACGTTAATCAATACGACATTGTCCTCGATGTTTTGATCGTAAACCAAACGAACGACACGTTGCAAAACTGCACTTTGGAAATAGCTACATTGGGAGACCTCAAGTTGGTGGAGAAACCGCAGCCGGTTGTTTTAGCTCCCAAGGACTTCTGCAATATTAAGGCCAATGTTAAGGTGGCTTCAACAGAGAACGGAATCATCTTCGGAAACATCGTTTACGATGTAACTGGCGCCGCCTCAGATCGTAATGTCGTTGTACTCAATGACATTCACATTGATATCATGGATTACATAGTTCCTGCTTCCTGCACAGACACCGAATTCCGCTCGATGTGGGCTGAATTCGAATGGGAGAACAAGGTATCCGTGGTCACATCGATAACAGACCTATCTGAATTCCTCAAGCACCTGGTTACGAGCACCAACATGAAATGCCTCACCCCGGAGAAGGCATTGTCTGGTCAATGCGGCTTTATGGCAGCAAACATGTACGCAAAGAGTATTTTTGGAGAGGACGCTTTAGCTAATTTGAGCATCGAAAAACCTTACAATAAACCCGAGTCTACAGTCACTGGACACATAAGGATCAGAGCTAAGAGCCAGGTAATATTACCTTAACATTAATTTACTTTCTCAGACATTAACGATTTATCTGTTTCAGGGCATGGCTTTGAGTTTGGGAGATCAAATTACTCAATGGCAAAAGGGGCAAAGTAAAGTCGTGGCTGCTTAATGAATTCCAATGTTTTAATAATGTATTTTCCATATTATTTTCGTATTTATATATAATGAAAGAAAGATTTTATGTTTAACCAGAATAAAATAAAATGTAGATTTTAACGTTGTTTTACTCTTTTTTTTCTTCCATCAAATTTTAAAATTGTTTTTATCTCAATAAAATTGAATAATTTATTACTTCTTTAATTTTTGTCAACACAACCTACTAAACTAAGCCATAGACTAGTTTTTGTCTCTTAAATTCGTAAACGTTTCAATAGTTTTCGTTTCCAAAGGACGTTTTCTATATATTACTAGAATCAAACCACGCACGATGCTATTTCCAGTGTCTTAAAATGCTATTTCGGTTGATCTACATTTACACAACATACATTAGTCAAATGTACATGAATATATCAAGGTAGCAACATTTGACTGTATTTCCATAAACACTGCTTTGATATAAAAGAAGTGATAGATAATTTGGGAATTTGTAAGAAGGAATATAGTGAGAAAACTAGAAGTATTTCAATGAAATAGTTAACATTATAATTGAGTAACCTTGGATAAAATAAAATACATTATTTAAGTGTAATATAACAGTGAAATGTGTTGAAGCGATAAAAATATATGGGAATATTTTTTGTTTCTAGCTTTACGGTTGAGCAGCAAGAAAATATGCCGCGATGTTTGTTTCTATTGTTATAATTATTAGTTTGAACACAAGAAAGAAAAAAAGATAGATATTCAGTGAATTCAATAACCAGAGGAAATATTTATATTTTGCTCAATACATGTATATTCAGGCAAATAAATTAGTAACAATAGAAAAAAGAGAGAATAAAACAAGTAAATGAAATTTAAAACTTTTTACAATCTTAAAATAAATATATTAGAATAGACATTTTATTCTTCTTCCTCCTCTTCCTCTTCTTCCTCCTCCTCTTCTTCTTCCTCCTCCTCTTCCTCTTCTTCCTCCTCTTCATCTTCGTCCTCCTCTTCGTCGACCTCAATTTCTTCCTCCTCTTCCTCATCTTCTTCTGGTTCGACTACAGGCTCCTTGAGGGGTTCATCATCCTCATCGGCGGCGGCTTTACCTTCCTCCTCGCCTTCTGGGGTTTCTGGGTCTCCGGCCTTCTTGCCTGGCCTTTCACCGAACCACTTGGGAAGCTTGCCTAAGTTTAAAAATCACAATTAATAAATTTTCCAACATTTGTGTTATAATAGTAAATTATTTGAAAGTTCGTGTTGTGATGTTAGATAATTTTAATTCATATTATTACACAGATCCTTACTTTTTTGTCTGGAATCGAATTGGCCGAACTTTTCTTTCCAGGACTTTTCGCTGGTGTCCTTGATGAGTTCTACAAGACCCTGTTTATGTGTAAGAAAAGGTTAGAACATTGTAACACTCGAGACAGATACAGTAAGATTTTCTTAACAAGGGGAACGAAATTTGTGTAATGTGTTCGGGGACCAACAATACACAGTTAGAATTATTATTTTGATTATTCCTTGTATACGCAACACATTGAATAAATGAGAAGAAAAAAGGAAAGCTGTATTGTGATTTTCTGTGTGTTTTATAGTATACACACTTACGTCGTGACCTTTCCATAAACTCCGTGATTCTTGTCTTCCAAGCTTTCTCATTACCTTCCAGCAATAAACTATCAAAACCCTAGGCGTGATAGAAAAAAATGATTTATATAAAAAAGTTTTAAGAACAAAAAAAGACTATCACATTATTTCCCCTTTATAAAATAAATAATAATTAAACGTAATTGATTGAATTTGGTCTGATATGTTTTTTTTAAAGGGATTAAATCCTAATACTTACACCTTCGAAGAGTTTCTTCTTGTCGTCGTAAGATCTGGTGTCGACGCGACGTTCGTATTTGGAGGCGACTTGGATTTTAGGCTGAAAAGATTATTTGATTTTAAGTAATCTTCATTTTTAGTTTTTTCTTTGTTTCTTTAACATACTGGGTATTTGCCGGTGAGGGCTTCTGGGTCCAAACCCTTCTTCAAGGCCTTGTGCCTCAGTTGTTGTTTCTGCCTTTCCTTCAGTTCTTTAAGCTGTTGAAATATAATAAATTAATATTTATGTTTCAAGTGATTAAGATTCGAGTAATTACATCGTAGTCTTGACGTTTCTGCCTTTCTTCCAAATCGTACTTTTCGGTTTCCAATTTGACTATACAATCCCAGAGCTCAATGGCCTTCTCTCTGAGTTTAGCTTCACCCAAACCGTCGAGGTGCAAGGCCTTGATGCGGATGGAAAGAGAGATTTTCTTTTCTTCCTCAAGCTGTTCCTTGGTCTTGTTCCTTTCAATTTGGGCAGCGGAGAGGTTAGCCTGTGATCATTAAACAATACATTAAACATCGTTCTCAGGAAACGTGAGTTCTTTTGTGAACATACGGTGGCGTCCTTCTTGGCAATGGTGAAGTTGGGGCCCTTGGTCTTGCTTTGGTCCTTGAGAGCTTGCATCATAGCTTGACGCTTCTTCTCGGCCTCCTCAAGACGTTGCCTCTTCTCCTCAATATCGCGTTGTTTCTTCTCTTCGATTTCACGGACGCGACGCTCTTCCTCTTGCTTCTTGCGCTCGGCCATCTTCTTCTCTTCCTCAGCCCTGGTGACCTTGCGCTTGGCCTGCTTTTCCTTCAACTTCTTGAGGTCATCCTCTTCCTTGGCGCGCTGTTTACGCCATTCTGTGATGTATTCCCTAAGTTGTTCATCTAAGTCTGATCTTTTTTGGTCTTGGCGCTTGATGAATTCTGGATCGCCGGCTTGTTCCCTAGAAACAAATCGCAATCAGCACACGAATTATCCGATGAATTGTAAGCTGAATATAGCAGAAGTTGATGGCTCTGAAGATCCTCGAGCATATTTCGTTATAATAGAAACTGCTCTCGTGAGAAGAATAAAAAAAATAAAAGCTTTTTCAAAAAAATGCTTTCAGATTGCGGCCAGTTGGAATTGATGTCAACTTACTGCTCTTCAACGACTCTTCTCTCGACGTGCCTGTTGAGGTTTCAAACGGGGTCACGAAGTAGGGGGGAGACAAAAAAAACAGAGAAAAATTGTACAAAACACATTTTTACAGTAAAAAAAATAATAAAATCATAATTGTGAAAGGTGTGAAACTACTACAAAAAGAAAAGAAAAAAAATGTTGCATTAATTGATCCTTAAAACTAAATTAAAAACTATTTTATACCACAAGGACAGTATTTATACATGTTTCAACTACAACAAACGTGGTGCAAGTTGAGAAGGGGGAGGGGTTGAGTCTAAATACTACTTACTTTCTGTAAAAAAGAAAGAGAAAATAGAGTTACTTAAGTTAATGAGCTGAGTAATAAAAAAAATAGAAAGCCTTTCGAATTTGGTGGTATCTAAAATTTGGTTCAATTAATGCCAATTGTTTCCCTAAACTTTTCCAATTTTCTGCGCTTCATGCAATTTATGTATGCAAATTTATGCATACTTAAATGCATGTATTGTTTTTTATTTGTATTTTTTTTTTTGGTATAGACTAAAATTTGTTCGATCCTTACGTTTCCACGATTTCTTCCTCTTCCTCCTCTTCTTCGCTAAAATTTGGAACAAACAAAATTAGTAAGACACGGACATGTTGAACGTATTTTTAGCACTTGGTAGCCACTAAGCAATCACGAAAATACATTTTACGAGGGCAACAAGCAGAGAGCATAGAAGAGATTTCATCTCAATTCATCATTTATTTCTACTTACGAGTAAACTTCTTCTTCGTCGGACATGTTGGAAAGGTTTTTAAATTAACTCTGTAAATCAAAATAGAAAAAAAAACGAACATTACTTTCAAGTTACACAATTTGGATAGAGTACAACTATTGCGCATTTGGATCCTTTTCTAATGATTAATCATCGGTAATTATTTTAGGCAACGATAAAATTGATCTTGTTTCCAAGTTCCATCTTAAATACTAATCGTCTTCAATATAAATCCAAGATTTAGTAATCCAAAGAATTGATTGTAAATATTTTAATGTGGTAATCATACTGAATCCTTTAAATCTTCAAATATTTGGAACTATGGGAAGTTTCGTAAGATATGTTGAAAAACTCGGTTTCGTTTTCATTCAGATAATAGTAGGCCGCGTGAAATCCACACCGAGTTCGACGGAGCAGACTGTATTTGGCGTCGCGACGCGCTTAGTTCTATTCTTAGTTCTTCGTTCAGCAGCTCACCATCCAATTTACGAGTAGCTCCAAAAATAAAACTGTTAAAAGCGAAAAAACAAACGAAAACAACATCTTCCGCCGGGCACAGAAAAATAACAAATTTCAAAATAATTAAATAAATAAAAGAAAAACAAGACTAATATATTGGAATTACATAATTTGTAGTCCGATTCATAGTTGATAAACCCAAGTTAATATTATGAGATTAACGAAATCTGAAGTCTGGCTTATACTAATGTTTCAAAGTATTTAGTAAGTGGATTAGCACAAATATATGAAAAGTGTTTATAATTAATTGCCGTGACCCAAAGAAGTGTCTAAGAAAATATATGAATTTAAGAATTGACCTATTTCTGGAAATGTATCTCCATTAAATTATTAAAACTATAAATCTTCTATAAACTATTTGATTTGAGCGAATTTTGAGGTCAAGTAGTTATGCAAACGCGGTCGAAATATTTTTACTGTAGGGTTTAGATTAGTTTTGTAGCTCAGGAATGTTGTATAAAGATAATCCAACTAAAAGTAGCACCGTTCAATCTATTTTTAGAGTCAGCTATGTAACGCAACTGGTTTATAATAAGTTTACCTAATAATTTAAAGTGTTTTTTTTATAATATTATAACAAATTTAAATACTAGCTTGTTGATGTTATGTAATAGATTTGAGCGTTTCATTAAAACTATAAAAATTCGCGTTGATTTGATTCAATGATTGGATTGGAAATTATTGATTATTTGCATTGTTTCTAGTCGTATAAAATATTAGATTTGTGTATTATAAATGTAATAATAAGTTAAATTTGAGATGTGGGATAATTACGTAACGTCGGATGCGAAGACCAGTGGGATATCGAAAAGTATTGCAAAATGCAAGGCTTCAGGATGATCCTAAAGGTGTGTTTACGAACTGTGTTAAGAGTTCTCAGTATATTGGAAACAGTGTGTATATGTAAAGTGTAAAATGACAAAGTCGTACTCACATTTAAACAAGACAAAGAGCGGGAGGAGCACCGCACAATCCTAGGAGTCTGCAGTGACTGAGTAAGAATCCAACAGGAACATCCTTCGGGATAACTGAGTATATACCTGCGTGCGCATCGACGCCCACGCCATTTTTTTCCCAATCCTTGCATTCGCCAACGATATCTGTTTTCATTCCACCCATCCGTCTGTCCTTTTCTAAACCGCAGGCCTACTTCGAATCTGGTTTCCATTTCGCTTTAAAATTAACTTTTTTGTCCAAATCGAACTTGTTTTAGTGTAAAAATGTAATGCAACGGGGTTCCGAATAGTTATTAATACACGATCAGTCTAAAAGTGCAAAAAAAAAACCCCGGAGGAAAAAGAAAAAGAATGAAAAAAGAAAAGAAAAATAGAAGTGGAAAAATGGAAATGAAACGGGCACTACCGACGCGCATATATATTTTTAATTCTCCACCAGAAGGAGTAATTGTGAACCTGGGCAGTAGTAGGCTTGCCCCAACTATTTTTGGATTCCGGTTTATTGCAATTTACACACTGTTTACACAGGCCTACATTTGCATCCAGTTCTGTTTAGACATTCTTCCAATATTGTAAACATCTATTTCGAATCGACTCTTTCGTGGAGCCGATATAACCCTGAACCTGCACCGATATCTTGGGACTCAGTCAATTATTACACATATCGCAAAATGATTCGATTCGATTACATAAATATTTTTTTAATATTTTCCTGCTTGAGATATAATACCAATAATAATGGCGGATGCGCCGGGTCGTTTAAACAATCAAATTATCAATTTCAATTTCTCACAAATTATTATTTAATCACCAACAAAAAGATTATAATCCATTAATTAAAATGATATACTTTTTAATATATATTATGTTTTAAAACCAATTTATTTAAAAAAATATAAAATAATTACAGACAAAAATTACAAATTAAAAAAAATATAATTTATTATAAATAATATAATTACAAAATGTATCATTAGAACCAAGGTCTTTCTGTTCTCAAATATTAATTACTTGTTTAATGACAATAATTGTTCGCAGTATAAAAGATACATTTTCAGATTTTTTATAACAAAGTTTACGATTTATCAATATTAATAAATCAACCTTAGTTGCATTAAGATCAAAGGGTTATCTATAATAATAAATAAAGACTTTTTATATCTATTTTTACATTATATAAAAAAAAGGTACATTTAAAAAATGTTTTAATATACTTTTTTTAATTAGCGAACTTAATTAAGAAATGTGAACATATTTATTACAATTTCAGTACTATTTAAGTAATTTACTTAACAATTGTTTCAATTTTCATTTTAAAATAATCAGTTTCACATAAATTGTTTATGAAATTTATCAATAGGACGTTTTGTATTAACTAAAAGATTTTTAATTTAGAAACGAAAACTGTTAAAAGTATGAATAATTACAATATTGTATTAATTTCAGCAATTTTTGTATACTTCGCTAATTCGCACTATTTTATTTTTAATTAAAATTAATTTAAGATTTATAAGACTATTCATATTTATATTTTTTAATAGTAACAAAATAAGTAAAAGTTTTATTTAAAAACTGAAAAAATGAAAATAATAACATTTTGTATATTTCAAACAATATTTCATTTTACACTAACATTTCTTAATTATTAATTTTGATTTTACAATTATTAATTTCGTACTATTTTTTTTATAAATTTATTAAATAGTACAATTTGTTTTAATTATTTATTATTTAAAATCATATTTTAATCACTTTTTAACAGTAAAATCTAATACAAACGCTTCTTATCTTTGTTAATTAACCAAAATAAATTATTTTCAGTAAAAATTGTGTAGTTTTTATAAATAAATGTAAACTATAATTAGAGAGATTGAAAAATTGTTTTATATGAAAATACAACATTTTTTTAAGAATGTAAAAAACGGTTTATTTCAAAATGAAAAATTTGTATTCACATTTTTTTTTTTTTAAATCTAAATTTTCAATAATTATTGTCCATAAATGAAATCAAGTTACTATAGCTAAATTTTGTACAATATAACTTTTATAATAAATAATATGAATTATTGATTGACATATTTCATATAATTAATGTCAATTAAAAAAAATGAACTAATTAAAACTTAATTGTAAACATCGCTTTGATTGTGTGTATATTTTAAATCTATTTAAAGAAATTCCATCAATTGAGCACATAACGTACTATTTTGCTGAAAAAAAGTTATAGTTCATACCATAAATCTTCAAATTTTCTGAAACGAATCTAGAAATTGCTGCCAAATTGCCAATCTTTTCATGTCTTATATTGTATGTACAAATCACTTTATATTCAATAGCAATTCATAAATTATTTCCAAATTTAAACATATTTATTGAATTCAATTTGGTTTATCGACCAATGCCTTTCTATCCTTTATATTATTCACATAATTAGTAAATATTATTAATGTATATATTTTGAAAAAAATATGTAAACAATCAATGTATTTAAATTGATGAAGTGAAAAGTATTTTGACAATGTTTATATTTACGGAAATATTCCTGACGTTATATACAATTATGTAATGTTCCTGAATAATGAGTTGTTAATAATAAACAACAAAAGCGATAGTATTTAAATTGATAGGAATCTTTCCATTTTAATTACCAGAATTTGATATACCAAAAGAAAATTAAGATGAATCTATAAATAAAGTCACGGTAATAAATCGCCTCAGCTATCTATTTTTACCCTAATCTTTTTCGCTTCTGTCAAATGTAAGTCCGCTCGTAATTGTTTGACCCGAACAACGAAATATTACTTAACGATGATTTCATAAAGTGCTGTTTACTAATTTATATACAAAGCGCGTTCTATTTCGAACGCTACTTTCTGTGTCAAAGATCCTGAAATTGTACGTGAAAAAAACCAGTAAATTACGGCTCGCATTATTTTCCACGAAAATATTCCAGAAAATTTATTGTTTCTTTCCCTTTCCTCTTCGAACAAACCATGAAATCGCCAACTATTACATTTAAGAAATTAGCCAAAAACAAAATGGTGGAACGAAATGAGTTTTAATGTTTTCGGTACACTACAAGTAATTACGTAATTCGGGCGTAAAGCAACAAAGTGGAACTTGTTATTGGATTTTAGATTTATATTTTTTTTTTGCAAAGAAAGTGAGCTCGAATCAAACAAGGATCCAGAAATTCTACGGATCTATTTCGAGCATATAAAGTTTCACGAGACTGGACGATCCATCCGCCCACGTGCCAAAAAAATTGATGAAGAAGATGATGGAGTTAAACGGTTTTTAAAGGATTCCAATTTGGTGTTGGAGATTGTTGGTATTTTTTTTTGGTGGTTAAAGGTTTATTGTTAATTTATAATAATTTTGGGGAAAAATTGTTGAGCTCGCGAGGCGTCGCGACGCCCTTATAAGGTTTCTGCCCACGTCGCCGGGACGTCTGCGGGCCGAAGACGCGCGCATCTCCTGCTATTCTCGTTTTCCTCCCGGTCTTTCCCCACTTTTCGCAGATAATCTTATATAAATCAGAAGAGACGATCGGACGGTTTTCATTTTTCGAGGGATTCCAGAAACAGAAAAAAAACACTAAAGCAATTCTATGTAAATACACCCTTTATATACGAAAATAAATTAATTTAAGTAACAATTGGAAGTAACCAAAATATATTTGTATAAAGAAACTTTAGAGAGCAACGCGAGTCTTGATGGGTGAGCGAAGGTAACGACGATTTAATTTTATTTATTTTTTTCTTAAATAACTAATGAGGTAAGATGCACCCAAATGCTCTCGATTTAAGTTCAATTGCGCTAAACAATACTTTACATTATAATAAAGATTCATATTTCTCTACGCCCATTGTCCATAGAATAGTCCTATCCGTTTGAACCGTAACCTCTTCATCGTCACTGTAAGTATTCGACGTGCTAACCAACTGTCCAAATTCCATTAAAGAGTTTTCTGTAAAACCAATATTAATCCAAATCCCAATACACCAAAAAAATATAACATACTCAAATTCCATTTCAATCCTGTCGTTGTTACTCTACAAGCACCTCCAATCGGTATTAATCCGCACCAAACCTTATCCTTCCGCAACTGCGCTGGAATCTTTATAGAATGTTCACCTTCATCCAGAAGCCAGCTCACGGAATCCGGACATACCAAATACACGTTCGTTTGAGGCATAAACTTCTTGGCCTTGTACAAGGTATTAACGTTCGAGAGGATTTGGTCTAAACGACCAGATGTTTCGGTCAGCACCAAGATGTTCTTCAAGTCCATTAACTTTTGCACCTCGAGAAGAGCTTTAGTGAAATCTGTTTCGTTTTGATCCGGCGTCGGGATTATTTTAGAGAGATTCGCAAACTTGGATACGGCCAAACGGGAAATCGAATCCATGTCACCCGTTATCAAATCCGGGTGCGGAAGTTTCTGGATCTGTCGGGGCTTCGTATACGTAATCCATCTATCCGTACCACCATCAACAGTCACACGAATCTTAGCTAATTAAAAACAAAAAATATTAAATTAATCATTAAATTAAAGTTATTTGAATTAACGCAACAATTAACAAAATAAAACAACTTCAATTCAAAGCCAATTTCTCTAATTACATCTTTTTTTTTATTTAGAGCAATTGAGTTGAAGTTGGGTTAGTAATATTAATAAATACTTTTTAAGACTACTATTAAAGTCTTAAAAAATCAGTAATAAAATCATTTGAATTAAATTAAGCAAAAAGTATGTTAAACCAAGAAAAAAATCTAATCTAAACAAATACGTTGTTATCAGGAATATTATTAGATATTATCAATAGGTCATAAACAATTCCACTAGTCCACACTATTGAGAAACATACATCGATTTGTAAATAAATTTAACAAACTTATTGCGCAAATTATCTATCAATAACGAAGGACGAATCAATTACGAATAGATGTATAAAACGAAAATGTGCTATAACATTCGTTTAATATTAACGTTATAAAATATAAAAAATTATAATTTAACAAAAAAATGAGAGCGAAAAGGAAAGTTTGGTATTATGTCTTCAGTTTGAATTTCTTCATTAGTTACCATTACTCCAGATTTTGAAAATTATGTACTCGGAATCGTAGTTCATGGGTCTGTTGAGTACAACGACTCCGTAATCCTTGCATGTTTCTTTATCCTTGTCAAGGATCAATTGCCATGGATTCCATTTTTGGATTTTGCTCATATTTTGTAATAACACCGTCTACCATACGCACATAACCTTAAACACTGTAATGTTTATTTTTTTGTATGCAATTAAGTATGCGGCTTGATGTACTTTTGTAGAGACTGGAAGATTCGTTTATAGCGAGGACATCTAACAGGTTTTTGTCGAGTTCGCGCAGCAGGAATCTAACGAGCAGAGACATCTGAGAGTGGTTAGCTGCAGCTACGATCTCAGCTCAGCAGGATCAATACTCTGTTACGTAAAGCGTTTAAAATATATTCTACCCATTGTTCATGTTTCTTTGTGAATTTGTGCTTTGTTTGTTACATATACACTTAATTATAATTAATAGAATTAATTTACAATTCTTTAAAATATAAAATTTTAAATTAAGTTTTAAAACCGTTTTCTAAGAATTGCTGATAAAATTGTTCATAATATGATTTAAAGTCTAAGACCAGTTTTCAATATGATTCATATTAAAATAAAATTATAATTCCTAATTAATATTAAAATGATTGTCTAAAGTTTTGAACATTTAACAATTTTTAAATTAAGTTTAAATATATCATCTCGAAAAGTTTTATAAATTGGATTTTCCAAATGAATAATTGTTTAAACTTTGATTTATACTTTATGAAGATTTCAATATAAGATAATTTAAGATGATTCATATTAAAATAAAATGATAATTTCTAATTAAAATTCACAGAATTGTTTATTTTCTTTAAAGTCATTTTAATTTAGCTTTAAAAAAAAATAGACTTTTGATATCTTCAAATATTATCAAAGATAAAATGAAAAGCTTGAATTTATCACTTAATATTACAACTTTCTCTCTATTCTTAGTAAAATTGTTAAATAATCTTGTAAAGAAATACGTTATAAGTATCAAATGTGTTAGTTTCTTAACATTTTTCATACAATATTTGGGATGAAAACATATTTGAAATGTTAGTAAGTGCATATAGATTATCGAAGATTTGATAACCGAAAGTCATGATTCCAGATGAGTGCTTGTTTATGAAAAGATTATTTTATTTGATTTGACAGATATAAATTGTGTACAAGTGTTGGTACTTCTAAAAAGAAAAAAATAAGGCAATCTTATTAATTTATGATATTAAAGAAACGATATCAAATAGTTATATAATAACGAATAATTTTATAATATAGCAATACCTCGCATAGTGCGACTTTTTTTTCCATTAACAGACAAGTTTCTTTTTGTGCGGTTTATTTGTGTATGTATACCAATCCCTCGTTTTACATGGTATTTTCTTTAAACGGTTTCGCTTTTACACGTTTTGACGAAAAAAAAATTTAAAAAAAACTATCCTATGCGTTTTTTTACATACCTTTCGATTTACACGGTTTTACATTCAACAAGTTACAATTTCGAATTACACGTTTTTCTCAAGAACCTATCTACCGTGTAAATGATGCATTTAGTTCCTCGATTAGTACGGTTTCAAGCAGTCTGGGAGACGGAAGCAAATGCTTTCTATAACAAAATATAAGAATTTACTAACATTTTGAAACAAAAAGAAACCCAAAATATCCCAATTAATGTGTATCCCAACACATTCTTATGTCAACTTATTTTTATCTTTAAATAATACCATCAATGCAATTGGATTCATTTTTTAATTGCGCTTACTTTTATTTTTTGAAAGTAAATAAGCTAAAATCTTTATCACAAAAAATATAATATTTATTAATTTTTTTTAATTCTAAATACCCAATTATTTTGTTTTAAAGTAATGTAATAAATAAAATATTTATGTAGAAGCCAAAATGTAACAAAAAAAACTATTTTCTATTTTTAATTACATAAGCAGTATTAGTAGTAATTACTGAGTATATATTATATTAAATTCCTATTCCGATCTTGCAAAATACATTAACGATGTTTCGTAATAGCAATACAATCTAAAGTAGCATTTGTTTATTTCAATTCAACGTTTGTTAAATGCTATCGTCTGTTATTATTTACGTACTCAAACAATGGTCGAAAAACAAATGTGGGAAATTAATTATTGTTTCTTTTATTTCGAAAAAAAAAAGTAAAAAACAGAACAAAGTGCACAGTCACCGGTTGATAAGGTAGCAATCAACAAAATAGTGTTTCCAACATTCGATACGGATTCGGCGAATCGCATTCGCCGAACAGCAGTTTTACATTACCGACGTTGTCACGACAGAAGCGTCCCATTACGCAACGTTGTGCGAAGCGAAACGATTCTTAAGCGTGAGCGCGGTACTTTTCCTTCTGCTTCACGTTGCTCAACGTTTAAAGACAATACTCACTGTTTGCACTCTCGCTATCTCTAGAAACACAAATTTATTTGCTGTATAAATTTGTACAATTCAAGTTCATTACTATCATTGTCATGACCTGCGTTATAATAATAGTATGAAAATAGTATTTTATGTTATTGTTTGATTTAAAACGTGAGTTGTAGTATACAATTCGTCGTATTACAGTTTAACTTTCAAATTTTTTGAGGTTTGAGTTTCGATTTTCAAATTGTTCGACGTAAATTTGTGATTAATCCATATCGAAATCCCAAAATTTATCTAATATAAAACAAGACATATAGTATAAACATCAATTGATTCATTCGACTTTCAAATTGTTTGAATTTCGAGTAAAGTAAATAAATTATTTTATAATTGTTATTGATTTTTTTTTAATTTATTTAGAAATAAAATAATACTTAAATCTAGTTTCGAAACCGATTTTTATTCGAGTTTCGAGATGTTTGTTTATAAGGATATATATAAACGTCAATATTTTGCAAAAAGTGACATTAACGGTTCTTTAACATTACTTCTTGATGAATCTTTAAAATCGACTTTCGAAATTTTTTTCGAGTTTAAAACAAATTTTCTGTTGCATTTTCAAGTTGATCGAACACTAAACAGTTCAAATTTGGAAGATATACTAAATTTATAATCAATAAAATAGTTTTTTTTTTGTAAATTATATAAATTAAATATAGTTAAAAGTTCAATTGGTTTTTATGTGACAATTATAGTTATGTTAAAATTTAATAATTTTAAAATTATTCATACAATATGTAAAAAAAAAATTCAGAACTTTTATCTCATTTATTTCGCAAGTAATTTTATGTTTAATTTTGCATTACTCATTTATTAAATTTCCAACATTATTTATGTTGTTTTTGGTGGCAACTGATATGTTTCGAACAGAACAGGATCCAATTGCATACGTCATCAAGAGATAGCACACGATAAACATATACGCTCTGATACGTTTTTCGAGAATCTTATCAAGATCTTAAATTGCTTAAACTTCTCTAATATTCTTCATATAATTACTATTAATAACCCAAGCAAAAACAAAATGACTTCTCGGTATCTGCTCAACGCATAAGCCTCAAAACAATTAACAATTTTTCCACCACAAAATAAAAAAATAAATAATTTCTTATTTGTTAATGATGTGTAACGTATCAATTAGCGTTCTACAAAGGCAGTACGAACTGGTAATAATTACGCTTCTGTTCATCTCTTCTAGACCGCACGCTTTAATCATTCATCCAAAAGGATTATTGTGTAACGCTTCTGATTAATGCGATCCGAACAAATAATAAAATATATAAAGAGAGACATTATCCAAGATAAAGTGTAAATGCTAAGTACATAGACGTTCAAACATTTGCCGACAAGCCGACCGTTTTTCTATGGATAAACGATGAAAGCATATCAAACAAAATAGGAAAGTCGTTCATAATTGGACACATTATCAAAAATGCATATTTTTCAAACGTATCACATGTTTATTTTCGCATCTCTGTTATTTCCACATAATTTAGCCCATTAAGATGATTTAATAGATAAACAAATTTTATGATAAGCATTAATTATAAAATTAAAATTATAATTCGAATACACAAATTTTTTTTCTATAAAAAATAAATGATAAAGATTTATCATGATTATGGACAATTACAAGTGCTGATAGTCATTAGTCGCGTGCGGTTAGGGAAATAATTGCAATTCTCATTCAAGTAAGAGCGAAGGTCGAGTTTACATAATAACTCGTAAGCAGGCATTTGTGAAATTTCATTTATGTTTGTTAACGTTGGAAGCTGCTACGATTCTAAATTAGTTTGTATCGAGCAGTGAGCGGTTAGAGATGGCGGAGTACTCTGTGCAGAATCTGGATGAGTTGCTCACCAAGTATTACGGGCAGCCGGTCAAGATATTGGAGACCAAATCGAAAATGTTGACCGCTCCAGGTGAGAACTACGGAAGCCTCATGTTGGCGCTGGATGTGACCATAGCGCTTCGCAAAGATCAGAAGCAACTGCATCTGGTGGCTAAGCTATTGCCGAAGAGTGAGTTCATGCGAGGACTATTTGATATATTTGTAACTTTTAAGAAAGAGATCGATGCCTATACCAAAGCTATACCAGCTTTGATTGAGTTCCAAAGGGATTATGGAGTAGATAATGTTATTGATTTCTTTGGGGAATGTTATGGAGCTAGATGCAGTTTATCCAATACGGAGAAAATCGATGAAGATGCTGTTATATTATTGGAGAATTTAAAATATGAGGGATATGATAACATCGATAGATTGGTAGGTTTCAACTTCGAAGAAGCTGAATTGATTTTGAAAGATCTAGCCATGTTCCATGCAGTTCCCATAGCGTTCAAAGCTCTCAAACCTAAAGAATTCGAGAAAAAGATAGGTCCTGCTATTATACGTCACAGAGGTATCGAATACGCTCATCCTTCCATGATAGAAAGTATTTACGATTGTCTACGAGATCACCTCAAGATAGCAGGATTTGAGCATCTGACAGAGAAAATCTTGAACATCTTAAGAAACACATTGCATTCGGAGCAGAAGAACAAGGTACCTCCAAATACACCATTCTTAACGTGGATCCACTTCGATTATTGGGTCAACAACACGATGCTGTTGCATGATAAAACCGGAAAACCGATTAAGAACAAGATGGTCGATTTGCAAATGATTCGCTACGACTCGTGCACGCGCGATTTACTTTTCGTCCTCTTCACGAGCATCAAAACAGAAGTTGTTAAATCACGATACGACGAGCTCATTAAAATTTACTACGACTCATTCATAAAATCGTTGGAAGTCTTCAAAATAGACCTTGAACCTTACAGTTGGGTCAACTTCTTGAAAGAAATTGATGCTTATGCAGCGTATGAACTTGAGCATATTCTCTTCATGTTAAAACCAATATTTACGATCAAAGGGTCCATCGAAAGCATGGACAATTTGGATGATAACGATATGAATAGACAAGACTTAATTGGCGAAGCCTTCACCAATAAACTTAAGGATACGATAGAAGCATACACGCAACGAAACTGGTTGTAAATTAAAGTAATTTTCACCCGAAAAATAAAAATTATGTTACGTAACATCAGTTGCTTTTTTCTTGTACATCCACATTTTTTTAAAATTTATTTTATAAGATTTTTTTATATGTACCAGCCTCATTATCAACATCGCATCAAAGGATATTGCGTAATAAAAATAACGCAATTTTATATAGCAATGAACTATGATGATTTCTATGTAATTGACTTGACGTGAAGTGAAAGTGATAAATAATTATTTTTTCTTGTTCCATTTATTTACTTTTTTTGTTGTTGAAATTATTTATAACACATTGAATAATTATTATATAATTATCAATAATAAATATAAGAATTCATTTATACTTGTTTTTTATTATTGCTATTGTGTTTATTACTGGAATTATTTTATATAGTCATGTTGTTTCGTACTTGTTTTTCCACTTAATTTCAAATTGCATTTGAAGTGATGCCGCGAGAATATTCTATTTATAAAATTAATTACATTTATATATATTATTTGTACACTTTGATAAATGTTATATGCAACATTTATTATCAATTATAGATAAATGGAAATTGGGTTTAATCTTCGATAGAACTTATTAAATAAATGGAAAGTTCAAAAATTGATCTATTTTGTTTTCTTTTATTCTCATGGGCGGATGTAGGCTTGGTCTCTATTGGCCTCGTCTAATCAAAGGGACCTCAAACAAATTTGAGATTGGGCCCTCAAATAATGTAACTCAAGGATGGTCTTATCTATTATGTCTGGTTATGGCTCATTAGAATTTTTTAGAGAGGGGGTGTCAGCATCAAATTAACTACAAAATAATATTTGAGTTAGAATATAAGAATTAATATTTTGTTTTTAAGTTGCTAAAACTCGACTTTCCCCGTCATCATCTACTTAACTGGTGGCCTAACAACTTAAATACGCCCCCCCCCCAAATAGTGTTACCGCAGAACATGTTAACAATCCGTCGCTGCTTTTGTTTGTTTGTAAAGATCATTAACTCACATTGACAATTTTAATATTTTTAGATGAATTAAATATATAGGTCAAATGAGAATAAACAAAAATAGAAACGAAAATATGTTTTACAGCCAAATTGCGAAATAAGTTATATTTAATTGTTGTGTACTGTTTTACAGCGTAAACCCTGCATGAAAGTATTTCATTACCTATACAATAAATGTATTATTTAAATATGCATATCTCGCGTAGTCCGAACTTTGTAAATCCGGATTAATCGAGGATTTTAAAACCGCATAAAAGAAAGACTTAACTATGTGAAGAAAAATACAATCATTTATGAATTAAAAAAATATTTTGTGAATTTATTTTATTTTGTTTTGAAATTTTCAAACCGGACTATAGAGAATCCGGACTGACTGAAGCCGTCCTATACGAGGTAATGCTGCAATTTTGAAATAAAATATTTTCTAATTTGATTAATTTTTAAATTAATTTTATATTACGTTAATTTATTTAATCCTGATGAAAAAAAAGCAACTATTTTCGTATTTTAATACATTTTTATGTACATAGTAACAAAATCTTTTAATTTGTATGATTTTTTTTTATAAATTATTCATTATTTTTTAATACGTTAACTTATTTACATTTAGATCAAAAAAACAATTTAAAATTTATACGATAAATTTTTAAATTAATTAAAGCATATTTTTTTTTTAATATTGGTTTCATTAAATACCTATAATAATTACAAATATATTTTCAGTTAAAGAATAATATTTTTTTAGAAAGATTTGCAAAGACATGAAATTTTTATAAATAGAAATAGTTTTGGCAGAAAAATTGTGGTCAATAGCCTTTTCGTGTTTTAATGTAAGAAATTTAATTGGACGATTTTGTAATAATTATGTAATCTTTAATTTTACCCATTTGGCAATAACTTGCTTTTGATACTGTCGGGATTATGGTTGTCGGGATTTCGATTGTCTAGTTACGCCACTGCCTTTGTAACAGTTTTGTTTTCCTTCAACATGGTTATATGTTTTACTTTTTTTATTGTTAAGGAAATTTAATAATGTATATTTAATTATTATTTTAACAAACAGTTATTTAACGTTCAATATAGTTTAAATAATAAAGCAACTAATTATGTATTATTTCTATGAAAAAATACCAATTAAAATTCATGCTTCGGGCTTTTCAAAAAGCATTAAGAATAATTAAGTATAATTATTATATTAAAAAAAACGCTTCATTCATACATGCTTTTTACTCTAGCATTCCATTCATGAATTCTTGGAATTTACGCAAAGTTGTTTATATTTCCTTTCGCGAATTATAAAAAAAGTGTTTAATTTATAAATATACAAATATCTATTGATTGTCATTTAATTTATTTAATATTTATTACTTAATATTTTTATAATTACAATTTTTGATATAATTAAAAAAACAAACCAGACTATAATGAAACAGGACTATTCGAAGCCACACTAATTTTAATTTAGTTTTTTGAAAATGTTGTTAATAATTCTAGATTATTTAGTTTATATATAATTTTCTTAGAAAATTCTATGGCTTTCCCAAATGAATTTGACTTTCTAGGGTTAACAGAGGTCAGCAACCTATGACCCATTGCTTACTAAGCAGATGCACAGCGTCAATTGAATATTGAATGATTCATCTATTTTTGTAAAAAAATAATACTTGAAATAAACAAATAATACTGAAACTTCAATTTTAATTTAACTACTTAATATAGTGATTTTTTTGAACAAATAATTTAATTTAAAATAAAGCAACTTTTAATTGTTTTTATGTTTTGAATTATAATCACTTAATCAATTTATATTTACTTTTTGTGAAAACTTTATTATTATATCAATAATAAATATAACGAGTTAATTGTTGTTTAAACATTGTTTTCAATAAGAATTTCTGTTTTATTTGGTTTTTATTATGTTATGTGCGATAGTTTACAAAAAAATATTGTCTATATTCTTTCATAAATATTTCTAATAATATTGCTTGTCGTAAAACCTTACTTTTTTTTAACTTTTATTTATTATTCACAACCTGTCACATTTAGGCAATAAATAGAATAATAAATACCACACAGAGTCCTGGTAATTAGTTCCACCAATATCCTGCACAGCTTAAAACCGGACTAAGTACGAACTTTAAAATTATATACAAATACGAATAAACTGTAGAAAAGGAGACTTGACTTTATAAAGGAAAAAATCGATCAAAATTTGCTTTTTGAAATTTACAAACCGGACTATAGTAGATTCGCACAGATCATAATAACAAAAAATATCAACGTTGAAAATTTCTATTATATAAAATTTTAAATATTTATTGAAAGTAAAACAATTATAAATTAATATAACAGACAATTATTTGCAATTTCATACAAATGTATTAAATTATTAACAATTATTTGGTATTGCGTGTTTCGGTGAAATCAGTGACTTTTTTTTTTACTTATGAATGTATTTTGAATTGTATTTAAATGGTACATTGGTTTATGGTTTATTTCCAAGGCTACCGTGCATAAATAGTCATAATTTTGACTGTGCGATACATAAACTTCAATTTTAATATTACTCATAAGCATTTCCACATATCGAAGTTTGTATTATTTTTCCGCGCAAAATTGTCGAAAAGATAAATTTGTCGTTAAATGCTCTGATAAAGTCAAGTTTCATAATTTATCATTTTCTTTGCGAAGTAATTCTATACTTGAGCAAACAAACTAATAATTCTGTCAGTAATAGAATTTAAAAATATTGTATGCGTATTAACTTATGAATTATTAACCTAATTATGGTTTGAATTGTCTTTTAGATAATATTAATTGCAAATACAATAGGCAACTGCAGACCGATACGAAAAAGTGTATTTATAGAAGTGCCATATCATCGTAATAGAATGAGACTTTCGTTGCACATTGCGTGCATAAACTTGAATATTATTTACATGGAATGAGCTTAAAATCTGCAACATTAAATACACATCTCCAACACATTTTCTTTGCGAAGTAATTCTATACTTGAGCAAACAAACTAATAATTCTCTCAGTAATAGAATTTAAAAATATTGTATGCGTATTAACTTATGAATTATTAACCTAATTATGGTTTGAATTGTCTTTTAGATAATATTAATTGCAAATACAATAGGCAACTGCAGACCGATACGAAAAAGTGTATTTATAGAAGTGCCATATCATCGTAATAGAATGAGACTTTCGTTGCACATTGCGTGCATAAACTTGAATATTATTTACATGGAATGAGCTTAAAATCTGCAACATTAAATACACATCTCACTTTGTAGATAAAGTTTTATATTGATTTTAAGAAAATTAATTTTTATAAAAAAATATGTAATTATGAAGAAATATTATTTATAAATATTTGTATCTAATTTCGACCGATAGGTCCAAAGTTCGAAGTATATTTTTTTTTAATAGAAAGCAATGTTTAGGGAAAAAAATCTAATGTTATATATTATTTTTATTTGATTATAAGTTACGTTGTTTATATTACTGAATAAATATTATTGTTCTGAATATTTTTTATAATATAAATATTAAAGTAGTTCATGGAAAGACATATTTTTTTGCAACGATTCCTGTTTTTTTTGGAATTATGTATTCACTTTTTATGTTTTTTGTAGGGCAACTAATAGCCGAATGGTTAAGTCGCCCTAAGTTCAGCATATGAACCATCAGCCAAGTCGATGAACAGTGTTAAGGATAGCAGCAGATTCAAGGTCAAAGGAAATAGTGGAATCGCAGAGCATCAATATACTAATGAAGTTAACATACAAGACGACAGCCAAGCCTGTCATACGCAATCTTAAATTAACAGATTGTAAATAAAATTACACAATAGACCCAATAGTTGATTATTCTGATATAAATATATTTTTATTATAATAATATATGTTTAATGAACGTATACTTTAAATTGTTTAAATAACTACAAAATGTGTGTATTAAAAATATAAATGAAATGTAATGTAATAATGTAACTATCCATGTGGATATGTATTTCTTTTAAGTATACAATAAACTATTGTGTCTCATGTATGTTGGGAATTGAATTTAATTGGTTTTATATAACTCTGTTAGCAATTGTAAAAGAAGTTTTAATGGAGCGGTCGGCATATCGGGGTAAATTATCCCAAAGAATTCACAGATACTCCGTGAATACTCCTTTGGGGCAACGAGGACAAATATATTAGAGTTCACCCACTTGCCATCATCTAAATACAGGAATTCACCTGTAGACATATTGAATTTATCACTTTTTAGAAGCTTTTCATTAAAATTGAAAACTAGTTTTATTATTATAATATTTGTAGACTTTTATTTTCATTATTAAAAAAAATGGATATTGTTATAATTTGCAGAAATATTAAATGTTCCACTTTTATTACAAGACTTTCATGAAAAATTGGCTATAGAACACTAGTTTTATTATGATAATGTTTATAGACTTTTATTTTCATTTAAAAAATGTTTTTTAAACTTTTGTAATTATTTGTGGCTATTAAATAGGAAGTTTATAATATGTATTAGCATCGCTTGTTATAAACAGTATTTTTTATTTATAATTAATTAAAAAATTAGAAAAGTACATAATATTTTAGATTTGGTTTTTAATTTTTTTAAACAGTTTTTTAAAATTTTATTATATTTATATGAATATGTTTTAATTTTATTATTTATTTATGGGACTGTTATAATAAATATTATTATATTTTAATTTTTATTATAATTTTAAAAAAATGACGTTTTTTTTTATAATTTCCCTGTAATTATTTATGTCAGTTGTATGCTTTAGAAATTATTATTATTAATTGAGATGTTGTTGATTTGTAACAATATCATTTGATGCATTGAAATAACACAGTGTTTGCGTACATGGTGAATTAATGTAATTTGTCGTATCGTTTGGTAAGTACATACAATTAAAAATATAATTACGATTCCAATTTCGCTCAATTAAAAACAATTGAAGAGAAAAATAAATTTGAAGTTTCGTTGTGTCATTGTCAAATGTTTGTATTTCGCTGCGTTGCGTATCGTTTTTTTTTCGTGATTAATGATAAATTTTGTGACTTTATGATTATTTAAGTAGTGGATTTGTAAATTTTGTATGATTAATGTAGGAAATAAGTTTATTGGTTTTAATAGCGCAATTGGAAGTAATGCAAGTGGCGTTGCGCCATAGAGCAGAATGTGACGGTCATGTTGTGGGTTCAAGGCCAAGTATCGTTTAGAAATGGGTCTTCGCAAGATGATGAACTTGGAGAAATTTAAATTCGTGATGAAGGAAAAGGCACAGAGAGAGCACCGTTTCTGATGCGGCCAAAAAGTGTCGGTATTTTTGTGTGTTTAATTATAGTCGGACGGTGGTGACACGAGCAGCAGTTGTCTCGGTTCTACTCAGCGTGTATAGTATACGATTATATTATTTATTTTGCCATTGGTCGCATGTGTTTTGATAGCGCATCGTGCTGAGCGCGACCACCACGCACTTATTACAAAACCAATCCGATAACATCACTCATCGCCAGTCATTCAATTGAGTAACAAGTGCTTCAAAAAGATGCCCGAGTTCGAAGTGAAAAACTTGGATAAGATCCTATCCGATTCCCTCGGCAAGGATGTGGTGGTTATAGAACAGCGGAGCAAATTCCTGACACCACCTGGTGAACACTATGGAAGCATCATGCTGGCGCTCGACGCTACAGTTAAGATCGATGGTAAAGAGGAAATCTTGCCACTGGTTGCGAAGATGCTTCCAGCAAGTGATATGCTTCGAGTTGCTTTCGATTCCGGCGTGACGTTCCAGAAAGAAATTGACGCATACACAAAAACCATACCGGCTTTAGTGCAGTTCCAGAGGGATTACAACGTTCCGGAACACAAGATCCTGGACATCTTCCCGAAATGTTTCGGAGCTCGCATCAGTTTAGATAAGGATGAAGTGGATGAGAACGCAGTGCTGATCTTCGAGAATCTGAAGGTGAAAGGTTACGATACCGGAGATAGGTTTGTAGGCTTTGATCTTCCGCATGCACAGATGATCGTCAAAGATTTAGCCAAATTTCACGCCGTTCCTATTGCTATGAAGAAGCTTCGTCCGAACGATTTCGACAAGTACGTAGGACCTTGCATCATCCCGAACGCTGGTATTGAAACTTTGCCCGATGACATCGCAGCCGCCTTCACAGATAGCATTATAGAAATCGGGAAAACCATCCCTGAGCTCAGTCCTTACTTGGAAAAGATTACAGAGATTGTTTTGACTAGCACCGAAGATATGAAAAACAAGAATGGGCCTCCGATAATCACCCCGTACGCTACAGCAGTCCATTCAGATTACTGGGTTAACAACACTATGGTTCTGAGAGACGCCAATGGAAATCCGCTGAAAAATAAAATAGTCGACCTACAAATCATGCAATACGACCACGCTTTACGTGATTTGATCTTCTTCTTGTTCACTAGCGTACAAAATCCAGTCCTCGACGCCCATTACGATGATCTTATCAAATTGTATCATGAAACATTTTACGATTACTTGAAAGACTTCGGCGCCGAAAGCGACGATTATTCCTGGAAAAATTTCCTAACCGAATTGGAGGATATTGGGCCCAAAGAGTTCCATCACGTCGCCTTCATGCTTAAGCCAATCTTCACAGAAAAGGGAAAAATCAACAACCTCTCCGAATTCAAACCCAGCGACTGGGGAAGACGGGACCTCATCGGCCCAGCCCACAAGCAGAAACTTAAGGACACAATCCTCGCCTACGTTAAGAGAAATTGGATATAATCCCAATCCAATAATCGAATTATTTATTCCCCAATTAATCAAAGTATTCTTAGACTAGAGTTGAATGTGATTCGTTAAAGAAATCACGACTAGTTCTATTAATGAAATTGTACTTTAGACAAATTTCTACCTAAAAACTAACGTTATTGGATTTGAAATTCCTGAGTTTAGTTCAATTGTGATTTAAAATCATAATGTTATTACTGTTTTATGTACCTAAAAATTTAATAAATCTATTTTTTGAGCATATTTTATTGATTCTAGTAAATTAGTTCCTTCACAAAAGAAAATTAATAATATCGAACTAGCATTTAATTGCAAATTATTGACTTTCTTTCTCAAATAATGAACGTAATTACAGCACGAATGCGAAATAAAAATTGATGGAGTGTTTATGAAATTAAGGCTTCTGTTTATTTTTCGTTTAATTAAATCGATAACTCTTCAAGGATGTTTGTGAATTTGATGGAGTGGGGCTTAAAATACGGGATTGATAGTGACTATCAACATGAAATTCGTTAAAGCGCAGAAATAATGCATAATAATAATAATGATAATTGTTAGTCGGAATTGTGAAAATTATCGTTAATTGAATTAACGTCAAGGACGTTGGTTCGTTATTGAAAACACACGTTTGGTGGACTTTTCTCTCGGATTTTTTTTCATTGGAATTTGCAATTTAATATATTCGTTGGATGCAACATTTTTTTATCATCTCCGACGTTCATTTCAAAGCCTGACAATTAATTTGGACTTTGGTACAAGCATTTCCTTTGAATCGCCAAAATGAGATAAATGCTTATAAAATTTAGTCTATCAAACACGTCAGCATTTGTTGTAATTATTTTGACAGGGTCATAAGTATGAAAAATTGTGAAGTTGTTTACGAATTGAGCTTTAAAGTTTTACATATAAATTATCCCTACTCAAATAGGATAATTACTTGATAGTGAATGCATTACAAGGAATATTACTTATAAGGATAATGTTTTTTTGTCACTTGTATGATGATCACAAAATATTTTGAAAGAAAAGAACTTGATTTGTTTTTATTTGTTAATTATCTAATTTATTAAATACATTTTTTTTTTCAAAATGAATAAACAATAATAAGTCTTTTTGGTAAAAAAAATAGTCGTGTCACTTGTCTAAAAAATATAAATAAAAACAGTATCATTATTTAAATTGCATGCATAAAATATATATTTAGAAATAAACTACAGACTATGACGTAACAAATAATTCATTATAATAATATTATTTTTGTTAGCAAACAATTAAAAACTATTCGTTTATTAATTATAAACAAAAATCTACTTTGTTTGAAATGATTGGTAGCTCGAAAATTCAGTGTATTGAATAATATTTAAACATAAACTAAAGTAAACTAGTACGCTTTCTAAACTAATACTCGTAATATATAGTTGAGTAGATAATAGAAACTGTAAACGATATAATATCAGAGTAAATAATAAATCAAGCTTGATTGAATTTTAGGTAATCATCCAACCATTTCTCGATAACCGGCAGATTGTCGGTGCTCCATTTGGACTCCTCTTTAATATTCTTTAAAGCTTTTTCGACGACGAAGTCGGCCGTTCCGAATTCACCTTGCTTCTCCAGGTAGAATTGAGCGACCATATCGAGTCCTTCTTGAGTCTTGAAAACACTTGTTGCTGAAGTAATCAAGCTGTTCCACAAATGCGCTTTCTTCTCGAATCTACAAATTAAAATAATCAAGTAAATAACAAAAAAAAAATAATGATACAAAAAAACATATACAGTAAATACAAAATAAAATTGATCAAATGTATTGCGTAACAGGCGAAAGTATATACGTTTTTTCTGTTTGTTATTGTGGGTCATTTCGATAAGGAAGTGGACGTGTACGTGTCTAATTTGAATTGCGGCAGTCACCTTGCTTTACGAACGACTCCGAAATGATAAGTTGCCTATCGCATGGCGAGTCACGTAGTTACGATGCAATTAGTGCCCTTGCTCAATGTATTATAACCCGTCTTTATTTATTGACACGGAAATGCAGTCACATTGACGTCACCATCGGGCATAGATCAACTTCTTTGAATTTTTAGATGTCGCGACTAGGAAATTGTAATCATCCAAATTTTTTGTTTAACGCAAATCTCAAAAAAAAAATGTGCGATTAGTGTCAGCTAACGATATCTGCTTCTTGCGACTGAACTATCAATTCTGACCTCAAAAAACATGCAGATTATCTTCGACGGATTCGAGTACATGACGTATCATTATTAGCGGTATTTGTTTGTTTGTTTCGTTTTGAGGATTCATACCTCGCTTTCAGAGGTTTCCAGTTCTTGTCGAGGAAGTTGAAGAGTGTGGTGTATCCGTTCGCGCCACCTGTCAACATGCTGAAAATCAGGTAGATGTCGTTGTCGGTGAAGTGACGGTTCTCCTGAAGGACAGTGATGTTCAGTAGTTTTTCAATCTTCCATGAGTCTATCGGGCAACCCGCCAACGTTTTCAGGAGGTACGTGCGTTCGTTGGCTTTGCGGGATTCCGGGAAATTGATGATCCTCTGCAAACCAAACTCCCACTCGGCTTTGGTTCCCCATTTGAAAACGGGACAGATGTACTGATTTGCAACGCTAAAAACAAACCACACTGAGAATTAAAATTAGGTTAATTAGGTCGATGACATTTATCTAGAACTATTAATACCGATAGTAGTACTAATACTAGTGTTTTCAATATAAGTGTTAGTACTCTTCATATAACTGTGTAGTATAAAATATCGTGTTAAAAGTAAAGTATTGTAGAAACTCTGAAATAACTATATTTGAATTAATTAGATTTTTGGCTAATGACCAATGCATAATTAAATAATATTAACAAAATAATGAGGCTAACAAAACTATATAAGCTTATCGTAATGACCGGTTGCACAACAGACAATAAATATAACCGGACAGTTATAAACCTATTAGTAATTTTGTTGCATACGTAAATATTAAAGAAATTTCTCTTATTTGTTGATAAATTTGAAATAAATAAAAAAAATATATACAAAACTTACGGATTTCCTTCATCCGGATTACCAATTTGCATCCACTTCTTGAATGCTGCTTGTGCTTCCTCGATGCATGGTTTGTATCCGGCTTGGCACAAGAATACCTAAAAATTAAAGATTAAAAATTTGCACTACGTTTCTTTATTTTTTAAATTGTATGTAAAATACCTTTGAAGAACTCCTCAAATGCGCTCTACCTTCTGTCTCTCCATCTTCTGGCTCATTTCCCAATTCTTCGTACAACGGTGTTAGCAAAAGTCTGACGTAAGTCTGAAAGTCATTTAATTAATTAAATTGCTTTTTCCGCGTTGTAATTTGCAAATGATGAGGTTATTTATCTTATTTCAGGGTTTTCCAGTTTATACATTAGTTTTGTTTTATTCATATGTAACCTTTATACTCACTTTTATATTGGCATCGCTTCTGAGAATATTCTTTATTATTTTTATAAGAATTATTACAATTATTGGATTTTCCCAATACAATTAACAATAATATTGATTATTATAATAAAAAAGTAATAACTATTTCCATGTGGATTGGTAATATTATTTAGAATCCTAATTGGAGAATTAACTTTCTTGTGGTTTTCAATATATTTCCTTTAAATATCATATGTATATATCTTAACTTCTTATGTATGTTATGAAAATTATGAGATTAAAGTATCAAATGATGGAAGATGTATTAAGTAAGGAAACATTATTTGTTACCTGGAATTTCTGGTGGACTTCGGAGCTGTCAATGTGTCTACCAATGTGATCAATCATGGTAAAGACTGGATCCCAGGCAAGATACTCCCTTTCGTATTTCAGAAACAGAGTCATGTTCAAAGCAGTGCCGAAGCACAAATCTCCAGCGTAAGCTAAGTTCCAGGCATCATGAAGCAATTTAGCTCTGGTGTTAACAGGAACTTTGGTTCTAACATCATCGTTCATGAGGTATTGAGCAAGCATGTTCCAATTCTTATTGTCGTAGTTAACAGGGAATGGGCCTAAGAACAAAACAAAACAATTGTATTAATTATTGTTAAATAAGCGTAGCGATAAACAAAACCTATTTCTTCAGGATTGATAATAATGAACATATCAGAAACGGGCATATCATTCAAAACAATTTCCTTCTCCTTTTTGATCCACATCATCGGTGTACTATTTCCAAAGTTCAGTTTATCTTCTCTGACCATGACCAAAGGAATCCACCAAAGGAATTTATCTTGATCAGGTACATCATGCGGTCTTTCCCTCAGGTAAACTCTCTACAAATTTTAAATTGTGATACCAAACATATTTTGTTATATTGAAATGAAGAAACCTGTTCAATTTTTGCAGTTTTATTTTCATAATCCCTCACAACGTTCAAAACTGGTAACCTATCTTTAGTGATCCAAGATGCGGCAATCTCATTGACTGAAATAGATGTATCAAGGACATTATCGTTACGAGCTTGAGTAGTGAGTGTTGACCAAATATCGTCACTGAAGAATGTTTTGTATTGTCTGTCGGACATGAACTTTTGAAGACCAGCTCTGAAAGTCTTCTCGCCTAGTGTGTAATTTAACATTCTAAAAATTAATTCCGTCTTTGCTGAGGCCGAATCCTGCTTGATGGCTGTGCTCTTTCCATGAGGATAACGCTTGCTGAATTCGTAATAAATCGAATAGAGCATCGTCATCGGCCAGTTGTTGAAGGTCTCGTGTCCGTCATTGATCTACAACCGCAATGTTAATGTTTTATTAAACTACACAATTTACAGCTATTTACTTTCTGCGTTGTATACGCTGTTAAATATCTTGCTAAAGCATTGTTAACGTGAGCATCACTCCACCAGTATGGAGTAGCCAATGAACCCAACCATTGGTAAACCAATTCTTGAGAGATGTGCCAAGTCTTTTTTCCCGCCATTTCGCTTTCCCTAAAAATATTTATTATATTAGCTTTGAAATATATATTTAATTTTCTTTAATTCACTTGAAAAGAATTAATCCCCAATTGTCGGCCGGTCTTATGGCTTGGTAGTTTGGTAAAGCCAAGCAGTCCAATTTAGGTAGAGGATATTTGGTTCCCCAAAATTTTTGGATAATCTTCAAAGACCTTGCTACTTTCAAAGTAGTATTGTTGAAGCTCAACAGGAAATCTGGCCTTGCGAAAACTCTGACTATTGGCATTCTTTCCCTTTCACCTCCACTGTTGTAAGTGATTGAAGGGAAGTTAGTGACGACGACTCCAACGGTGAATGTAGACATCGGAGGAGTTTGCCTGAAGTGGTCCCAAACCCATTTCGGTTCCGTTTCACTAAATTACAGCAGTTTTCAGTAATTAAAATAATAATTCAATTATGTTAATAGCTCACGATGCTTCGGACCATTCCAAAGGCATGTTGGACAAGGAATTCATGTTCTTGTATCTGGCAATGCTAACCAAGAAAGGAACCTTGAAAGCCGGTTCATCGAAGCAAGGGAACATACTTCTAGCTAAGTTTGGTCTTAGATGAGATGCGATGTACCATTTCGATTCACCAGTTACAGGATCATCGTAGTTATGCATGAAGAGACCTTCACTAGTCTCGTTGTTCATCTTGCCGTTGTAAGTAATATAGAGTTCACTTTGGGTACCTTCTCCAATCTTCTTCTCCAATTTGATGACCATAGGCTTCTTGGGAAGTCGCACCACATCCTTTATTTTTAATTTGGTATTTGGAGGAATCACGGAAGAGAACTTAGTCCTAAAGTATTATCAATCAATACAACGAATCTTTTTAATTTAAGATTTGAAATTTACGTGAGATCATCGGCAACGTATTGCGTGACATCGACTTCGTTTATTTCCAATTCCTCATCGGCGTGCAGGACGATTTCGTCAGTTGCAGTGACCCATGTCATGTTGATCCAAACGGTTCCTTTGAAAGTGCGTGTTTCTGGGATAGGCTGTATTTCGAGTTTGTAGAACGTTGGGACGACATTGCGAGGTAGTCTGTTATCAGATATTAATCCGTGAGCTGCTATTAAATCTATACTTCGCTTTACACATAATGACTAAAAAGTAATACTTATTACATTTGAAATAAATTTAAATTAATTGATACTTATACCTGGGATAGGAAAAGGCTAAGCAGCACAAAGCTGCGTATTGTTAAATTCATGGTTTTATATTCTCTTCGGTGTCTGAAATACATAAATAAGAAAATCATCATCATAAATTTATAGAAAAAAAGACTGCAGTTGACAGACTGATGGAAGAAGACATCAGGTAGTAATAGTACTGTACGTCTGAATGAAGCCGCACTATGTGAGTTATAGCTATAAATGTAACTTAACTAATCATAATGAACATATCTCAAGTAATGTTAAAAATATGTATGTTTTTCAAAAAGCTTATATTATTTGAAATATTCTATTTACACTTATCGCTGGAAAGTAGTTAATGGAGTAAATTATTATATTCAATGTACGCACACATATTTTTTTTAATAAATGGAGTTATACATTTACGTAAATATGTATACATTTATGAAGGACATTTTTGTTTCTAATATTTTTTTTTTTAAAGAATTCAATATTGAACTGTTGACTACAGTGAATTAGAACTTGGAAAAATTATGAATAATTTATGTTAAATGTTGTTATTATTTGAAATATTCTGTTTGTACTTGTCACTGAAAAGATGTTAATAACATAAATGTATATACTTGTCACTGTATGCAAATAACAATTTGAAAAATTATGTATTCTTACATAATTAACCAAAGTTTTTACATATACATATAATTTTGAATACAACAAATGTATAGAAATATCAAATCATCAAAATAAATAAATATTTTTTTACGTTGTACAAATCACAAACTAAAATGCGTCATAAAAAAATTATGAACATTTGGGTTAGGTTAAATTCGGTCATGTTTACTGATGTAAATATTAGAACATGTGCTTTACTAAGTACTTAAAATTTGAGATAAAGATTAGGTTGTAAATGTAAATATATTTAGAATCTGAGATTAAGATAGGTTAGGTTTGGTTAGTAAATGTAAAGTTAGATTAGGTTAATTTAGGTTGACCGTTTCAATAAAAAAATCGCGATATGACTCTGATTCTTCACTAAATTATGTTTCTTTGTCTTTATTTTAATACAACAATCCCAAAAATACAATTCGGGGATACTGGGATATCTAAACTAAAAAAAAAGAGAAATATCGGGACGGGACTTTATTTAGCTGGATTAGGTTATATATTTTGAGCTTAGCATAGGTTAGGTAGAGCTATTAAATGAAGAGTCCAATAAGGTTATTTTAAGGAAGATTGTATTAGTTTTATATAGCTATTGATTAAATTAGGTCAAGTAAATTTTTTGATAAGAATAACATACATTATCATATTTAATTGAATCAATTGTTTAATTTTATTAGGTTAGGTTAGTCTTATATAAGCGGTTACATAATTTTGAGCTACACAATTTATTGTATAATAATATAACAATAACATATAACAACTGTTAATTCATAACGACAATTGAAATAAACAAAATGCATTAATTTCATCTTTAATTGAGTGATATTAATATGTGATTTTTGCTTGTAATCAGGTATCAGATAACGAAAACAAAATTTCGCTTTTCCGTACTAATCGATTTCGCATAGTGGAAATTATGAAAATTTATAGAGAGCAATTTCGCTTTATCGCACAGCATCGGCGTGTCAAATTCCTTTTAGAAAAATATTATGCAGTATTTTCATATTACTTTCTGCATCGTGCTTTTCTGATTAAAACGTGGACACGAATACGATTTGAAACACGTCCGATCCGATCCAGCGACCCGATGACTGCCGTTCATACGGTAATCCAGTGTAATCGCAACGGCGGTAGCAGTGCGTATTTTGATTGTATAAATATAATGCAAATCTATTATCTTGTATTTGCGTAATAAAATTAGTTAAACAAATGGTTCGCAGCAAGCAGAGCAGAACAGAAATAATGAGTGAGGACAATCGAAAAAAAATATGGGAAGCAAACGCGCGCTCTTCTGTATCTTCCTCGCTTTTCTATCTTCGATACGAAATATCAGCTCCAACCAAGATGTAAGTACGAATCCTTTAATTTAATCTGGATTTTAGGATTGTTTGATTTCGTAGTTCTGCTTGGAGGGAATCGAGTATGTTGGAGACGATAAAGTTACTTGGAAATCGGGGAGAGGATCGAGCATTTCGCATCCAGCGTGCTTGGATTTCAACAAGAAACTGGTAATCAGAACGTGCGTCAATGGTACATGGGTCGGCGGAAAGTGTATGGAAGTTTTAAGTGCGTGCGACGAGAACGGTTTTTACAAGCACGGCGATTCCTGTTTCGGGATTATTTTTGGTGAAAGCTACGACACGCCTTGCCCGGATGGAAGCTACAAGTACTACAACTATACTCAACTATCCAACAGCGAAAACTTCTGGATGCCCTTGAAGAACAGGAATGGAAGGTACATTTACACGTCAATCGATAAATTCAACGGAATGGAATGGTTGCCTATGACGAGAATGAACAAAGATTGCATAATCAAAAACCTAACAGATTTCGAGCAAGTCGATTGCGCCTCTAAATTCAACCATATGTGCATCAATAAATCTCATTTTAAGATGCAAACTACATCGAAAAAGAACGTTCGCTTAGAGTTGAAGCGCGATTCAAAGAAGGAAAGATTAATCCTTAAAGTCTACTCTCCAGAAAAGCTAATGAGGATGTTAGACGATGAGAGAAAATACGCTATTTACTGTTACACTAACGCCAAAAAGAACGCCTTGAAATCTTTAGTTAATCTTAAACAAGTATACAATAGCTCGGTGAACAGCCAATCCAAACAGATAGAGCAACTATTGATTTATCAAATTAAACCTGAAGATTATCCGGGACAGTACTGGTGCAAAGCTTACAATTTATCAGAATCTGAAATAAACTCGAATACGTTGATTGCTCAAAAGAAGGAAGTGGGTAACGAATTTTCATTAAAAATTCGCATTATTAACAACATTTGTCCCGAATCTTGCAACATAAGTACTGTGAGTAAACACCTAGAAAATTACGGTTTGTACCGAGTATTTTCAAGAATCAAAAAGGAAATACGCGTGATGGATTACCAAAATAATACTGTGCTTCTTCACATAACAACCAAAAAGAATAACGATATTTCCGATGATTATATGAAGTTGATGAACGCTTCTAATGAAATCCCTACTGAATTCAAATTAGACTATATTCGGAGCAGCGAGTATTGTTTACCTGAAATGAGTAGTAACACTTATTGGAATTTGACTAGCTTAGGTACAAAAGTAGCTCCCAGAGATCTTTGCTTGAATCCTAGAGGATTCCCGATAACAAGGACGTGTTTGGGTGATTTTTTGTATGGAGCTTATTGGAGCGATAATTTATATCAATGCAACGATCGAGTTTCTCTAAATTATAAAACGGAGATACTCTACAAAATAGCTACTGCAAATATAACAAGTAACGTTACTGAGACTATAAAACATATTACTGCCGATTCGAGCGATTTGACTTCTGTGGATTTCTACTTCGTTGCTCGGACTTTATACGATCTTTCATCAAAGAAAGACAAGGATGAGCAAGATAAAGTCGTTGTTAATTTAATCGACACCATTGATAATATAATGGCTGGAAAAGTGGAGGCTTTGAAGGAGTCTCAAGTACATTTAAATGCGACTGATACAATTTTGAACGCAATTGAAAATATTTTGATGAACGACATCGTGGACGAATATTTAGGTGATGGCGATTTCTTGATCAGAAAAGATAAATTCCTTGTGCACGTTACCAAACCATTTATGAGCAACATCAGTGGTATTGCTGTATATTCTAATGGAGAAAACGAGATTTTCGATAAAGGCGAAGTGGTTAGAATGAAGCTAAACCAAACTTTCGATGATTTAACCAAAGTTAATTTAGATTTGGCTGTTTATGCTCCTCTGAAACTCTTAGAAAATATGATCATTGATGAAGAAGATAAACTTAATCTGACTATTATAACAACTATATTTTACAACGATAAATTATTTAATACTGTAGAAGAAACTAATTCCACGACTTTTGGTAAAGTTATTAGTGTGAGTATACCTAATTTCGGGTTATTTTTGGAGGAACCTATACCACTTCTCTTCAGAAACAAGATTGGAAAGGAGTTTGATAGCGAATGCGCTTATTGGGATTACGGTTCGAATTCGCCTAATAAATCAGGGAGATGGTCTTCGAACGGTGGGAATTACATGGATTCTAATGATCAGGAATTTTCTAAGTGCGCATTCACTCATTTGACCCATTTCGCTTTATTAATAATGAGTCAAAAGTTGCTGGTGCATGAAGATCAGGAGTGGCCTCATTTCGAAGACTATTTCGGTGATATCGAGGATCACGACAGCGCTTTGAACATAATAACTATTATTGGTTGCGCTCTTTCTTTATTTGGTATAAGTGGCATCTTCCTCACGGCTGTATGCTTCAGGAAGTGGAGACAAAAGGCTGGAACTAAGATACTTCTACAACTATCAATAACAATTTCTTTGGAGATTGTTGTAGTCCATATAGCTGATTCTAAGTATTTACCAAACGCGACTTGGGGTTGTAACGCTGTAGGAATCTGTTTGCATTACGTGGTTTTATCTAAATTTTCGTGGATGTTCGTTTCGGCTATATTACAATATATTCGTTTTGTTAAAGTCTTCGCAGTTCTTCCACCGAGAATTGTATTGAAAGCTATGATTTTCGGATGGTGCATCCCTTTGCTACCTGTGACTTTAGTTGTGAGTTTCATGCCTAATAACTATAATTTGGGAGTACAAAATTTTTGTTACCCAACTGGTCTAGGTTTGTATTTGGGGATCTTCGCGCCGATAGTTTTGATAGTTACTGCAAATCTCATAGTATTTACTTTAGTGATGAAGAATGTTTTGGAAAATCGTATTGAAGGCTGTGGAAAATCTAGAAACATGCTCAAGCTTCAGTTCTACTTAGCCATCCTCCTGTTCTTCATGTTGGGAATCCCCTGGGTGTTCGGAATCCTTGCAGAGTGGCTCGAGCATTCAATTTTGCAATTGATGTTCGTTTATTTGTTCTGCCTCACAGCCACTCTGCAAGGCTTCGTTCTCTTCATATTTTACGTACTTCTCGATAAAGATACAAGAACCATGTGGAAACGTATCTTTAAATAAGTGAAGGTTCTTACCTTCAATCTCACATTATCCAAATATCGGTCTTCACACCCGAACCAACACCAACGATTTGAAGCGCGACACACCATACCAGAAGCTCTGTAAACGAAGCCAATTATCCAGTTAAAGAAATCATCTATTTAAATTATCGTCTACCGGTCCTCGGAATTGGCAAATAGCACTTGCGCTCCCCTTTCAAACGGCACAGATTGGATCCGCTCTTAACAATGATTGACGTGCTCCGTCGTTCTCTCCCCTTGACGCATTTGTCAAATCATTCTATAAACAAAATTAATCAAACGGATAAAGTTGTTTTCAACTCATTCATCATCTTTGAAAATAAATAAAGTAATTTAACAATCAGCTTAATAAAATTTAAGTGCAATTCTTTGTGCATCTCTTGCACATAATACCACTGCATTTACCTATTAACTAAATAATAGAGAAATTGAATGCATACAATTCCTGTTCAAACATTCACTGATTATATAATAGACCTAATAATAAAAATGTAACTAAATAAAAAAATGTTTTATATAGAATTTATTTATTTATTCTTATTTTGTATTTCTTAAAATAAGATATTTCAGTTATTCTTAAAAATGTAACTAAATTAAATTAACCTTAATTATTTCTTTAATTCTGTTTCTATAAGTTTATAGTATACTATAAGATAATAAAATTAAAAAATTGAATAAAAATATATATATATATATATATTGTTTTATTTTAAAACTTTTTTCCTTCTAAAGAATTCTTCTTCAAACATCATCAAATTATAAAATAGACCAAATAATAAAATTGTAACTGAATAAATAAAAAATATATATTCTGAACTAATGTTTATCTATTTATTTTTTTACTCTTGTTGTATTCTTTTTTCGATAAGACTCTTTCAGTTTGTGAATTTTTGCGATCGGGGAATGTTTCACTCATGGTTCACGTTAGCGATATATTATTAACGACAGGTAACTCGAAACCAATTATTATCGACAAAAATTGATTCCCCATTTAAAACTCTGAATAAATAATTGATCCTCGTTCCTCCCTACAATTAATTGCTCATTAAAAATCCATGAAATACACTTTTCCCATCCGAAGGGATATTCTCGAAAGATATTTTATATGAAAACACAGTTAAAAATATGAAAATTATGTATAAATTCAGGTAAACAGATCCTATTAAAAAATACATTTATCTTTGTTTTTTTAAGACATGATTGATGAAATTCAGTGAAAAATCCATGAAATGCATTCTTCAAATTTGAATTTAGATTCATGAAAATACAATTAAAAATCCATAAATATGACGTTATTTACAAAAATCAGTGAAAAATCCAGTCTTTCCCATGAGAAGAATACATTTATCTTTGTTTTCTTTTAAACATGACTCATGAATAAATTGATAATCAATGAAATATAATTTTCTTCTTCTTTATATAAAAAATAAAAGTATATTTGTTTTATTTTAATGATGTTTAAAAACCACAAAACAAGTTAATAATAATCTAAAGAACACATTAATGGTACTTTTCTTTTGTCGAAAGATACGATGCATGAAAACACTGACCATTCCAGTCGGATAGAATTTCTGGAAAGCAAATCGAAACCACGTCGCAGATGCTTAATTTCATTTAAGAAGGCCCTCCTCTTCATCGTCTGCTCAACTGTTTCAATTATTTTAATAGTCACATTCATGTACTACTTTGGACCAACTATGTCATTCAAGGTAACCAAACCAAATATTTATATGTCGGAAATCTTAAAATCTGAACATTTCAGGGGAAAATGTTGCATGATTTGGAAGTTTTCTTGAACCACGATAAGCACAAACCATTCCGACTCTCAGATACCGTTCAACCTACCCATTATAGGTTACGCATTTTTCCAAATCTGGAAACTTTCGCTTTCGACGGAAGAGTTTCCATAAAAGTATTTACAAACTCGGATACCAACGAAATAGTCTTGCATTCCGTGGGATTAAACATAACTAGTGTTGAATTACTGAAACCTATGAATGGAAGTGAAACATTGGAACAATATAGCGTTCACAAAAAAGCTTATATTAAGCTTGTAACTACTTTAACAGATGATGACCGCATGACTTTCATTTTTGAAGAGAACTTAATTGCTGGTAATAGTTACCTTCTCGATTTGAAGTTTCATGGAAAAATTGGAGATGATCTGATTGGGTTTTATAGAAGCGGTTATTATGACTCTCTTGGAAAGAAGAAGTAATTTAAACGAAATCATAAAACTTCAGTTTACAAAATTATATTTATCTAGGTGGATTGCAACCACTCATTTTCAACCAATTTATGCGAGAAGGACGTTTCCTTGTTTCGATGAACCCAAGTTCAAAGCTCAATTTCAAATTAGTATAGCCAGGAGAACAAATACTACAGTTTTAAGCAACATGCCTTTAAGAGAAACCGAACTACAGTAAGTATACTTTTTTAAAAAGATTACAGATATTTATCTTTATTTTCAGCAAAAATATTACTGGATACGTTTGGGATCATTTCATGACAACTCCTATAATGTCCACGTATTTAGTGGCTTTCACCATTTCCGACTTTAAAAGTGTTAATGTTTCTACCAAGATCACTGGTCCAGTTATCAGAATTTGGGCTCCAAAGCAATCATTGTATCAAACTGATTTCGCTGTAAACTCAACAAATATGATTTTGAACTTCTACGAATCGTACTTTAAGCAGAAATATACTTTACCCAAACTAGATTTGATAGCCATTCCCGATTTTAGTAAAGGAGCTATGGAAAATTGGGGGTTAATTTCTTTCAGGTAAACTTTAATTTTTATAAAAAATAATATTTCTATAATTCGTTTATTTTAGAGATAGTTCGTTGCTTCTGGATAATACAACGGACGGATTCTTGAGTAGGGAACACGTTTTTAACACGTTGGCGCACGAAATTGCTCATCAATGGTTTGGAAATTTGGTCACAATGTCTTGGTGGTCTGATCTTTGGTTAAATGAAGGATTTGCAACTTACATGGCTTTCATGGCCGAAGCTCAAGTAAGTAACTTAACATTAAACATACTCAAAAATTTGATCTTCATTTTAGCTTAATCCGAGTTGGGAAAGCTTCGATTCTTTTGGACTAGAAGTTATGCACCAGGCGTTTACATTCGATTCGTACAGAACTTCTCATAATCTTCATGCTTTGATTGTAAACAACTTGGAGATTGAGCAAATCTTTGATACGTTAACATATTACAAATCGGCGGCAATTTTAAGAATGTTGAATTTTACAATTGGTCAAGATAAATTTGTAAAAGGCGTTAGAAGATACGTCGAAAAGTGGTCCTTTAATTCCACTTCAGAAGGAAGTCTTTTCCACTCCTTCGATGATTCCATCAAGGAAAATATTACTTTAAATGCCATGATGAGCTCTTGGACACACCAATGCGGCTTTCCTCTAATTACAGCATTAACAAAGAACAGCTCCTTCACAATAATCCAAACCAAATTTCCTGTAAACACAACCTACGGATATTGGGTTGTCCCAATTTCCTACAAAACCAAAAATAATCTATCTTCTACTATAATTCTACATAATAACACGAGAACTGTATTTTTGGATTTAAACCAAAATTGGTTACTCTTAAATTTATATCAAGCAGGTAAATCAAATTCTATAATAATTTTATAATATTAAAGTTAATTTTGCAGGTTATTATCGCGTGAACTACAATCAAGAAAATTGGGATTTGTTGATTAATCAATTGGAAATAGACCCAAGCTTAATTCCAGCTTCAAATCAAGCTCAACTAATAGACGATGCCTTTGAATTAGCTAGTTATGGGTTTATAAATTACGAAATACCTTTTCGTTTAATCAAGTATTTAAGTAATGAGACCAGTCCTATTCCCTGGAAAGCAGCGCTGAAAAGATTGAGCGTTATTGAATCAAATTTGTTGGAAACTCCGCATTACATCAAATTTAGAGTATTTAATAATAATCTATTTAATTAATCAAGTGTAAATTGATTTATTTTCAAGGAATTCATGTTGCAATTCTTGGAACCTCTAAAAGAAGTCATAGGTCATGAAGATGAAACCATTCTTAGTTCTTTAGTTATAGAAAAACTTTGTTCTTACAGATTCAAACCGTGCATAGACTTTGCTTTAAATACCTTCACCAATTGCAAATTTGAAGAGTTAGTTTATTTTTATTGTTAGTATTTTCTAATTATTATATATAAATTATTTCAGAATTTCGTATAGCATACGACAAACTGTATACTGTACTGCTGTAGAAATACGGACTGAACATGAATGGGATTATCTTTGGAATCAAACTTTCAACTTGAATAATTCGGGAATTAAATTGAGGGAATTGTATTTAGCTTTAGGTTGTAGTCGAGATTCGTGGATTATATACAGGTATAATTTATGTTTTTTTTTAAGATAGAACGTTTTTATAATTATTTTTTCAGATATTTAAATTCAACTATTAATGGATCGATAGCTCCTCAGAATGTTCTATATGTTTGGAGATCAATTTCCAAAAATCCTATTGGAAGGATTATAGGTTTGAAGTTCTTAGAGCATAATTGGAGGAAAATATACGATATTTACAAGGACCATTTCGATGTTCTTCTGGGAATCATTGAGGAATTCGTGTATAAATTATCAAATCAAGAAGATTTAGAAAAGGTTAGTAAAACTTGAATATATCAGACAAATTAAATTTTGAGGGCCCTAACAAATTCTGGCCCTATAAAATTTGAATTTGTAAGATTTTGACAAAATTGAATGTAAGGGCACATGAGAATTTGAATTGTGTCTTAGTTCAAGTAACAATAACAGGACACATTGGAACCATTGATTCGTGGGCCTTGTTTATATGACTAATTGCTACGCGATTCATGATATAATGATATAATTCATGATATTTGTTTTAGGTAACTACATTTTATGCATTGCATAAAAATGATCTGAGAAGTGTTTCGGGTTTCATACTTGGCGCTATTGAGAAAATAAGTGCCCACGTTTTTTGGCAAAAAGAATATTTAGAAGAAATATTACAATTTATTAGTTAAATTATATATGTGATTCTGTTGGTTATTTATATTGTTGTTTCACAAAAAATATATAGAAAATACATATGACTTAATTGGTTCCAATGTCTCATTATTTTTAACTATACTAGGAATTATCTAACAAATAACAAATGGTTGTAATCGGGTGACTCAGTGAAATTCTAGTAACGTGAATTATTTTTTGTTGACATGAATAAACACACAATTACAATAATTGGAGAATGCAACAACGCATAACTTAAGTTTCAAACATAATTTGTGCAATAATAGACGTATTATATAATATAAACTACAACTTATGAAATCTGGGGTTGTTAACATTTTTCAGCAAGAAATTGTTTAATGTTTTCTTTACTTTCTTTATATTGCTAAATCTTCCACTAAAATCCACTAAAAAATCATGAACTTTTGCATTCAATGATATTGATATTTCTAGTAATAAAAAGTTCTATTTCGTATAAACTTGTTTTACAATCTTTGGACTTTAAACATAGTTAGAAATTGTACCCACAACGTAATTTGATGAAAATTTTAAATAAATATTATAAATTTCTTATATTGACTGGATCTAAAAATTGTATGTCCGTTAACCTTTTGATTAGTAAATATGGAATACTAAAGTTATTAAGCTATTAAAGTTAAATAATATTTGTTTGTGTCTTCCAAATTTAAATTTGGATGGAACCCTTACAATAAAAAGATTCAAGAGTTTAAAACGCTTCAATATTCTTGTAGTCACATCATTATTCAAGAAGTTGTCCCCAACACATTTCCATGCGAATCAAGCCTATCCGTGTATTTCCTCGAGATTTTGACATGTTAATTCCAATTTGCCATCTCCTAAACCACATTTCAAGCAGATTAAGCTCATTTTGAAGTTGTTGAGATACAATTATGGGTCTTTTATCTAATACAATCATTGCGATATCGTCTGTAAATGTTGTCATGTTAGTATTGTCTGTCCTTGAAATGTCTGCAAATAAAAAATTGGACACGCCAAATTCGTGATACTCAGCTTAGTTTGTAACGTTGTAATTATTATATAAATTGTATAAACAAACGATTGTTCATTACGTAATTAATAATTTTGTCTAGTCTAAAATGCAATCAATACATAAGCAATTTATATAATAAATAATGAATTAACATTATGAAAACTGCTTTTGATTGACATCAACTTCATTATGCATGTACACAAAACCATATATAAACAAGCAAATTAAACCATATGCGATTATTTAAGAAGCATACTTAAAATGGTAATAACTAGAAACTTTAATACAATTATATATATATACACATTTTTTTCAGAGACCAAAAATTTCAGGTGCATACAACAAGGAACAAGTATACTTAGAATATTTTGGCTTCGGAAATGTGGATAAAAAAAGAGCACTATTCCACTTTCTAGCAAGATTTTATCTAATGTTCTCTATAGTTTATCATATGTTTGCAATGCTTTGGCAAATATTAACAAGTTTCGACGATCCAGAAGTGGTGCAAATCATCTTGTATTTCGGTACACACGTTGGAGCAATCTTTAAAATAAGCAATTTCATGATCAAATCCAAATGTTTAGCAAGAATCGAATTTATATTGGAAAAGCCGACATTCAATGCGCAAGATATATATAATGACGAATTCATAAGCCTATCTAATAAAAAGATGCATATATTTGCTAAGACTTTTAAAATATCAGTTTATCTAACTGTAACTATGTTCGGTATTCTTGGCGTGATTCATTCCAGCTTACCATTCGGAGGAATTTACTTTCCTGGGCAAGAAAAGTATTACTATTTTATAGCAATTTTCCAGTTGATTGGTATGTACCTAAATTCAGTTTGTAATGGTACCATAGATTGTGTTTCTGTAATCCTGATGCAATTAGCATCTAATCAATTTGATGTCTTAAAAGCACATTTAAAAAATATAAAATATACAGATGACAAAGACGTTTCAAAGAAAATCAAAACACAAATTGGATTTCACCAGGAAATATTAGAGTAAATATTATTAATTTAATGAAGATTAATTAATAAACTAATTAAACTTTTAGGTATTGTGAATTGGTTGAAGAATTATTAAATTATGGAATTTTAGCTCAATTTCTATGTAGCGCCATATCGATTTGCTTTACTCTACTCCAATTAATAATGGTAGGTAAATCCACTTTTTATTTTTTTTTAACATTGATCAATGTTTTAGATTCCATACAACTTTAAAATGTCTATAATCTTATTATATTTGACTTGCATATTGTGTCAGTTATGGATGTATTGTTGGTTTGGACATCTAGTTTTAGTTAAGGTAAATGCAGTTGTCCAACTATTATAGCATTGTTAGTTGTTGTTGTTTTTTTCAGAGTTCGGAAGTAATCGATGCTTGTTACATGTCTGAATGGTATAAATGTCATCCAAGGATGAAAAGCTTTTTTTTCTTAATCATGGAGAGAAGCAAGAAGCCTACCTACTTCACAGCTGGAAAGTTTTTCATCTTATCGTTGACAACATTTGTTACTGTAAATATTATTTCATAAAATTGATCCTGTGAATAACAATCGTTTTTTAGATTTTGAAATCTTCGTATTCTTACTTTGCAGTTCTTCAGCGAATGTATGAAGGATGAATTTTTAAGTACAAAAGTATATACAGTTCTTACAGTTTATTAAATTTAGTTACATAATTATGCACATTTTTATATTATTAAATTAATTATTATTATCCATTGATAAATTAAATTTCATATAAATATCAAATAATTACAGGATCTGTAAACATTGTTTGGGTGCCTTGGATGAACACTGTTTTGCACACTTGACTAACACTGATTAAATTAAATCAGCATATATGTTATGGTAAAAGTACATAATTGTTAATGTACACATTTACCAGCTTGGTTGGTAAATCTAAGTTAAACTTACTTTGACCACACATTTTCTGGAAATGCATACATTCACCTAATGACGTCGGTAAATTTTCATATATTTTTACTAAATGCACATTTAAAGGTTATTGTTTTTGTTTATTAACGCTGTTGTCAGAATTATACCTACATTTACCGTATTTATTTCCACGATGTGTCCTTTCTCAAACAGGAAATCGATTACCCGGACTATGCGAAGTATTGCTTTATGTAAACCATTAGAAAAATGCACTTCAATAGCTTAACTAAACTAATTTCAATGGATTTGTAAATACTAGGATAGACGTTAAAGTATTCATGAGATTTGTGTAGGAATGCCATTTAAGTAAATTACTTTTAATTAAGTGTTTTAAATGTTGGATCGAAAAATTGTCGCGTGTTGACAAAACAATTTATTATTTCTTCTAAACCCTTAATTATCCTCAATCCAATAAAAGTATAGGCGCGAACCATCTCAGACCAGTCGAAATTGAACAAAAAACAATGGAGACAGTCTATCAGAACTTTTACGAAGTCACCGAGTTTGAGATCAAACAGTTCACGTTTACTGGGCTGTACCCATTACGTGATAACAAGTATAAATACTTGTCAACTTTCTTAAGATGGAATACGTATTTTTTCTCATACGCTGTAGTTTGTTCCATGTTTGTAACTCTCGCAAATACCGATGATTTATCAAAAGTGATAGACATTCTTTATTATTTGTTAACGCATAGTACTTACCTTTGTAAGCTTTATAACTTCATCAAGAATAGAAGGAAGTTGCTTGATATCGAAGATGTGCTTCAAGAGAAAATACTATACAAGTATTTTGATAGATATGGAAAAATCTATTGGCACGAAGTCATTAGGAATTGCAAAATATTATCGTACACCTTCAGACTGAGCGTTTTCCTCGTCGTTTTATTCTACGCGCTCTTTCCTAAATTCGATAAAGACCCAGATCGGACTTTACCATTAGCAGGATGGTTTCCATTGAACATGGACACATTTCATACAGCTATTTACGCATTTCAGATTTTTTGCATGGCAGTTAGTGCTGGAACAAATACAAGCACCGATATTTACTGCACAAAACTACTGAGTCTCGCCATTATTGAGATCAAAATGCTAAAGAATTGCTTAAGAAATGTGGATTATTCAAATGGCAATAACGGAGGGATTAAACCCGAAGAGCTTGGCTACATCGTTGCCTTACATAAACATTTATTGCAGTCAGTAACGATTTAAAAGATGTTTCTTCTCTACAAATTTTATTTTCATCTGTTTTAGTTACATCACGGTTTTGGAAGGAATGTTCACATATGGTATCTTTCTGCAATTCTTGGCCAGCATTGGTGTAATATGTTTGACTGGTGTCCAGATGTTGGTGGTAAGCAAAAAGAATTTACTACTTAAATATACGTTTATTTTAAAAACATTTAGAACCAATAAAAATTAATAACTATAAAAAATGGAAAACATATTTTAAAGTTTAAAAAATGAGACGCAATTAAGAAAAAACAAATGGTTTCATCTTCGCATTGAATTTAATTTTTTTTATAATCAATCGGATTAATTAACATATAATTAATAAATATTAATGTTGTCGCAGTAACCTTGTCCTAAATACTATAAATATATTTCATTACATAATCGAATGCATTATTAATTTGTCATCTGTGAATGGAACTTTAATCATTTCAACGCTGGCATTTAATTTGCGTAATTGTAATGTAAATATTATAGAAATTTAAAGTATATGAATACGCGTAATTTATTGCTGAAAATTGCGCGTATTCATCTTATAAACATTTCCACATTTGTTTAAGTTAATTTTGAAGTCTGTTTTTTTATGTCATAAAAAAATCTGAAGCAATAAGTACACGTAATGTGTTTATTCATTATTTTTCCAAGCAAAATAATTTGCATTAGAAAATATTTATTTAATGCGGCTCCTACAATTTATTATATTATTGTTAAATTAATGATAATTATTGAATCTGCTATAGATTTATATATAAAATAATGAAATCAAACATTTTTTTGTCATTTATAAGTCCATTTTCTTAAAAATATCGTATTTTTAAAAATGCATACATTTAAAAAAATAAGTACAAAATTTTATAATTTAAATTATGTCTTTGTTTTTATTACTACCTAAATTATTTAATCATAAATTAGATTCTTTATTACAAATATACAATAATACCTCGTAGTTGTGAGGTCCCCTTTTTATAAATATTTTCGTTACCAAATATTTCTAATTCATATTTTTTTGTGAACTCTAGTCACCAGTTAAGAAAAGATGTTGAGTAGGTTCTTAAAGCGTAAATCCTGCACTGTTAATACTTTCCGTTTTATTGGAATCAATTGCTCACCAATTTCATTCTTCCGTTCATCGCGCGTTGCTTAACTTTCATAAACTATAAATATCTAGTAATTTTTATTTGTATACTTAATTATTTTATTTTTTTGTTATAAAATATTCTTTGCAATCTTATATATAAATTAATAAAAAAAAATACCAATTAATAATAAAGAAATAAAAAAATAATTATTCATTTATTCAAGATTAAAATTAATACGTAATATATTATCCTTCATATTTTTTTAACCATTTTTTTTGTCTCATTCATAGAAAAATATCTTTTCTTTCAGACTGATCCAAGAAGTGTTCAATTTATTCTTCTCATCGTTTACTTAATATGCATGTTATGTCAGTGCGGTTTATACTGTTGGTATGGAAATGAAATATTAACTGAAGTATTAAAACATCATCATAAAAAAATCATCATTACTAACAATATTTTTTGCAGAGCAACGGAATTGCTGAAGCTTGTTATATGTCAAATTGGTACGAAGGTACTACTGAGCAAAAGAAGGTACTTTTTCTCATAATGGAACGCTCGAAAAGGCAAATCGAAATGACGGCTGGTAAATTTTTTACCCTCAATTTGGGCACATACATGATGGTAATTACATCCTAACGAAACAACAAAACTCACTAAATTAATCACATTTCAGATCCTGAAATCCTCCTATTCATATTTCGCCGTACTGCAACGAGTTTACAAGGATTAAGGTGCATAATGAAAGCGTTTCAACACTTTACACCGTAATTAAAACTTTGCCGTTTCATAAACTTATTACAGAGGCATTATATAAAAGCTAGATAAAATGATTCATTTCACTAACGATTTTGTGTTAAATATAAACAGTTTAATTTGTTAAAATATAGTCAAAATTTAGTTAGTTTTTAACATGTACAATCAGGTATATTAAATATATTTATATAAATGTTTAAAAAAGAAAAAAAAAGTTTGTTTTATGATGTAATTTTCAGAAATCAGTTCTATTAGATTGTTACTCGCCTGAAAAACGTCTTTTATATTATGCTGGAATCTACAGGGAATCAACCGGATTCAATTTGCGTTATTTCGTAAGCGGTTTAGTGACCATCACTTTTTCCATCATGCAATTTATGTCGATGCTGATGAAGATCATTGATAATATATACGAATTGGAAAAAGTCATCGAAACGCTCTATTTCTTCAACACTCAGGTTGCTTTCCTCTGCAAACTATTCCCTTTCATGTTACAACGTCACAAGATTAAAGAGTTTGACAGTATTGTGAGCAGCGAGTTCTTCAATAGTTACTCCCTCGAGCAAGCTCATTTCCAAAACAATGCTATCATGGCATACAGAAGGTTTGCGAATACACTTAGATACATGTGCTTGACGACTGTAGCTTTATTCGCTGTATTTCCATTGATGGATGGGAATGAATTGGCTGTACCGGGATGGTTCCCAGTAGATATTAAGAAATACAGGGCACCGATCTTTTGCTTTCAGGTCTTTTGTTTCTTTCTGAATGCCTTCACGACCTGCAGTATTGATGCAATCACAAATGCTTTAATAAGCATTGGGTCAGGCCAGTTCGAGGTACTTAAGGATAATTTAACCAATTGTAGAGAAATTAATGGGGATGTGAACATGACCAAGGATGAAATTAATTGCGTCGTTGTTGAGAGATTGAAGAGATGCGTTCAACATCACAACGTTATCTTAAAGTTGTGTATTTGCAAATATTATAAATCATTATTAATTTAATATTTTGCTTATTTTTAGTTTCGTTGATGAAGTTGAAAGCGTTTTTTCTGCTGGAATTTTTCTACTTTTCGTAAATAGTTTAATGGTTTTCTGCTTAACCGGTATACAACTTTTAGTGGTAATTATACATTACTATTTTATTCATAGTTTTTCTCTATGCCTGAAGAAAGTACAAATTTTATTTTAATTGCTAATAAATAAAAATATTTTATTATGTAAATAATTGCAGACAAAAAATGTAAAATAAATAACCACATTATTATTTTATAAATTTTCTTATATATTGCATATGAAATATTCGCAAGATTTAATAAATATTTCTTAAATTTTATTTCAATAAAATTTATTAGTTTTGTTTATTAAAAATATAATTTTTGATTAAGATTTCGCCGAATATCAGAATTATACACACTACATGCACGATGGAAAATACACTTTGTCAATTCTTAATGCATATTTGTGCATATATTGACAACTGATAGGTGAAATTATATGTTTTACAATAGTGACTTAGATGAACATGATTAATTTTGAAATGGTTTTAAAAACTTAAAGAAATATCTGATATTGGACAATACATAAAAGTTAAGCATTGAATGGGTGACTTGGTGATCTTTCTACAATTTAGCATGAACAGCTTCAGGTATTTTAAACAGTAGTATTAACCACCAAAGTATGTGCCAAAAAGATGTAACAAAGATTTTCTATGCATTTTTCTATCCTTCACTATATTCAGAATCTTTCAAAAAATCTATAACTGTACATAATATATTTACAGCAATACACCAAATGTAATACTAAAAATGTTACTTAAAGTTAAAATAGAAGAACCTTACTTAATGTATTACAATCAGTTCCTTGTTGAGAAACCAAAGTTCTGTTTAAAAACCTATTGTTGTAGATTTCATACGTTGGAGAATCCATGTCCTACTCTAGATTATAACTATAAATTATGAGAAACTTACTCTTCTTGAGTTTGATGTTAATTGTATCAACAAGTAAATATTCATATCTTCTATAAAAAATATAATAATTATGTTTACAGGTACCTACAAAACTACAGTTTGTATCTTTACTATTCTATATGGTAAGCATAAATTTCGAGGTGCTGATATATTGTTGGTTCGGACACGATCTAATGACGAAAGTACGTTTATCAAAATCCTCCTATTTCCTGTCTACAAATCCGATTATTTACAGAGTGCTGATATTGGACAAGCTTGCTACATGTCCAGATGGAACGAGTGCGATAAAAAAGTGCGTGTGATGCTGTTCTTAATCATGGAAAGAGCCAAGAAACCAATTTGCTTAACCGCCGGAAAACTCTTCACATTGACATTATCCACTTTTGCGATGGTAAAAATACATTTCAAATTGCTTAAAGAGAATACTTAAATAAATTATATTTGCAGCTGCTGCGATCGGCGTACTCCTATTACGCCGTATTAAGACGTCTGTACGCAGAAAAACCACAGTTGTAATTATGTTCATTAAGAATTCCGTTTCACCCTGCACTTCAACTCACATTAGATCACAAGACGTTGTTGAAGATGTTCACGAAACAGGTTTAATTAATTAAATGTAATTTATAGTAAATTTTAATGTTTTTGGTTTCAGGTGCAAACGCCTAAAAACTGCTTTGATTTTGAAAAGAAAGTTATGTATTTCTTCGGATCTTATCCGCTGTACGGAAAGGATTTTACTTGGTATTATTTCTTCAAATATTTGATAACGTTCACCTTCAGTTTTGGGTTTATTTTGTCGATGGCTTTTAATATTTATTATAACCTTGATGATTCCTCGGTGGTTATTGAGACGCTTTACTTTGGGTTAACTCAAACAACGTATGTTTCGAAGCTGCTGAACTTTCACATCCGATTTGTTGGATTCCAGAAGTTGGAGGAATATTTACATGATCCATTTTTCAATAATTACGCTGAAAAACAAAGTATTTTCATTAAAAACGCGATGCGTAAATGCTTTATATTCGGATGGTCCTTCAGAGTTTGCGTCTCGGTGACTATAGTTTTCTTCACGGTGTTCCCGTTTCTAGACAACAAGCTGCTACCGCTTCCCAGTTATTTTCCAGTTAACGTTAAAGATTTTCGCTACGTCCTCTTCGTTTATCAAATCGTTTCCGTTATAATGAACGGATATGTTCACTCAAGCCTCGACTGCATAGTTTGTATTTTAATAACAATTGGCTCGGCCCAATTTGAGATCCTTAAGGATAATCTCACCAATCTGCGTCTAGGGCTCGACAACGACTATGGAAATAGAGAGAAGAATGATGTAATTGTTAAAAGGCGATTGAATTATCACGTACAGCATCACGTGAAAATAATAGAGTGAGATTATATGGAATTGAATGCAATTTTCCAATGATATTTAACAATTGTTGCAGGTACTCACAACACATTGAGAACATGTTCTCGTTCGTGCAATTTGTTCAATTCCTTGCGAGCAGCATTATCATCTGCGTCACTGGCTTTCAAATCATTGTCGTGAGTTAGTTAATTATGCATTGTAGACTAATCTCATTAAGCATTTCCGTTTCCAGACCTCACTGAAAGATTTAAAGTTCATTACACTTGTTCTATACTTTGCGTGCAATTTGATACAAGTATTAATGTGCTGCTGGTTCGGACACGATATTCTTAGTAAGGTAATTAAAGTTCTCAACGTAAAACGGTTCTTTTTTACTATAAAATCAATGTTTTCGAAGAGTGAAGGTGTCGGAGAAGCTTGCTACATGTCTGATTGGTATTATTGCGGGTCAAGCGTTTGCCGTACGATTTTCATAATCATGGAAAGATCCAAGAAACCCGTTATGCTGACCGCCGGCAAGTTCTTCAACTTATCACTACAAACTTTAGTGCAGGTATTTCAATACGCACTAAAACTAAAAACACTTCTTAATCCATTTACTTTTTTAAGGTCTTAAAAACATCTTATTCTTACTTAGCATTGCTAAGAAGAATGAATGAAATTAATGAAATATAAATAATAAATATTTATACTATACATTTTGTCGCTAATCTATAAATATTGCTAAAGTTAAGCAATTGATGGGTGATCTGCACCTTCTTATAATAACTACACGGACTACAAAATAATTCTTAATTTTCAATGATTTTCTTATATAATTCATACAATTTTATCGAGTAAAAATCCTGAACAACACAAATATTTACGACAGAAACACTGATGAATATCCTCTCAGTTGATTCAATTGGGCATAAACTACTCTAGCTAATATAGATACTACCAATAATAGAAGAATAGTATAACTATAGTAATAAAAATAATAACTTATATTTGACAGTTTACAAAAGTTAAGCAACAGATTGGTGATATGAACTTTAGTGTAATAACTGGACGGATAACAGATTACAATATAATATTTAATTTTCAATGGTTTTCTTAGATAATTCATAAGATTTCATCGAGTAACAGACACAAATATTTACACAAATATTTCGGCACAAATATTTACACCAGAAACACGGATGAATACTCTCGCAGTTGATTCAATTGGACATAACATAACTAATGACTAATATTACAAATGCATTAACAACTTATATTTGACAGTTTACAAAAGATAAGCAATGGATAGATGGCCTGTACCTATTATCAATGGTTTTCTTGTATAGTTCATAAGCTTTCGTCAAGTAACAGTTTAAAGTTTACTTCCAAAATATTCACATTTCGGTTGGAGATATGCGTGTTCATGGAAATAACAGCGTCAGCAAATGTATACAAACTCATTTTTATGTAGAAGGAAATGAGTTATCAAATTCTCAAAGACATAAACTCAGATGATTTTCTTACATAATTGAAATTATATTTTAGAATATTAGAGATTAATATATTAGCACAAATATTCGCACGATTGAAAATCTGCGTTGTAGTTTGGACAGGAAACATCCGACCAAATATAGATTCTGCTAATATTAAATGCTGTACGATTTATAAACTAGCTTCATTGCAGCTGCAATAAATAAGTGCACCGACGTAGCTAAATTGTGACAATTAATCAATTTGAAAATGTCAATTCGCGTGAGAACAGTCACGCAAAATGTTCACTGCTTTACCATTCTTCCGGTCCATATCAACAACGATTTTGCGTTTGAAATATAATTTGGAGGTGACTCCATCTCAATTCGTTATGAAATTGGAAAAGAAAACTGCGTACGTTGATTATGTAAAAAAGGGTAACGTTTATGAATTATTGAAGATGGAAATTCCACCTGATTTTGGATCGGATTCGGCTTCTCACGTTCTAGCAAAGGTAAGAATTCAATTGGTCACAGTATAATTATTAAATTATTTTATTTTTTTTTTCAGGAAACGTTTGATCATATTATCAAGAACAAAGGCAAAATCAAAATTTCCTGCTGGTATTTAAGAGAATATTATAATTATAATATTAATAAATACAAGGATCACGTTGTTAATTGAATATTTTTTATATACACTTTTTAAAAAATTGCTTTAATAAAAGTTTATTCGATTTGCAAGTGTTAACGTTGTAATAATTTTAAATCAATACTTCAAATAGTGCGGATAATCGTTTTCGGCAATATCCAGAACTGTTTAAAACCGGACTAATCGAGGAATTAAATACATACAATAAACTGGATTTTCTGAATAAACTGAATAAACTGAATTTTTCGAACTGGACTATAAAGAAGAGGTGTTAATCGAAGCTGCACTATACGAGGTATTGCCGTATTTATGAAATGTGAACAATTTGACATACACATTTTATTGCAGATAACCGTATTTATAATTTCATATTTATCTGTATCATCATTTTAGGCACACTTAACACACTTATAAATTGTTACAATTGCTATTAATGACCTTTCATTATTTATATCTAATTGTTATTAAATTACATTCTTTTTTTTTATTATCTGTTACTCTTTATCAGGCAATGACAATGATCTTATTATCAGCGAATACAAATAAAAGATAATACAAATTATCTCCTCCATTGATAAATCTAATATATTCTTAAACAATTCACATTGACAATTACATATATTAATATGTATTGAAAAAGCTGATAACCATATGTTTTACTTAATATATATTAAAGTGAATCCGATAACAAATGTATGAGCACACTTAAAAATCTATTGTTATATAAGTGGCAATTTCTTTTTGTTCCTAAATTGTGCTCTTTGAAGACTAAGTTGAGATTTAAGAAAAAGATTAATAAATTGATGATTTTACTAAATATATATTTAGACTTCTGAGAATTTCAATGGTACATATTTGATTCATAATATTCCTTGACCTATGACCTATTGACTCCATTATCTACAAAAACTGTCATACCATAACATATCATATAGTTGATTTAAGAATATATTTTCTCTAATAATATCAATTTCCAAATTAAATACTTGAAAGTTTTTTACTTAGTTAAATATTACCCATAGTTTTACAATATATATACAGACAATTTGAATATTTTCAATAATAGTTTGATGTATTTATTATCAGTTATTTCATAAATCCAATGCAGGATTTGTTATTCTTCAGAATTTGTTAGTTTTTGAAATGTTATTAGTTATTCACGGTTAGGCAACATATGTTTCATCATATAAAATATTTAAAATGTATGCGTTGGAAGAAGAATAAAAAAGCATTATTTGTCAATATCTATATTAAAATAGATCCATATCAAATATCTATAAATATAGATGATTACCTGTTATTCCACTCGTATGGCATTAAGAATACTTATCAGTAATTTAGTTCATTTTCTTATTCTTGGTGATTTTCGTCTCCTGTAATAAACTTATATCATGACACAAATATATATACTTAGTCTGTATCTAACTGGCCTAATTTGGTTAGTCTTTGTACTTAAAAGTTTGATAAGTTCTGAAAAAAGGTAAGATAATTGAAGCAGCGATTTCAGAAACTATTATTCTATACTTGGAGCTTGGTATATTTAGCCTATGTCGATCTGAGAAAATTATGCCAGCCTCGATCTTTCCACAGACTCTGATAATTTAGTTCCTACTCAGATATAGAAAAAGCAATCTTGTTTACTCATAACTCTCAATATACTTGTACATACTTTAGATAAACAAGGTTGGCATATAAATAGCATGTTATAAATATATATTATGAATGGTACAAATATGCCCTTAACTACCTATTAGCTAGTAACAATTTTCAATATAATTATCTTGTATATTTGGTTGCAGAACTACTCCAAAACTCTTATATTATATGGTTTGCATCACCAATAATAAATAGAAATCTGAACCTGTTAATTTTCTGTTTTAGTCAATTCATGATGCTTCAATTACAATTACAATTTATTGGTCATTTTGACCTAATAACAGAAGTATTTTTGTCAATTAATCAATATTCTATACTAATTAAAAATGGTCTCAATCCTTTTTACAATAGATCCATAATAAAAATGATTAATTCTGTTTTATTGAGCTAAAACTATGTAAAAAATGCGGATATTTTTTTAAATTTTATTTTAAGTTATATTCTCACAATTTTATAGAGAGCAACACTTACTTTTTAGTTTAGTTTCAAACCAAATTATTTTTTTATATATTATATTTAATTCATATTAATATATTATACATATTTAAAGACTATAATTAATTGAGTAAATATGTTATTAATAATTAGATTTAATTTGTAAGTAGTTTAAATAACTATGATATAGGCAACCATATTATCGTTTACACAAAAATCGTTATTAACTTTATTTATGTATTTTCATCAAAATTATCTAATTTATTTTATAACTATTATTATTATACATTGAAAATATAAGAAATATTAATAATTAATAGAGTTAAAAATAATATTTTTTTAGGTTAGTGTACACTGTGCTTAGTTCATGACCTTCCGAAACCGTTTTGAAACCTCTCTTGTTTCCATGACGTCTGTTTTTTAGTAAGTTTGTAAACATCAGTTTGTCAGGCGGGGATAAAGAGTACACAGAGTAAGAAATCATTCTATTTTTATTTGTAGTGCACTAAACATCGTTTATCGTTCTAAAAAATAATGAACGCCACGAAATTGACCACAACAATCGGTAGAACAATGAGAATGACCACTCGTTCGATAACAACATCACAATCAAGGGAGCTTCAATACAAGCTTGAAGATTGCAAGGATCAGAACGTTTTCAGAATCGAGCTGGCTCCAAAAACATATGCATATATTGAGTATGATAAGAACAACACCAGATATGATTTGAACCATACCAAAGTCCCAGAGGAGTTTGAGGGCCAAGGCATTGGGAAATTACTTGCAAAGGTTTTATGCACCTACTGTAAAAATCAATAAATCATTCATATTAAGTTAGATACAAACATATTTACACTATGTGGTTTATATATCATTATTATAAAATTAATCGTATTTTGATTTAAATTATTGCTGTTATCTAATGTTTTTTATTTGTTTTGTTTTACAGAAAACCTTTGATCATTTGAAGGCTGAAGGCAGTAAATTCGCTCTACATTGCGATTTTCTGGTGCATTTTTACAACCAAAATGAAGATTTGTATGTGAACAACGTAGTTTCGTGAACGTGAGCCATGGAGTTCGAAGATGCCTACGCCTTCATTCATTTCTCCCTTCGGGAAAAGCTTCACCAACAAATGCTGCTTCTTTGTAACGATGCTTTGAAAAAGTTTGTAGGTGAAATAAAGTTTAATCTCTATCGTGCGTTAGCTCTGAACCTAAACAATCGCTTCAGCGAGTCTATAAAAGAGCTCGAAGTACTGAAATCCGAAAATGATATCAGGTTGGCTTCAACTGTTGCTCTCATTTACACCCACAAGAAAATGGGGAACGTCGAGAAAGACGTTTTCGTGAATCTCGAGGCAAAATTGCGAGAATATCGGAATGTGGCGACTGCATCGGATTGGACGAATGCCGCCTTTGTTCTTTACACGCTTGGAAAAACGGAGAAAGCTTTGGAATACATCGACCGCGCTTTGAGAATAAATCCAAGTACTAATCCTCTCAAAGGATGGATCCTGTTGAAGCTTCGCAAAACGCAGGATGCAATCTACGTCTTTGAGCAATGTCTCAAGGAGAATAAAAGGAGTTTAGATTCGACTCTCGGATTATCGCAAGCTTTCTTGCATAACAAAAACCACGAGGAAGCTTTAAATGTCGCTAATAAAGCCGTAGTTCGGTTTCCATCTATGAACATTGCGCTTGTTAATAAGTTGATTGTATTATTCACCGCTCAGGATTTCGATCAAGCTAATGAAACGCTTTTAAGAATTTTATCCACCGATGATAATAGTTATACAGCATTAAAGATCGAGATCCTCATCATGCTTTGTAACAGCTCGAATTACGAGGATATTGCTTTGAAGATTAATGCTTTCGTGGATCTCTTGGAGAGGCTGGAATCAAAGAACGGCGAAATTCTTGCTACCAACGGGTTCCTTTTCTCGCGCTTATGCAACAGGAACAAGCAAATATTGGCCGAAACGTATAACATGCTTGAAAAATCCGTGTATTTATCGAGTGACAATGTTAACAATTTGATTGAATTTGGATATCAGTGCATTTTGCAAGGAAAAATTAAAGAAGCCATAAAGTATTTTAAAACTGCTTCGAAAAGCGATAAGACTTCTTTTGACGCGTTGCTAGGAATGACGTTATGCGAGTTTCTCGAAAATGGAAAATCGGAACAGATTAAGCAGCAATTATTCTTTTTGCTCGAATTGCAGGAAAACCACGAGAACCATCCTTTACTATTGTTTATGCGGGCAAAATTGTCGGAAAACGCAGATTCGGCCATTAAATTTCTTGAAGAAACAATCGCCGAACAACTTAAAAACGTTACGCCGTTAGCATTTGGTGAGGAGTATTTACGTCTCTTGGATGCAGATTTTCTGTTGGGAGTAATCAAAGTTTACATAGAGTACGCACCGAAGATTTCATCGAAGAAATCTCTGGATAAACCTGACAATATAATAGTGAATTCTTTAAAATCTCTAAAGGTTCTCACTAAAGCTTGCCCTGGATTATTGGAAGCTCAATATTTGTACGGAAAAATTCAATTCCTTAACAGCGATTACTCAGATGCTATGGCAACTTTAAATTTTATCATTGAACGTGATCCAACTTTAACTGATGCACAATTATTGATTGCGCAAATTCATTTGAATAATTCTTCTTACGAAAGAGCATCTCAGTGTTTGGAAGTTGCGTTGAGTCATAACTTCAAGGTTCGCGAAAGTCCTTTCTACCATTTGATTCAAGGTTTGATTGAAAAACAGAGGAACAATTGGGATGAATCCATCAAGAGTTTAACTACTGCTTTAAGCTTGACGAAAATCCGAGACGTTTCAGCGGATAAAGCTACAATTTATGTGGAACTCATAGATAGTTACACTAAAGCAAATCAGAATCATGAAGCTTCGAATTTGATTGAACAGGCTATGGCTGAATTTCAGAAGACACCGGAAGAATCACGGATGATGATATTGAGTGCAGATTATGCAGCGAAAATGGGGAACGTCCAAAAAGCAATTGACGTGCTGACTAAAGTGAATCCCAACGAATCTTACTATTTGAAAGCAAAAACACAGCTGGCTGAAACTTATTTAGTGTATAGACAGGATAAGAAAGCGTTTATGGCGTGCTACAATGAAATGGTTCAATTCAATCCCGGACCGGAAAGCTTTTTATTACTCGGGGACGCTTATATGAGAATCCTGGAACCCGATAAAGCTTTGGAAGCGTACAACAACGCATTGCAAATGAATCCTTCCGATCCGTATTTGACTTCTAAAATGGGGAAGGCTTTAATTGATACACACTATTACAAAAAAGCTGTTGTTTTCTACAAAGATGCCATCTCTTCTACAGCGAATCCCGATCTGAAATTGCAGTTGGCCGAATTGTATATGCAATTAAAGGAGTTTGAGATGTCGGAAGTGTTAATCACTGGAGAATTGGAGAATAGCAAGAAGGATGATTTGTTGTCGCTTCAATACAGGACAAAGCTTTACAAACTATTGGCTGAAGTTAAAGAAAGGGCAGGGAATGTTAAAGGAGCTATGGACGTGCTAAAATCGGCCAGAGATAATCAAAACAGGGTACGCAAAATATTAGCGGTAGAACAAGCAGGTAATATTTATTTGTTTTATATTTAACAACAGTTATTTACAATTTATAAACAAATTTTAGTTATACCTGTGGAAGAGGTTAATTGTTTGATACAATTGAATATGAAATTGGGAGAACTTGCATCCGGCTTTAGAGATCACGAGAAGGCGATAAATCATTACAAAGATGCGTTAACTGTTTCCAATGATAATCCAAAAATTTTAGCTGCTTTGGCCAAGCTTTACATGCAGGTAATTTTTTTAATAGGTTTTATTATTATTAGTAATATCACTTATTAATACTTAATACAATTTTAGATCAATTATTTAGAGCTTTGCCAGCAGACATGTGCGAATTTGCTGAAGTTGGACGCTGACAATGAAATTGCTTCAGTTTTAATGGCCGATATTGCATTTAGAAAGGTTGATTTCGACATGTCCGTTTTTCATTTCACTCAATTAGTGAACAAGCAGCCTACTAATTGGGCTGCGCTAGTCCGATTAGTGGAGGTTCTAAGGCGTACGGGAAATTTAGATGAGGTTTCGCAATATCTACAATTAGCCGAGAAGCAGTTGGATCGACCCCAAAAGGAACCAGGTAACGATTTATTTTTTTTTCTTCAATTTGAACGACAATAAGCAATTATATATTTATGTAGGTTTTTGTTTCTGCACGGCTTTATACCAATGGTATTCTGGTAATTTGAATGGTGCTTTGAGGAATTTCAACAATGCGAGGCAAGATGCGGAATGGGGACAAGAAGCTATCTATAATATGATTGAGATCTGCTTGAATCCTGAAGATGAATTTTTGGGCGAGCAATTCATGGATTCTGATGATTTGGAGTATAGAGATTCGAGAAGCATGGCTTTGAAAACAGGTTTATTTGTTGTAATTTTGCGATTAACAAGATTTTTAATGGATGTTATATTGATTCTAGCCGATCGGTTATTGAAAGAATTGAAGCAGAAAGTCGTACATAGCATGGGGGATGATGAATTGAAGTGCAGATTGTTGGAGAATTTCTTATTGATCGCAAGCAAGGATAAGAGCAATGTGGAACAGGCTTTGGAGGACTTTATTTCTATTGGTTCTATGGAAGCTTATAAGGACCACGTCGGTCCTATATTGGGGATGGCGATGGCTTATAGTCTGCTGAAGCAAGGACAAAGGGCAAAAACTCAATTGAAACGAGTTATTAAGAACATTTGGACCTTTGAAGAAGCTGATTACATTGAAAGATGTTGGTTGCTCCTCGCCGATTATTACTTGCAGTCCAATAAATACGAGTTGGCTGCAGATCTTTTGAAGAAAGTTCTTCAGCACAATAAAGCGTGTTGCAAGGCTTACGAGTTTTCTGGTTATATAGCGGAAAAGGAACAGAAATACAAAGAAGCAGCTAATCATTACGAAGCTGCTTGGAAAAATAACGGGAGAAATAATCCGGCTATTGGATATAAATTGGCTTATAATTTGATGAAGTGTAAAAGGTATGCTGACGCGATTGATGTAGGTCAAATGGTTTATAAGAATCATCCGGAATACATGAGGATCAAGAAGGACGTCCTGGATAAGAGTATTAATAATTTGAGAACTTAACAAGACTTCGTAGCAAGTAGCAAATCCGTCCACTGTGTTTATTAGATTTAATTTGTCACATTAATAAACATATAATATTTCGCACTTACTAAAGCAAAATTTATTTTCTTTTGAGGGGCGATGTACTGTTTTCTGGAGTTTAATTTTGTTTTATTTTGCCACGTGTGAGCCGGAGGGAATGTATTGTTTTGGCAATTGGCTCCTGTGATATTGGCATTGGCCGTTGGTTCAATAATAATTTGAAGTTCAGTTGATGAGAATGTATCGGACGAAGCGCAAAGTGCCGACGACGGTTTCGTGGGCTGGCTCGGATGATATTATCCAAGTGCACAAGTTTGAAGAGGAGCTGGAGCTGGTGGAGGGTGACGAGGAAGAGTTGGTCCGGGATGAATGTCACGGTTAGTAGTAAGCTTTTAGAGGTTTAAATACATGATTTGTGTGGCTGAAATCGCGCCGCAGAAGGCTAACGAACTGGCGACACTTACGACTGCTGTAGTTGTCCCGGATAGGGATACAATAGTCCCCATGCATATGGACAGTATGAATTGGGCCAGAAATACCATGCTGCCTACTAGCGCGATGTCCGTTCCTAATCCTCGCACTTGTCCTCCAATTATTCCTGATCCTTCTTTGTTGGTCTCGAACTAAAGATAGGAATAAGTTAATTGTAAGTTTTCGCACTGCTTTTAACTTTCACCGTTGATGTCGAGTGGTAATGGGCGACAAGCAAGTAGGGCATAGTGAACAAAGTTGAGTACATAACTCCGGCCGTCCAACTGAATAAAATTACCCCAACTTTGTGTTTAGTTAGAGCCATTAGTAGCATTCCCGAGGAGTAAATCAGCAAGCCGCCCACATACACCTTTTTCGCGCTTAAATGAAGCTTTAAAAAATGTTAATTGAATCTAAATAGAAATAGTTCTCACCCGAAAATCCGTATCAACTTTTCGATTACCATGGAATAACATGCGCAGGATAATGAGTACATTGACATACCCCAGCATCCGAATCGAACGCCTTCCTCATACAACAACCTACTTTCGCTTCCCTCCAAAGCCTACAATGTATAATTTTTAATGAAATTGCTTTCGGTCCTATACATCTTTAATTACCGTTGGAGACCCATTAAACACGGATTCCCCGACGAAATCAGTAAAGTACAGCGAATAGCAGACGTGCGCCATCCAGCAAAACAGATTCGTCAAACACAAGATTCTCAAGCTGGACGGCATGTAAATTATGCTCTTGAGATAGGTAATTAAGGACGCATCTGGATGAATGCTTTGCTGCCTGACAACCCTATTCCTCACCCAACCCTCCTCACCGTCTCCGTCCTATTAATAATAAAGGACTAATTAAGAAATATTTGAAATGAATTAATTAAGAACCTCGTCGACAGCTCCGTAAGTTTCTCCGACACCTTCCATGTTTATATCCTCGGGTTTGCTCTCCAAAACACTCAACGGCATTTCCTTAAAACTCGTCAATGTGTACGATACGCATATCACGAAAATGAACGTTATTAACGTGAATACGGCCCTCACATGGCCACCCAATAAAATTCCTGAAAATTTATTGAAGTTTAAATGCAATTACAATATTTATTACCTTACCTAAAGCGGTGACATCCCAATTGATTCCTCCCAAGGCGTATCCAAAAAATCCACCCAAACCAGCCATTATGGTGAAGGTGCTTAATCCTTTTGCGTGATCATCTACCAGTTATACATACATTAATTGAAGCCATCACATTTAAGATTAAATTTTACCTTCAATGGTGACATCCAATAAATAAGTTCTAGCAGGGCTTTGACAAGCGTCCGCATCGAAATCTAGTAGAACCGTGCCTAAAATAGTAAAAAATACACCCCATGGATGAGAATTAGGTATTTGAAAATCATCCATCTCTTCATCCACTTCGGTATAATTGAAGGTTTGAGCGGAGGTGCGGTGCGATGAAATCTTCATCGAATAAGTTTCATTGCTCGGTAAAGGATCTCCTAATTTGTAACCGATAAGTTCACCGTTGGGCACCAATATGAGGCCTATAATTACAGTTGTTAATTTATCACCGCACAAATAGTTTATTTAGTTTACCTAAGAGAACTCCAATAGACATGGCTATAATAAAAGGTCTTCTCCGTCCGAAGCGCATATTGCATTTATCACTCAGTGAACCCAAAATTGGCGTCAAAAAGAACCCAATCAACGGCGACAAGGCCCAAACCAAAGTCATGTGTTTATGTTGGACACCAATTTTCAACAAAGTAGGAGAAACGAAAGCCGTTTCAGCGGCGTAAGAGAATTCAATACCCATTACAGCTGCAGATATCCTAATTAACTCCTTTCGGGTTTTTCTCCTAAAAGAAAACAAATATCCCGCAATAAATTAAACTAATAATTTGAAAAGATACTACCTGTAGATGTGCGAAAAGTCCTGGTTTTCCACTTGATCGCAGGAGTACAGTTTATGCTTCAGGTAATCCAAACAACCGCCCGGATATTTCTCTTTGTACTCAGTCCAGGATTCGCGTATCGAATCCCTGGTGGTGTGCCATCTGCCCAAAGGGCCTTGGTATTCGTACAGCTTCTCGGCCATTTCTCCACTGGTCGCGGATTCATCTCGCGCTTCCTGAGCGACTGCTGTGCGCGCGATTCGTTTCTCTTCTTCCTCTGGCGCGCGATAATCAAGAAACCGTACAATTCGATTTGGGTCAAAGGACTAATTGGATTTAACTCCTCCGTTGGACATTTCCGTGCAATAAGCAAACTAAAAATACTGCTCTATTATATAACTCTTAGTTAGCTTCATATTTTGTTTTTCCATGTGAGTGGGTTAGCGCGTAAGGAACTGTTTATTTGCATGTAAATTCGGTATTAGGGATTTCGATTCCAGTTTATATTGGACTATAAAGAAGCGAACGTCACTGTATTCTCATTCCGTAGTAAATACGTTGGGATTTCGTAATGCACGGATAAAATGTCATGGGGATGAAAAAGAGAGGCCACTAATTGCGATGTTTGGAAGAGGATTTGCTGGAATCCCGTGGGATTCAATTAAACGACAATTTAATAACGAGCAATTCGGTGGACGCAATATTATTTGTGTATACAGTAATACCTCGATTAATGATCATGTGAGCGTACGTATCGCTTAACGAAACAACGATGAACGGAGTAATTTTATGTTCTGCATATTATTTTTTATAAATATGTACTTTTGAGCTTTTGAAATTTTTGATATTTTAAATATGAAATCTTCTTAAATCATTTAAAAGACAAATTATGTTAGAAAAAGATTTATTTTTTGACAATTAAAGAACATCACATCCAGAATGCCACCTCTTACATTTCTTTCAAAATCTAGACAATTCGCTAAAAATGAATCAATAATTTCAGTAATTGATAACATTTTATTCATATTTATTTTTATGGTTTGTTCGTTTTCAAAATCATTATTTTCAGATTCTCTATAAACCTTTAAATTTGGGGCTTAAGAGTGTTTGGGGCCTCGGCTAATACTGTTTGGGTGCCATCGGCTAACACTGTTTGGGGGCTCTCGACTAATACTACTTGGGGCCCTCATACTGTTTGAAAGCTCTCAACTAACATTTGGAAGGCCCTCGACCAACACGGTTGGTTTGTGTTAGGTGTATTTTAATTTTTATGTTTTTCATTGCAAAGATGTGAATCATGCAGCACATCTTCAATATCCTGCTGATCCACACTGTTAGTTCTACTACATTGACAACTCGTCCATGTCATAGTTTTATCAGTCACTTCTTTTCAAACGCGTTCGAATTATATATTTCTTCTAAAATTTAATAATCAATTGAAAGGTCCTATTTTGTAACTTGCAATATTTATATCGAAACAACGTTAATTTGAGTATCTTTTAAACAAGGTCCTTACTGTATTTATGATTGAAATTGCAGAGCACGCGTTCATCAGAATCGAACATGAGAAGGCCTGGAAGAATTCCGTTTGCACAATCAACCTGTGGTCATTTACTTATTTATATTGTTGTTGGGTCTGTAACCTTCTAAATGTTTACGAGTTCGACGGAGGCAACAAAACGATATTGATCGCTGTTTTAAATGGTGCGAAATACAAATTGTTGTGGCGCAAAATTTGCATATCACCTACATCTCCTTCACCATTGGCCAACCCATAATTAGGATTATATCATAGAAGAACAGATATAAAAACGAATTATGTAACAGCGTGAGATCAAAGCTCTTGTTAGCAAATTAATTGATTAAATTTGATAATTTCACAAGTTTCACATCAAATAGGAAGAAGAAACTATTTTTGTTATCCGAATTTTATGCTAAATTTGTTTTCGAATTAACCTAAATATTTTCTATTTCTTTTTATTGATGAACATCAATTAATGAATTAAACAAATGCAATTTTAATGTAATGTTTAGATTAATTATAGAAGATAAGTAAATGAAATTATTCGGGGATTATTAATTAATTATATAATTGTAATACAGAAATACATCGAATAGTGCGGATAATGGTTTTCGCACTGTTTGAAACCGCACTAATCGAGAACCGTATTAATCGAAGCCGCACTATGCGTGGCATTGATTACATCTTATAGATTTTCTTCAAGTTGATCATAATTATTAAGAAGCAGTTTGCAAAAAAAAATCTGAAATATAAAGTATGAATATTTCAGGTAATACTTTTGATTTTTTTTAGAATTAGACTATATTGATTTAAATTAGATGACAAATATTGAATGCTTAATTAGTAATTAAGAGTAAAATCTTATAAAAATATCCAATATTTCTATACTATATAAATTATGTTATATTTCATTAATTCTAAACTTATCTATATAAAATTGTAAAATGTAAATAATAATTAATGCGTAAAAGTTATTTATAAACGATTTAGCCAGACACATTTTAAAAGAAAAATACATTTGTTATTTCTAAATCACTTATGATAAAATTATTTCAAGTGATTTACACTCATAATAGACAATAGCAAATTAGTAAATACGCAGCTACAATTGAAACCAGCTGTTTGAATCATTAAATTCACTGATAAAACTCATGTAAAAATAATTACGATAATTTCGATGTAATCGTGAACTGAAGTGTAAAAACGAGAAAAAGTGAAATATGAGCTATTGTTAAAGGTCACTTGCAAGGAAAAAAATAAATAAGTAAACGTCAACCGTGTCAATAAACATAAGACCTTTTCGTAATTGAATTTTTAGCACCGTGCAAAAAGTATTAAAATATTAAATAATTTGCGATCCGCCAAGATTTATATCTACATCAACAGTTTTCCTTGGAAATGTCACGAGTTGTTCGGGTCGACATCTCGTTTAACAAGATTGATATGAATTGGGTTATAGTAACAAAGTACTCTTCCGAAGCCTACGCTGGTAATTAATGATGCAACATTAGTATCAATCATGTTAGGACAACAATATCTCACTTAGAATTTATGTTCAATTTGAATGAATTTATACACTTCTATGGTCCAGTTTTTCCTCTTAATTTCAGAGAGGTAATACGGAGTGAGAGATGGTGTTCAAGTTCGATCGATAACGTAAGGATTATTAATAATCTGGCATTTAATGCTGTTTTTTTTTGTACACATTTTTTACTCAATAGAGGTCGTATCTATTTCTACGGTTTTATGCAAATTACGCGTCAGGACCAAACAAGAGGATAAAAAAACAACAATTGATAAATACCTAGTGACAACAGTCTAAGGTCGATGTCAGTAATACCTCTTCATTTTGGGGTCAGATGAGAAGGGTGACGTAGTTCCGGTCTACGATTGGTTTGGTGAGGAAGAAGCAGAAACAGGATGTGCGTTTCGCAGCTGGAGATCTATGGCGTCTTTACCAAATTCGCAGACCGGTCAAGAGAAACTTGCTTGCGACTCTCTTCTGGTCTTGACATCCAGATTTGCCGAGGTCGTGTACTTGGTACTTAGGATAGGTGCGAACTCGATTTGAATAAATCTGTTATACAAGCAGCCGTTCGCTCGCAAACTCAGCAATTGGGCCAAGCGAAAACGAAATTTGCACACAAAGACGCCACTCGTTTCTCACTTGAATCATTGTATAACGGGGATTCCCCAAAATAATATTCCATTACATAATCGACATATGCATATTTTATGCTAACAACAAATTTAATCAATCTACATTAGCTTTTTAGCACATTGTATTTAAATGTAATATTAGTTACAATTAACAATAATTAAGTAAATAAACAATTTTTTTTAATATTAAGTTTTTCGAAATTTGTTTATATTCTCTAATATTACTTGCTTACATATAAAATCATTTACTAAATACATTAAATCAAAGATAGATCATAATTTTACATAACAAACAAAACTTTTTATATATTTATGATTACATATTTTTACGTCTTCCTAATTTATCGAAATAATCTATAAAAACCACCCTAATTTTATCATTAAAATGCATATTAAATATAAAGCATTTCCAATGGTCAGAAAAATAAGGTACATTGAAGATATGCCTAATAGTTTTAGGAATTCTGCACAATGTATTCTGTAAAATTGTCGTTTCATTAATTCAATATCCTTACTTCCTTATTTTTCATGATTATCAAAATATTGCTTGTTTATATAAATAATTTATCAAATAACTATCAATTTATATTAAATACCTAATTACCTAAGCAATATTAAAGTTGTAGTTAACATAACATTAAATAACATTGTTAAAATAAATGATAATGTTGTTAAGTGTAACATATTGACAATAATATTTATAACTTGAAAGCCCATTTTGTTGTTCAATTGAGATGCTATACTTAGAGAAACCTGTCTTTGACTCACACTTAAACAGTCCTTAGGATCACATGAGTTCACACCTGTCCAACGTCCACTAATTTCATCGGCAAACGCCTAATCTGTTTTCCATTTATGCAAATATTTTCCCACATGTCTGAAATAACTTTACTTTACTTCTTATTATCTCGCATAGTGCGGCTTCATTCAGACCGAATTCACTTGGAAATAATAAATTGAATATTTAAAATAAAAATTAATTCTAACAAAATTAATAAACAATATATTATTTTATACACAAATGATAGTTGTTTCTCTTCTGGGGTAAATTACCCAAAATGGGGTTAAAGTTAATTGTTGGGGGTAATGATCACCTCTGTCCATCTTTTATGTATACATGAAAAATACTAAAATTCGCAATGGTCTCATCATAATGTGGTAATTCCGGCTTAAATTAATATATTTTGGGGTAATAGGTAAAAAACTGCATTTTATTTTTATACGTATTTTCTTTGGGATATTGGCGGAACTAATTACCCGCGCTATGCGAGGTTATTTAATATAATATACACTTATTAATATGTACGCCCAGATTAGACCTAATATCATTGCATATTATATATGGAAAAATAATCGATTGATATTGAAAATATTAGTGCAAGGTTTCATACTAAAAAAAATGAATGTAAATCAGTTAAAATTAAATAATGTTAAGAAAAAAACCCAGGACTGTCAATAAAATCAATACAAAAATTAGTTTTATTAATTTGTTAATAATATGTATTGTTTAATTGAAGCAAATTAAAATGCTTTTATTTTTTTAGTTGTGTATTTTCGTATTTAATACTTAAAGACAAAATTAAGTGACTTCAAAGGTTTTTTTCGGTTAATTAAGAATTTTAAATCAAGAATCGAAATTTATAATTCAATTATATTCAAGCGAATTGACAAATATTTTAAAAATTTTAAATAAATGTAAATAGGTCTTTCCAATACTTTTGAAAAATATTTATGTAATCATGATGGTTTTAGTGTAAATTTAGTGTTTTTTTTTCAACTTTATTTTTTTTTTATGGAAGTGTACAAATATTTCATATTCTTGATTGCAATTTAGAAATATTCGAGAATTAATCTTAGTACAATATATTTAATCTATTAGATTTTATTAGCATATAAAATTTAAATCTTAATAATCTTGTCAAATTGATTAAAACACAATTTAATTATTAATAGTAATTAATTCTGTTTATTAAAGTCATAAACAAATTTTATCTAAAATTTATAATGATCAACTTAAATAATACTAATATTTTTTTGAATTATATGACAATTGATTGATTAGAGAAATATAGTTTGATTATATTAAAGCCATAAACTTTAAGACAATAAACAAAATTATTTTACTAACAACTGTAAAGCAAATTATATAAAATATTTTATTGCCCATGGCAATGTCATTGTTAGTGTAAATATATTAATTCTATATTACACAAATTTATACAAATTACAAAATACACAAGGACTCAAGTTCGTTAGCCGAGTGGCCTTTTATGATTTATTTATTGATTGATTGATATCTATAACAATACTATTTGTAATATTGCGTGGTTTCATTCATTGCATTTTTAAGTTGTTATCCAATAGATTAAATCAAAACACGTTTGAATCTACAAATTTTAATAAAAATACTACAGATAATCAGTTCAATAATCTCATCTGAAATGATTTGATGTAATACTATAATTTATACAAATTTTCTTAGATAATTTTGATATTTTTGTTTCACAATATATTTTGATTATTTTGAGTTTGTTGTTTACACGATAATTTACTTTTAATGATATTTTGGAAATACACATAGAAGTTATACAAAAAATAAATTTAATTATTGAAATGTTAATTCAATATTTAGTTTTATATAACTTAATTAAATATTATAATTAGAAAATTATAGAACTAAACTATATTTGACAAGTTACTTTACAAGTAATAAGGAATATCTATTTTTACAGTTACAATAAATATTATAAATGCAATTTATTTAAATATAAGTGATTTTATAAATATAAGTTTTTTAATTAGTATTTTTCTATTTAGTTACTTTATTAGTTTCCTCTTTTCAGCAGTGATCGTCGAATTCTTAAATTTTAAGGGGTAATAAGGACTTTTAGCAATTAAAATTCTATATATTTATGACAAAATTAGAATTAGACAAGATAGCCTTGATAACTTTAAATCTAAAGTATTTTTTTTTGTAAAAGTTAGAAACAGTTATATTATATGCCACTTGTTTACTCGAATTGGTTTCATTAAGTATATGAAAACAATCGTCGAAACAATTACATTACATTAGATCATTATCGACATTAATAATAGTGTTTTCAAGACCCAATAGACTCGTGCTAATAATATGTGTATTTACTAATTGGTTACATAATTAGTATTATTAATTAAACTCAATTCATTTATGAATTGTATTTAATGAAAACTAGATATTGCAATATACAAATTACATTAAGTAATTATTACTGTTAATAATAATTGCTTTAATATCTGTTGATCTGATATTACTAATAAATGTTTGTTATAAGAGTTTACGTAATAAATATTATTAAATAAATACAATTATTTAATATTGTTAATTACATTCAGTAATTAATATTTATATAATAATTTTCCTGATCTTTTAATCTTCTATTGATTTTATAGTTTATATAGATAGATGTTATAGTTTATATAACAAGTTTAATTAAGGAATATATTTTTTTCTCAATTGTAAAGTTAACTTTTACTTTTATGCTAATAGTAAATAATTGCAAACAATAGAATTCAATAAATACTTTATTTTTCTTGTTATCAATAAAAATTTAACGTTCGAATTCATTTCACTGTTTATCTCTGATGAACGATGGCCCTATTGCCGGAAGCACCGAGAGGGCTCACAAAGGTCCTGGCTTGACCAGGATTCGAAGCGTCGCCGGTTCGATCGTAGGCTATTAGTCGCCCTAAATTATTTATATAAATATTTAATAATTAAATAAATTAGATTATTATTAATATTTATTTAATCTATTTTCAAATCTCATGCTAATACTTAAAGATTATTGTAACAGTTTATGTAAGAAAAACTAGTCACAGTTGTATACTATTTTTTTTTCTAGTTGTCAATGAAAATTGAATATTCGAATGCTTCGAGAATACATGATTAGGTACACACTTTTAAATATTCAGTAGATGTATTACTTCAATGAATAGTGTCGTTCTTTCTAATTGAAAACAAATTGGATTGCATACAAATGACAATACGATTAATCATAATAATAATAAACAGTAATCATTTGTATCAGTCTCGTGTGTAAACAAATATAATTAATATCGTGCTATAAATAGTATTGTTCACGTGAATTTGTTGATATTTTCCATCATTGTTATTGCACGTGAAATGATGTAAAACTTATATTATCAGAATTTAATTTAATTACAATGCTTTCAAAATATAAAAATAATTTAAGAAATATGTAAACTAATTTGTGAGGGGAAAATTTGATGGAATTACAAAATGTTTAAATCAATTTGGTAAACATTTTTTGTTATGATTGTTAGTTAAATTTATAAATTAATTTTATAAAGAATACCCTAAAATTATATACTAAAGTGTGTAGCGTGTAAAATTTTGTATATTTTAGTGACAAAAGGGTTGTGGAAATTTTACTGAATTAATACAAATGTTTAAATAATTTTGGTAAACATTATATCTTTAAATTAAATTTATAAATGTATTTAAAATTTACTGCCCTCAAAATGTAAACTAATTTGGAAAGGGTGTAAAATGTTAAGTACACTAAAGGGTTGTTATGAAATTATAAAGAAGTTCAAATAGATTAGATAAACACTGCTTTTTCTATGTTTATAAATTAAATTTATAAATATAGTGGAACTCCAATATTCGTCATTAATCTGTTGAGAGGAGGACGATTATCAAACAAAACAATTTCAACAAAAAAAGGACGAAAATAAAAAAAGACGAACATTGTCGTAGACGAATATTGGACTTCCACTGTGTATTTCAAATACAAAATATAAACTCATTTATGGCAATTGTTTTTGTTTTAGAACCCTAAAGGTTTGTGGAAAGATTATGAAAATAAAAATACGTTCAAATAGATTTGCTATGTTTGAAATAAAATACTCTAATTGGTGAGGGGTGTGAAATATTAAGTACACTAAAGTGTTGTTGAACGTCTATAGAATTAAAAACACCTTCAAATCGATTAAGTAAACATATTTTTTATGTTTATAAATAAAATTTATAAATGTAATTCAAATAAACTACTCTCAAAATGTAAACTAATTTGTGAGCAATATTAAATACACTAAAGGGTTGTTGAAAATGTACAGAATTAAAAACACGTGCAAATCGATTGAGTAAACATATTTTTTTTGCTATGTTTATAAACATACCCGCCGAGTTGCATTCATTATGTAACGTCCTTTCTCACCCCGCAATCGCCCTCTGCATAATTCAGATGAAACCCGACGTCCATTCAATTAATGTAATTAATAAAGGCGATGATCATTACCGCAACATCGATCGATCATTTGACCGGCGATTGGGATGATGAAGGCTTTCTTTCTCCACTTGGTTTTCCAACGTCGACACGATCGGGCCTCTACACTCATTCCTTTCCTCCAATTACCAAAATCCCAATTCCGAGAAGGGGTGGAATCTTACCTCGAGGATTGATGAACTTGGCAGATAATGCACACGAGCGCAATAGCCAATCGGAATGTCCTTTGAAGGTTGCCTCCTCGCTCCTTCCTCCTCGGTTATGATATACTCAAATCAATCTATTATATTATTATTGTTTGTGCCCGATTCTGGTTGTGTCGTGTGAGTGGTCGCATGTGTATCATCATCAGCAACAACAACATTATTTTTATATAATAATAATTTAACACAACTTCGAGCGAAACGCATCCAACATGGGTTTGTGTGCAACCAGAATTATACACAATTTTCCAGTTAATTTTACTAACCGACGTCTTCTGGTCAATTTGCAGGTTTGGACTTTATTGAAGGACAAGGAGAGGACTTCGAAAGGGCTCTGGAAAGCACAGGTAAAAAATATTATATTTTTAACATTATTTGTTGTTTATATATTTTTTTTTTAAATTACGAAATTTTGTCAATTTGAATAATCACCTTTTTTTATCCATTCACGATCGGCATGCAAATGGAATATTAAGAGTTGTTTATATTCTCCTACGCTTCGGCTTCGACTTTCACTGGTTGCGTAACTGAAACTATTCCATCCGAATTCGTATATCAATCAACTTAAGATTGCTAATTGATATTTTTTATTTACTTTTTTTCATATACACACTAATGTTTAAACTTAATTGATTGACTTTAATTATTCAATTTTATGTGCTTTTTAAATTAATCAGTCAATGGTTATTTTATTATGAGTTTTCTTCATCCATTTAGTTAAATTGGAAAGAAAAGAGATTATTGGGTCGCTTGGGAATTTGATATTTTGATAAAGTAATGATGTCAAGAATGGAATGGATATGATCGATACTTTTTGCCAACTCTAAATAGATTGAATATTGTTTTAGTGAACGAGGGATGATTTGCTACTTCATTATGTTTACACATATTATCATATTACAATTCAAATAATATTGAGAAAAGTATAAGAAGAAGAATAATAATATTTATTGATATAATCATACAAAAATTAATGAAAAAAAGTATTTACATAATCATAATAAATGAAAATAATAATTAACTTTTATTATGGGTTTGATCATAGCTTCAATTCTATTTAGATAATTATAATTTACCATATATTTTGGACCTTCGGAATTGATTTTTCTATGTAGAAAGGTGCCTATTATGGTCCGAAAAATATTAGAATTATATTATTGTACAATTGTAACGAATTTTTTAGTTTTTTTTTTGAAATTATATAAAATATTAGAAAATATGTTGTTTTTGTTATTACTAATATTGAGAATTTGTATAATGTAAAATATCAGAAAAGATAAATAGGAAAATAGAAAAATAAAAATTATTGCAACAAATGTAATAAAAAATTAATAAACAACAAAAAATAAATATACATTTACCATTATGACGGATTATTTGTAGAAAAAATAACTTTAATTGAAATCAAAAGTATTGCTTACAGTAAATATGTATAAAATAAATTTCATATTAATAATAATACATTTTGGAAACACTTATTTAATAATAATAATAATAGGTGATTTTTGTTTGTTTATTATAATTACAATAGTTTGGTAAATAATTTAAATTAATAATGACTTTTCATTGTTAGTAATTATACAATAATTAGTAAGTTATGATTTAAACTCATTCGCCAATACAAATAAATGCGAGTAAACAGTTAAAAATTGTAACTGAAATAAACAATTAGTAATAAGTAAATAATTTCAACATGCATATTCCTATTGTATTTATAATTTATGAGTCTTTGAAAAATAAGTTTCTGTTACTGATGGAAGACAACTATAGAATTTATTTCATGGTTTCTATCGTTTTTTTTTCATCAAATAATGTCTAATGATCTAAATCTAGTAATCTAAAAAGGAGAATTGTCTTAAATAATACAAATATTAATTGTAGTATCTTTATTTACTATATTTAATATAAATCCTCAGTAAATTTCTATGTTGATTTAGAAATTATTGATAAGAGATAAATTGTAAATTCAGACATATTCTATTGTTGTTTCTCATATTTGCTTAAATACCAAAGTCAGAAGTAATGGAAATAACATCTAGTAAAATGTAGATGATTTGCCCTCAAATACAAGTAGTTAAATAAATAATAAAATAAGTTGTTACTTTTTTATCTACAATACTAAAATATAATCATTTATGCCTACATTACCCCATTATGATAGAGGTCGTGGTAGATTAGCGAATGGATACATAAATGATGAACAATATTTTTCACAGATATTTATAATTTTAATTGCTTAACTTCATGAAATTACCACATCATTTCATGAACCCTGATATAAATCAAATCCGGATCAGGACCGGATAATAAGAAGTAGAGGGTGAGATCTTGCCCGCGGGCCAGGGGTAACTCATATATATCCTGTGGTATAGTATTTGTTGGTAGTCATGTTATACATTAATGTCTGCTCATTAACAACCCAAGTTTTCTTCCTAAATGTTTAATTTCCAAAACTCTGGTTAAAGTTCAATCGACCTATCATAAGTCTATTTGCTCTTCAGAAGATATTTTCATTTACTTTTCAAAATACAAGTTTTAACATAATGGTATACAAATACTTCGCCCAGTAACTAACATTATAATAAAGTTTATATTAGTTTTGTACATAATTAATTTATAATTTAGTAAAGAGACCGCGATCGATAGTCCTGTACATCGTATAGGTTTTATGTCATTTTTTTCAACTAGTTACAAATGTCTGTGATCTTCTCGGGAACAATCTTTGGTCAATAGACTTTTTCTCATAATATATTTGTAATTAACAATAATATTTATGAATAAGTCATAAATCAAGAAATATAATAAATTGCGTGGTTACGTTTTAAATAATCTGTCGATGTGTTTAATACATATAGCAATTACCATAATCGCTTTTTAATTAAGTAAGTAATATTTCGAAATGAACGTCACCTTTACGAGCTTAATATAACAAGCCGGTAATGAGCGAGTTCTACGATATTTTTATAATAAATCGCTCGAGGACGTGTGCAATTAAGTAACGATAATTACATGATTCAATGATATCTCACTGTGGAAATGGATTAATCCATTACACTGCACACAACCATCGATAATAATGAATGGTACGCTATTAATATTTTTTGTTGTATTGACCTAGTAAGTTTTTTTTTAATAAACCTCTAGCATTTCCTCAGTTCATATGCGAAAAAAAAATAATAAAGCGCACTTGTTGATAATTTTATACACGAAAATCTGTATTATTTTAAAACGAAAAAATAAAAGTGAATAAATCACCGACAAAATTAATTCAACGTTAATTTTATGGGATTATTCAATAGGTCATTAACTCGCTCAAACTGATTTCGTATGCTTAGCGCGTAGTAGCCACTTGAGGTATAGCATTTGTAGTTACTAAATTAACAACAATGCAACTTGATTGCACTTGACCCAATTGGTGTGATGCTGATGCGTGCCAAAATTCCGAATGACCCAGCAACCTTCTAAGAGCAAGTGAAACAGACAAATAAACACAACACAAGATATGCCAAGATGAAGGTTGATGGATTAATAATATAACGATCGTGTACGTAATACTTAACGTCTTGCTTTATTTACTTTAGGTTTCGGTAGATTTCACTTCGCAATCTTGACCGTTTGCGGATTGATCTACACGAATACAGCTCTGGCCATCACGATACTCTCCTTCGTGCTACCATCTGCGACATGCGACTTCCAGATGTCCTCGGCGGACAAAGGATGGCTCACGGCGACCCCTATGCTTGGTAAGCTAACAAATAGTCAATGTCAATGCATTGGGAATTGATAATTAGATGTAGTTTCTATTGAGGCTGCCTTCGAGGTTGTCACCTTACTCTTGCCCTTAACTCAAGGCTCAATCAATTCAATCTATTCTTATTCTCAACAGGAATAGTAAAAGGTTTTAATTTTTGAGATATACCTATTATGCTTTGTTGCTTTACCCTTCAATGCTCACATAATAAAAATTATTTTTCCTCAACAAGAATGCTAATAGGTTTTTACTATTTAGTTTTTTTTATATATATAAACCTAATACCTTGAAGGCTATTAACTTACCTTTCCTTTTAACCTAAGGTTTACAGAATTCTTTTATTCATCATCAATAGTAATAGGTACCTACTTTTGGGCAGATACCAAAATTCTATAAATACACCTTTTGACATTTTCTCAAGGCTCTTATAATTGAATTTCTTTATTTTTCAATTTATTTTGTAATAGATTCCTAAATTTGGTACTGCCTTCCAAATATCAAAATCTTTGCTTTTTAATTTCATTTGGAATTGTAATACGTTTTTAGTTTTGGGATTGACTTGCAGATATCAAACAACTTTGTGTTTTCCTAGATCTATAAAATTAAATTACTTCTTTTCCTCGATACGATTGGTAATAGATTCCTATATCAAATTCCTACAAAACTGCTTATCTTCAAAGCTATCAAATACCTTTTATCCGAAGATTTACATAATTCAATATATTTTTTTTTGCAATAGGAATGGTAATAGGTTCCTACTTTTGGGGATGTCTTGCCGACACCAAAGGACGAAAAGTAGTACTCATTGCAGCTCTTCTCATGGACGGCGTTTGCGGTCTTCTATCCAGCATCTCACAATCCTATCTACTATTCATGTTCCTAAGATTCTGCAATGGATTTGCGTAAGTTTAGCTACAACATAACACCTACAATAAACATCAATAACCTTCCTATAAATAGCATCACAGGAGCCATGTTAATCTGTTTCCCATACCTCGGTGAATTCCAACCTGCAAAGTACCGTGAAATCATCTTGTGCTGGATGGAACTCTTTTGGACCGTCGGAGTAATAGTTCTACCTGGTAACTAATAACTTAATTCTATTCCAAAATTGATTACTAACAAAAATTTAAATTGTAGGTATCGCCTGGATCATAATCCCAATGGATTTCCAGTACGTGACCGATGGATTTAAATTCGCCAGTTGGAACCTCTTCGTGGCAGCTTGTTCTCTTCCAAGCATCTTCATCGGATTTTGGCTTTTCTTTTTCCCAGAAAGTCCCAAATTCCTTTTGGAATGCGGAGAACCCGATGAAGCTTTGGAGGTTTTGCGTAACATGTACGCCACCAACACCGGTGATTCCGCAATTAACTACCCAGTAATTACACATATATTAAAAAAAAACTATAATATATTAATTATAATTAATCAATATAAATTTTATTTTTATCCTAGGTATTAAGTTTAAGAGAGAAAGTGAGAACGATGAGTGTAATTTCGCAAATGTCTACAAGGAGCGTTAGGAATTTAAGGTTGAGGAAACCTAAGGAATTGAAGCTTTTGATGCAAGAAATCTGGGAACAAACTAAAGCCCTTTGCAAACCTCCCCATTTAAGATACACCATCATCACTTGCTTAATACAATTTGGTTTAACCACTAGGTATTATTAATATAAATTATTATTAAATAACTTATATAATTAATTATTTATTAGTTATTACACATTGATGATTTGGTTCCCGGAATTGTTCTACCGCTTCGAGGAATTCGAGTCTCTTCATCCAGGTGAAAGCGCTTCCGTTTGTGAGGTGTCTTCAGTTGTTGTATCTAATAGCACCAATCCAAATGCTGAATTCTGTGGAGAACCCATCGGCGATTCCGTTTTCCTTCACACTTTGATCATAGGCTTAGCCTGTATTCCTACCAGTTTTTGGTTACCACTTTGCGTGCATCGACTTGGAGCTAAATTTTTCTTAGGTTTGATACAAAATCTTCAATATAAATAGTATTTACTTAACAAATATGTAATAGTTTTCAGTTTGTTAGTGGCTGGTGGCGTAACTATTGGATTATACTTTGTCAATTCGACATTATCAAATTTGATCTTATCCTGTGTATTTGAAGCCCTAACCAGTATGGGTATAAGTACTGTTTATTGCGTTATGGTGGATTTATTTCCAACTAATCTTAGGTAAGTTTTTAACATAATAATTATGAGTAAATTAAAGAATCTGTTGGTATAATTCCACATTTTGAGTTATTGATTAATTTTTTAAAAATAAATTTGTTCTGCAATAGATGTTCTGAATACGTTTAAAAATATTCAAATTATTATGCAATACATAGTTGTTAAAGATTGTTATTAAGACTACTTATCTAATTAGTATTTCAAGTGAAGTTCTGAGTATATTTAACTATATAAATTGGTTTGTGTTGTAGGGTTATGGCCGCAGCGCTGTCGTTAACATTCGGAAGAGGTGGAGCGTTGTTAGGAAACCTGGTGTTTGGCTTTCTCATTGATCTGAACTGTGTCGTACCAATAGCACTGTTCGCAGTAATGCTCATAGGTGAGTGTTAATTGGCACTAAAATGGGTCTGTTTTTACAAGCACTCAAGGTTCTCTTTAGCGCCATTACGGCGTTTAAATTTACACCGCAAACAAATACAGCCATGATGAAGATGCCAGATTCGAAACTCTTCCATATTTGACTTGTATTTTCTATTGCAGCGAGCGGATTTTTGTGTCTGATGTTACCGAACACAGGAAAAGGTGCACTGGACTGATGATGACTTCTCTCTACAAAGGACAAAGTGTATACCCCGAAAAGTCATGTGATAAAAGACATTTTTATTTAAATATATATTTGGAAACTTTTCACGGTGCGCACAGAAAAAACACATATTAATCAGATATTTATATTCTCCAAACTAACATTATTTATTTATTTTTACGTATAGTAATGTAATTATATATGTATATTTATTTATTTATTTATTGACGAAACAAATATATTCGTATTTTTTGTTTAAATATCCGAATGGGACGCAAGCATACAACGTAGTATTACATAATTAAGTGCGGAAATTCGTAGAATGTTAATCGAAATGGATTGATTCTTCTCTTAATTTACCTCAAAACTACATTTTTTACTTATATATAATTAATGAAAGAAGAAAAAACATATCTTTAGAGATTAATTAGTATAACTGATGTAAAGATATACATAGTATATTGATTATTTTGGATACAAAATAAATATTTCATCTCATGATTTTAATTTATGTTAATACCCAAATATCCTTAATTTATTCTAACATAAATGTTTTAACGTACATTATTGATATAACTATAACTCAGATACGTAAAATATGTTAAAAACAAGTCTATAAGAATTCCCAAATGGTGCAAACTATTCTAATAATAGTACTAATCTCGCTAATTCTATAGATCATGTTTAAAAATAGCAATACGAAATTTCTAATAATAATCATAATAATAAATAACTAAACAAATTCGTAAGTCATACAAAAATATGTTGTAATATAATAATTATACTACATATTAATATAATTTAAAATTATTGTGCATTATATAAATCTACTACTTAACACTAAAGTATATTATTTATAAAGATGAAAATAAGTAAACTATTTGCGGAGTTCAAAAGGAACCACGGTACAGAGCTGTGGTACTGGGAAACTTTTATACATTAAAACTATTTGATTTCATATATCTCACTGCAACATTTAATATCAGCTAAAGTATACCTAATACTATACTAGGGGTGGCCAGACTTTTTGCAGCAAGAGCCGCACCTAAGCTTTTTGGCATAATAATTTTAAAAAATCTTAATCATAATATAAAATATACATATAATATGTGTGTTTTGTTGTGGCTACACTAGCCACAACAAGACTCTTAAAGAGCCGCAGTCGGCTCGCGAGCCACAGTGTGGAAACCCAAGTACTATAATGTTCGGAGCTTAAAAACAAGTTATATTTTGTAGTTTTTATAATCCATTTAACATAGCGAGTGATACCCTTTTTGACTTCTCCGACCACTAAATTCAAAATTATGAATACCGTCCACTACAATTTTTTTTTAAATAAGTTTATAAATATATTCTTATTACTTTATGAACCTAGGAAAATCTCTTACGGACCACCACCAGCTTTTAAAAAATATAATGAACTGGTGCTTTTTCGCACCTTCTTTTATTTTAAAAGATTTGTAGAAGTATAATCGCATCGCTCGGAACTAAATCTCAAACTCTGATCTAAATCTTTTATCTAATTCATTTAATCAAAATATGTTTGTCTTTATTGTATTATCTGAGGAATTATATTTGTTGGTTGTATACTAAACATTTTCAGAAAATACGTTATTTTATTACGTTATGTTATTAATTGTTCTAATAACTTTGATTTTTACTGTTTTAACTTTATTAGAATATCTTTCATTCTTCAAAATGTAGCACTTATAACATCAAATGCAAAGGAAATATTATACAATTTCTATTACGAAGTGCTCTCACCTGGAGTTATGAGACTGTACTATATCACACAACTATTAAATAGTAATAGCAGTATAAACATTTGCCATGCAACTTTATTTTTAATCATTCACGTGTATATTTGAGTTTATTTATTACATAAATCAGAAAGAAGCTGAATCTACTTCTTTTGTGTTGATTGTTTAATTTTATAAGAATGAATATTGACAATCTTTCAATAGGTTTCGAGTGTATTACCTATTACATATTATTCTCAGAAAATAGAAAATAATTGTAAAAGTAAATAAGTAAAAAAATACACTGTATGCATATACTAAGAAAACTCATAAAAGTATATAGTAATGTGATAATGTTATATTTGAAAAATTTAACACATCTATTTAAAGTAAGATCATTTGTACACTATCATAACATTAATGTTTGTAATAGAAAAAACTATAATTAAACAAATATGATTCATAGATATTTCAATTAATTATATAATATTTTCATGAGAAAAAATCATATTTAATGTAATGAAACCCAAATATAACTTTATTAAAATATTATACAGCTTTCATAATTCGGAAAAATTACAATGCGAAATAAGTTTAATTAAGTTTGAAAATAATATAAGAAAATTAAAACATCTAAACTCGTATGACTTTTGTAGGAATAATCAAAAGTCGAGAAACTAAAATGAGAAATACTTATTTTTACAAGATTTTAAACCATTAACGATTATTAACGATTAGTAACTTATTAATCAATGTATCTGGATGATATAATTAATACTATTATTATTTATTTAGAAAAAACAATTTTAATTTATTGTAGAATTTATTCAACTCATTTTTATTAAATTTAAAGCATTGCTGTAAACGAAATATACTAGACAAATTATGAAAAAAAAATAAGTTGATAGTATTTAGTTGTAATGAAGTTTCGTACTACGAAACTAAATAAAAAATATAATTATTTAATTATTGTTTTATTTTCTTTATTTACAAATATTCTACATAAACGATATGTAGTAACATATTCTAATGATTTATAATCTTATTTTTCTTTACATATATAAGGTACAAATATTTTTTCGTTGCAATATTATATTATTACATACACAAATAAGTTATAAACTTGTATTTTACAACAAATTTTACACTTCATTAATGCCAAGTTAATATGTTCATAAGATACAATTGATAGATTTCATTACTACCTATTTTCAATGCTATAACTAACAAGACAAATTTAATCATCTTATGTAATGAATCTTAGGCACAATTATACAAATAATTTTTTTCAATAAGGAATTTTTAAATTTTCAAAAATAATTAAAAATATAATACACGTTATAAAATGATTTAAACTATCCAAAATTTTGTTTTATACTTTGTTGAGTAAATTAAAATGTATTTTATATAAAAATAATGAATGCTGGGATTATATTGTTAATGTAATTGTAACATACAGATTTCGATTATTTGTATAATCGAGCCTTAATGTTAGTCTATTTACTACAATTGAAATAAATACAATTTATATTATATTTTTGGTAAATAAAGTGCTTTATTGCTTCTAATTTATGAAAATAAAAACATTTCCATTAAACAAAAAATAAAATAATTATAATTGCACATAATCCAAGTTACGGTGATCAGTTTATATAACAACGTGTGGAAGCTGATGATGTTAATTACCAGAGCTAATTATTTCGTCTTGAAGTTTCCGACGAATTGGAGTCCTCTATGTTGGGCATACCGAAGACGAGGGGTGAATAATACGGCGCGAAGAGTGCGGAATAGGGTTGAGGGGTTGGAGCGAAGTAATGGGGTGCAAAAAGACCCTGCCTTTGAGCCATTTTCAGGCGGGTCGTCAACTGCTTCTTCCATTTTGTCCTGCGATTCTGAAACCACGTCTTGATCTGCACTTCTGTTAAATTAAGAGCTTTCGATAGTTCCATCCTCTTGCTAACGCTCAAGTACTTGTCGATCTTGAATTCCGTCTCCAACTTCTCAAGTTGCTTAGCGCTGTAAGCTTGCCTAGGTTTTCGATCCAATCCAGGTTTCCTGGATCTCCGGTTAGACGGCTTCGGACCTGCAGATGAAAAGAACAAAAGCGTTACAGACAGAACAAAAGCAGATTTCTAATGGTAATTATTGTTTGCTGCGTCGATTAACGAGAAACAATGCTGAACTAGGGAGGCGCGTTAATTATAATTTACTGCGTCTCGGGTGCGTGTTAATTGTTAACAAAAGGGTACATTTTAAATATTGTTTGTTCGGATGGTTAGGTCCTCGAAGAAAGGCGGCGGATTTTGTGTAATGTTGTTTTATTTCTGTTTTGTTTTTGGTCTTGTTTGCCCCGCAGTTTGACACTGGCTCGTCAATGTGTGGATGGAAACTTTACCATCCGGTGATAGTTTTTTTTTTCAGTTACCTGCCAAAAGGAAACGATAGGAAGAAGAAAAAACGTATCTTTGTTTGTACAAGTTTACAGGTGATTATCGTTCATCTCAAATTAAGATTGACATGGGTGGAAGAGTGCCTGTTGCATATTTTATGATTCGGCAAACATTCGACAAATATATGACAATTAAATTAGGGGGACTTATTAAAATTAACACCTCATTTTATGTGTCATGCTTATATAACGACGGCACAATGGAGATTTAAAATATACGTTTTTTATCTACGTGCTAAATGTTTCAGTTTACTGTCGACGCGGCTCTGTTTGCTTAGAGGTGGACGAGGAAGAATGGAGCAGAGTCGGAGTGTACTTGTTGTGCACATGATAGATGAGCACGGATCCTACGCTTTGCGTGCCCTTCTATTTGGAAACATTTCACACGTCTTCAGATTCTTCTACGAACAGGCGAGGTTTATGAGTTTGTACATATAGGAGTTTATACGCTCCGAGCTCCGGGTTCCCGCAACACGGTCTCGTTGAAATCACCAGTATTCATATTTCAGACGAGCCAAAATTAAAACAACAAACAAACGAACACCTTTCTCTACTCACATTCTAGGAACTACATCAAGTTTCCTCTAACATTTTTCACAAAATTCTAAATATATAAAAAAAAATTCAATCATTTAAAAAATATGTAATAAATTTACTGATTCATATAATATATTGAAATTTATACAAAATTAGAAAACAAATTGACAAAATATGATCGTAATGCGACATTTAATTATGTATTATTGTTTTATTTATTTATTTATAATTTTTAAAAATATTATTAATATTCTATTATTTTACATTAAGAAATATTCAAAAACAGAACATTTTAAGAATGTACTTAAATAAATGTAAAATATGTAGAAAAATATAAAATATTAAGAATATTTACACGTTTATAACATTTTCTAGTATTTGAATAGAATTTATTATAGGATGGATAAGATAAAAGTAAAATTACTCTAATGTTTATTGGAACGGTCATACAAAAATATATAGGAGATTGAAAACTATTTACAAATGAAATAAATAAAATGATTCGCATGAAAATTGATTAAGTAGTCATGAAAAAAATAAAAAAACTATAATTGATTGAATACTCACAGAAGATTGATAAAATAGTCACAAAAGAAATTAAGAAAATTTCTAGAATAAAAATTGATCAACTAATCATAAAAGTTTGATAAAGTAGTCATAGAATAAATCAAGAAAACTAATAAAGAAGAAGTGGGCAGGCAAGGTTGATAAAGTAATCAAGAAAACTACTTGAAAAGCTAAAGTAGTAATAGAAGAAATCAAGACATTAAAAATTGATCCTAATGTTGTTGTACGATCAAATAGTCATAGAAGATAAAGAAAAAGTAGTTTTAAAAGAAATAAATAAAATTACTTGAATAAAGATTAATTCCAAAGTTGTCATTTAAAAAAATCAAGAAAAACACTCTATGAAGATTGGTCAAGTTATCAGACAAGTTCGATAAAGTAGTCACAGAGGAAATCAAGAAAACTAATAAAAATTAATGAAGTAGGCATACGAGTTGGTGTGAAAAGTCATAGAAGATTGATTAAGCAGTTATAGAACATTGAAAAACTAGTCATAAAGTAAAACTACTTCAATTAAGATCGATCAAGTAGTCATAGAAGTATGACAATTTAGTTGTAAAAAGAAATAAGAAAACTACTTGAACAAGGAGTCATAAAAGTATAACAAAAGAGTGAAAGAAAAATATTCAAATAAATATTGATCATAAAAGAAATAAGAAACTACTGGATTAAAGATTATATCATATAAGATTTGTAAAGTACTTAAATTAAGAAAAATACTTGAGTAAAAATGGAGTTGAATTAAAGATTGATCATATAAGAAATGAAGAAAACTCGTCGAACAAAGATTTATTATAACGTTATCATTATTATCATATATATATAAACTTTGAAGAGAATTGAAATTGTAACGTGAAATTAGCACCACTTTCCCTACCAATTAAAATCCAATGTGCAAATAGCAAAGAAAACAAACGGCAAACACGTTTCAAAACTGATTTGATAAATAACTAAACTGGAATTCGAGTGGATGAGCAATTAGCAAGTGTTAATTGTTTATACTGTTTCCCGTTGACAAACGCGGATTCATTTGCATTGAAGCGATAGATGAGCCAGGGAATTAAGGTGATTAGTGAGGCTCTTCTATGATTGGGAAAGCAATTAAAGTTAGTTTACGCAAATGATTTTGACGCGTAGAAAACAAAAGGTGAGGAGCGTGGTGTCGCGTCGACACGTTTCACCTGTCGGTTAATTGTTGCTGGTAGTGCCGGATTTTTCCGATAATCCATCAGCACAATTAACATCAATTCGGATTATTGGGAATAATATTTACGTTACCAATACCCCGAGCCTTGATAGCAAGTCTATGAAAACACATACGATAATTGGTATTGATGGACTAAATTTACATATCTATCGTTCTTATTTCTTCTTCTATCTTTAGAGAAAGTCAATTTGCGAAACTAGATAGTTTGCAAATCAAACATCAATTGAGATATTTCAGGAACTTTTGTACCTCAATAAGTAAAGTGTTATGCGTAAATATAAGATGAAACATTATATTTATATTTATTTTCTAATGTAATGGTACGCACATATTGCAAGTAATTTAGGTGTACCAACTTAACCTTCAGAAATTAGAGAAAATTTATAGTAAGTTTAATTTAATTCATACATAGTTTATTTAAACTATTACAGTATTTTTTGCTAATGATTTTCCAATTAATTTCACAATTTGAAAAAAATATCATAATTGCTAAATTTTTTTTGATAAATTTATTTGAATTGAATACCGCTTGGTAAACGTACTTAGTAGATATCTAAATTGGTATACGCTAAGAAAATGTTCGTTAATCGGTAGAAAATTAGGATTTTTTTTAGTACAACGTTGTGTCCTCGTCCACATGAACGTTCTTATAAAATTATAATTTGCCGTCGGATCCCAGCTTAATATTATAAAAATATTATACATAGCTTTTAAAGGGTAATAACTAATTATGTACATATAAATTAACATAAAGATATATGTACGTTAAGTGATCATTGACTGTCAATATATGTTATTTTAGTATGGTCTTAGTAAATGTAAGTTGCATATAGATTATGAAGGGAAGCAGAATAATTATCCAAGTAGATTTTTTAGAGAATCCTCTTTATTTGGTAAAAACTATGTTCGTCACATCTGTTCGCACGGACATACTCGATGTTTATACTTAAGTACACTTTAAAGTCAGATCCAGTAAAATATTATGTAAGTTCTTATAGAAAACTTTGAAATGGATGTTACTAACGTATTAACGAATTTATACGTTAAGTTGGCGTTGTCAGATGATTTATATTATTTTATAGCCTTAGTGAACTTGTATATTTCAATTTTGAAGCTCTAGGGAAAGCATAATCATTTATGAAGTTAATTTACAGAATAATCATCAGACTAATCCGATTTAATTGCAGGTATTGACGAATCTGTATGATTGATGTAATTTTAGTATGGTCTTAGCAAACTTACACACTTAGCTAATGGAGTTACAAGTAGGCATAACAATTATTCAAACATTCTTTATTCAGTAAAAACTAGTCTATTATATATTTTTTGTATACAGTTGTCTCTTTGTTCGCACGAACGTACACGGCGTTTATAAGAAATTACATTTTGCCGTCGGATCCTGGTATATTATGGAAATTCATACACAAAACATTTAAAGAATCGCATTACGTATGTTAACGAACATGTACGTTAAGTGAACATTAACTACTAATATAAGACCAAACCTTTGTAAATTCATACTAAGATTATGAAACTTAAAGTAGGTAGAATAATTATCACCAATTAACTTATCAAAACAATCGATAGTGTTCATCCCAGATGGGCGAGGAAACCAATTTGCGGACCGGAAAAGGGAGAACGTGTTATCCGACAAAGATAATCTCATTTTTAACGCCACACAAGTAGATTAATAATCGCATAATGGAAGTAAAATTGGTGCCCATTGTTGGGGTGCTCTTGGACACAATACAAATGGAACTGGCGGCGTACGAGGGGTGCGTGGGGGAGGGTTGATGTTGTGTGCGGATGAAACACCTTTCATCCCCCAGGTGTTTGCAGGGGTTACGTCGTGCAGCGTTTGAGGTGAGAGTAAATGCGAGTATCGCGTGCCTCTCGATCCCCGTGTGTAATACGCCCGGAATTATAAAAGGCCTCCTCATCAGCAATTTACAAATCGTTCTCGCGTTTATTTTAATGCCTTTCGTTGCCGTATTATTATTATCATCGCTCATTGGCCCTTTTTATTAACAACTCTTCCTCACCTCTCCCTACCCATATTACGTATTACGAGAATTGTATAATCGGGTCTGTGATTTATTATGTGCCTTCCATAGAACACTTCTCATTTCCAAGTTGGGTCTCTTTTAATTTACTCCAAACCAATTTGGGATGAAACCTTACACGATTCATTCATTCATTAAGCAAGAAAGAAAATAAATATTTTTATAATTAAATTTATAAAAACAAATCTGTAATAAAACACAAGTTTAAATATGTATCAGACGTACTTTGATCTTTTTCTTTTTACACAAAAATATCTACGAATATTTGGCAGCCTATTGATATATATTTTTATTATATGTTAAAATTTATTTATGTATAAATTGTACTTTTTTTTTCTTCTTCTTATGTATTAATGTTTGGCCAATAAATTTTTATTATTAAATTTATCTACGAAAAAAAAAAATATAATATTAAAGTTATATAAAAAAAATATAATATAATGAATTAAATGCAAGTTCTAAAATATTGTTTCAGGAATTATATACAGGACAATTCGAATTCATTTATAGATATAATTTTTTTTTGGCGAATCATGATCAAATTATTTGTAAAACAAATTTTAAATAATTATATGTATGTAGTATGTCGAATGTGGACAAAAAATCTATAAAAATATGGTAGTATGATAATACAGACTGAAAAAATAGTCGATTACGCAAATAATTGTTCAATAGTATTAAATTAAATTTAATACAACAATTTTAAGATTAATAATAGGTATAATTCTGTTAAATAGTGACATTTTTTAGATATATTTATAATATGTAGACATTTCTTTCAATGCTAACAATGTACACTAAAACCTCGCATAGTGCGGTTTCGATCAGTCTATTAACTATAGTCCGGTTTAAAAATTTTACTACAACTAATTTTACACAAAATTATAGTTTTTATGATCGTTAATTTATACAGTGAAGTCATTCTTTGTGTGGTTTATTTTTGTATGTATTCAGTTCTTCCATTAGTACGGTTTCAAACACTCCTGATAACCAATTACCCGCACTATGCGAGTTATTGTTAAAGTACACAATTATAGCATTATACTACAACAAAATAAAAGTATACATTGATGATATTTTATAATTTGTAGTAAAAAGAAGTAATAAAAAATCTCAGTTAATTGATAACTGTCATGTATACAGTAGTTTTAGACAATATTCGTTACCCAAATTGTTCTATAACCGAAAAAGCGACGTAAGCTTCATAACATCACTACATTACATCAATCGGTCACTAAAGTGTTCGTAATTCGCATATGTCTTTGTTATCCGAACATACAAATCTTTCGCAAAGGTGTTTGTTCGTTAACCGAGCATTTACTGTATTCTCAAATTGAAATTGTTGTAGTTTTTTTTCATAGATTGTTCAAAAATAGTTTATAATTAAAAGTTTTTAATAAATATATAGTAAAAATTACCTTGTAATCCAAATATGTGACTAGATCTTTTCTGTTCATTGGCCAGCCAATTTGTGTAGAGTATCGAGGAGCTCGACGTTCCAGGATGAATGTATGGGTGAAAGGATGTGGCGGAGTCGGCCGATTGATTTGGGGATAATTTGCAGCCTGTTATGATGTCGATTAAAGTTGAATCTGGTGGAGCCGGATCTGGCCTATTGAATTCCGGAATCTCTACTAAAGATTGATACAAGGATGCTGAAAACAAAAAATCAAGTAAATAAATCTGTAATACTAATATTTAAAATAATATTACAAACGAAACAAATTATTCACTACTTTTTTTAAATCTACTTTAATTAAAGTTTCTAATCAGGAAATTTAAATTTAAATAATAATAAAAAATATTGGGACAATCATAAAATTGCTTATAATATTTCACAAACAACAAATATATTATAACAAGTAAAATTAAATATAGTAAAACCAAACGTGCTTAGTGCTAAGAATGCACTAAACGAAACAGCGCTAAATAAAGTCAAATTAACATATAATAAATATGTAAATTTAGAGCTTTTTATAGGCTTCTGGTACACTGCGGTATATCGAATTACCGTTAATTGAGGAAACTCTAAATAAGTTCTTACTGTATTATAATTATACAATAAGTTACATAAATTAAAATCATTTTTTTTAAATAATCTATCTATTTTATAAGTTTCTATGAATTTATTTAATAAAACTTTTGTGTTACTATTTTTTTTACACAAAATTATGTTCTAAGTTTTGTTAAATTAATAAAATAATTTTAAAAGTGGTCAACGAACGTATTATAATTGGTTAGTAAATATTGTATAAGTGAAGAAGAATGCCTAAAATTAATAAATTATTTGCAACTTTCAACTTAAAATTTATTAAAACATTATTTGTATTATTTAAATAGCAGCATAATATATAAGGGCTAAGGGTTTCAGTTGTTTAATATTTGTGTTAGAGGTTTTTATTACTATAATTTGTGGATTATATTTTGGTTTGTATCTAGTTTTTTTAACATTTTATCATCATGAATATTAAAAATATTTGATTAGGGTAACTGTAAGTACCTGTAAGCTTTTATTTGTAGTAAATATTAACTATGTTTGAATGTAATATATTATTTACAATTATCGGAATTAAATATAGTATGTTGTAATTGAACTTACCCACTCTTGTTGGTTGTAGAGGTAAAGGTTTAACAAACTTAATATCATGATTATTGCACTGAACCACGTCAGATTTGTCTTTGGAAGAATCATCTTCATCACTTTTACTGATGCCGAGGATGCGGTCAATGGAAAACTTGTTGGAGTTCTGGCACTTGTCTTTGGGGGAGGTGTCGCTTGCGTTCAAGCTGCTGGGGCTGCCGTTGATGATGTCCACGCACTGCTCCTCATCATCAGAGCAATAATCTGAAGAATCGGATCCATCATCCGACGGCAGATGATTGCCGTCGTTGCGCGCCATAAAATCCATCATCGGATCGATTGATGGTAGCAGTAGTGGTAGAAAGTAGTAATAGTAACAACAACAATAAAAAATGTACAAGAAGAAGTTACATCATAATATGATGTTCATGTGACGGAGGCGTTTTATAGACTGGCTACCGTTAAGTAGTTGTTGTGGTCCATTAGGTCCTTAACTGAATCAACTAACACCTTATGTATATAACGCTCACACGCATATACACACACAGAGGAATGGAAGATTGTTCCCCGCCTATGAGCATACAGATACTTCTTCCCGCCCCGCGGTGAGCTCATCTCCCGCCGCCACAGATTGGTATTTCGCGTGTTTTCAACTTGCCCTAAAATCCATTTTCACACCTATACACTTCCTGCACCTGAAATCCCCAAACTGTTTATCGAATCCTTCCGAAAACGCATGCATCTGGTGTCTCCGGAAGTTAAAACCAAATTTAGGAGCGGCCATTTGTATGACCACTTCGATATCCAGCAATTAGCACGAATTAGTTAATGAAAGAAGGCCACTCCGATGGGCGTCTACTGTTTGGTGCCGCAGGTCCAGTGGCAGCATCCAACACGTACCTATTACGATTCTCCCACACTACTCAAAAGCTCGGGGGTTGCTCTTCTCTCTTCCATCTCACCGCCGCCCATCCACCTCCGACCCTCTGTATCTCTTCCTCTCTCACCCACTCACATTAGAACTCTTCTTTCGGTTCCTCTTCTTTTTCAGTTTATTTTTCATAAAATGGGGAGCGCTCCCGTCGAGATATAGCCGCATTAAGGCTCTTTTGTGTTAGTTATTTAATGGTTCGCGCTGGTTAACAGGATTCGGCATAACAACAAAACTCTACCCGAGATAAATGTGCTTAAGTGCTCCCCGTTTCATATCCTTTTTCGACGGAGCGAATCTGCATCGGGGGTGAAAAGGGGTCTTCCATCCCACGTTTGTCCATCGCGCATCCAAGAGAAAAATGAGATTACCTGGATCATATTTCACACTCCCAACGTTTATCAATTAATCCGCATCCACGCGATCCTACGTTAAATAACTAAACGATTCTAAAATGTTTATAACAGTTTCTTTAACAATATATTTTATAATACTAACCTTTTATACCATCAATATTGAACAAGAAAACTTAAAATAACTGTTTAGATTTGAAAGCGAACACTAGTTAAAAGAAATAACATTAATATAATTAAAAAGAATCAAGATAAATTAAATTGAAATACAAAAAAAACGTAGATATTGGAAAAAGGGAACACAAAAATAGATCAATAAATTTGTAAATATAAATAATAATACAAATCACTGCTTTTATTTTTTAAATATGAACTAGATTGAAGTTATTAAATTTGAACTAGGGTAATATTCCAAAATAAGGCAAAAATATACAAAGATACTATAATATATTGAAATATGAGTAAAATAAATGACAATAATTATAATTTTATTAACAATAAACTATCCATAATTTACATTCCAGATGACGATTTTACTTAACAGCTTACGAGAGTTATAAACAATTAGAAAATTATAATTATTCATAACTTTCGATTATAATTTTGTGTATTTACAGATATATAGGAACATAAATTGACAGTAAATATAATTATACGGTTCAGCAAGAAACTTCAACATTGTAATACTCCAGTGATTACAATTTAAGACGTTGCAAACAAATACCATTGTGTTAAGTAGATTTTTAAAACACAATATTTTGGATCTACCTAATTATTGTTATAAATTTAAAACAAAATTAAATTTAAACACGAATTATTTTATTTTTATTTAACATATTTATTAACAATTATCAACCGAAAACAGTAATCAATATATTTAATTGGGCACAAATATTTATGGCCCTTTGTAGTAGTTACTTCTATCTTTCTTTGATTATTATTATTGTATGAAAATGTTTATTTTTGTATGTTATTGTGATAATATTATAATATTTATTTTTTTGTTTAAATTTATATTGAAGGTTTTATTTAAAAATAATAAAAGTAATTGAAAGAACTTTATTAAAAGACTATTATTTATACTTTTATATAGGAACATTGGTATTATTTAGTTTTATTATTTATTAATACATAAATATTTTATAATAAAGGAAATACACATAATAACACTTTTTTTTGTCCGACGGATAAAAAACATAGTTTCAATTTGTATCTATTTTTTATAATGTATTCTAAAGTATAAACTAATTCATTATTTATGCTATGTCAAAAACACTTTGTATTATATATGAGTTTGTGGACAAAAAATATGAATAATTGTTGATTTTCATCTAAATTATGCATTCAATGTATGGAAGAAGGAAGGAGAATTTAATAACAATATTTATTAAAAAAAGTTACAATTATTCAAAAGAATATAAAAGGTGGGAGGACTTTTCGATTAATAAATACGTTTTAAATGAATGGTATGCAATGTTAATAAAACTAACTACAAATAAAATTTCAGGACATTCGGTTCCATTGACAAGGAAAAATATCATGTCTTTTTTAGAAAAAAAAGTGTGCCACGTGAATGGAGTGTCATTGAATGGTATTCATGAATGACAAAACATCGTATATTGACAATTTGTGGTTATCCCTCCTTGTACCTGTACAAGTGTGCATGTTAGTGGTTGAAAAGGGGACCAGAGGGATATGAATGAATGTAATAAGAGTAGCATTGACGCATTGAGCCCCGATATGAAGGGCTTTTAACGGTGATTTATCTGTTTATGAGTAGCGCGTGTTAGGGCCCTGCAACCCAACACATACGTTTAAACAGGTGCTCCAGACATGTGCTCTCCCACAAATCATACTCATGCCCTTCTAAAGATTTAGTTTCAGTGAACTCACTAAAATAATTACTCTTAACAAATTGATTGTTCTATAAAACGTACATGTGTGCAACTAAAAAATAAATTAATAAGTAAAATGTGTAATATTTTTTAGGGGTTGATTTAACAGCTGATGAAGTTCGCATGAAGATTCATATTAAGCGCTGCTTATATATTTGTTTGTTTCTCTCGAAAACAGGATAATTTATAATCGTGACAATACTCCAAAAGGAGCGAATAGGTGTAAAAGCTCCGTTAAAGAGGTGTGCTTTTAGAAGTGATGCGCATGGACTGTACTCGACCAATGCGATGCTCGGAATGCTAACCGATGGGACGAGTCTACAAGTGGGGAAGAATATTGATAATTGATATTAACACATCTCCATGGAATCCACTTCACACTTTTCATTTCTTTTCTTTTTTTCCCTGAAAATCCAAAAGAACGCACCGCGCGTAATACAACATTGTATGCATGATACTTTCTGAAGCAAACAAAACGATTTTACCAAGAAGATGTCTAGGTACCAGAACCGAACGTTGTCCCAAATCCGGAAAAACTGCAGAAAAAAACATAATTCCTAGCGGTTTGCTCCATTATTCCGCACATCAATTAAAACTGTAACTAAAATTCTGTCAAGAGTCATTCAATAACCGTATAATAACGTTGTCGTTGTTGTCGTGCATTTTTCACACTCGAGGACTCGCACAAATTGCAGCGATTTGGTCCAAGAAATCTCCTTCATAATCCCATCCCCGAGCAGTTTCCTCTCAGTCCTCAACAGAACTCGTAGTAGGTAGGATGAAACTTAACGAAGAAAATGTTTCAAAATGTTTGCTGATCTTAATGTTGTTGTTCATCGGAATCTACGCGAAATATCAAAATGTCATCGATGTTGACGATATCCTCTCGCCTGATTTTATGCCTGGAAGTTTGATGATGTTGGAGAGTCCAGAAAATACTGAATTCGTTAATTCTTCGAAACCTTCGCGTACTTTTTTGAATCAAAGTATTTTGGATGGAAGCATTCACGGTGCCTTCACAACAATGGGATTCCATAGGTAAACTAATAATGAATGATATAATAGAATAAATGTACAATTTATACATTTTACAGATCAATGATGAACGAGTATTTATGTCGGAATTATATAGCAGAGCAAATCGTCGAGGATATGTCTATAACTCGGATGAGGAGAAGATTGGGTGGTGATATTGATATAAAGAAAGTGATGCATGATAAGAATAAACCAACAGTTTTGGATAATTTGATCGAGGATGAAGGATCTTCGAATTACAAGAGTTGGCTGACCAAGTAATTCAGTTTTTCTGTAATTTTCGATATAATCGACATGTCATGATTCTAGGAGTACTACTTTGGAGGATATTTATAAGCATTATCAGAACGTGGAAGAGAGAGATGATGAGGAAGATGAAGAGGAAAAAGAAGAGGAACAACAGTATGATCAACATGTCACTGGATATGGGTACGGGCAGCAACATGCACCGCCAAAATTAGGTCATTCAGGAATTGGAATTAGTTATCCTTCGGGAGCTGCTTATGGCCATGGACAATCCCTTGGATACAGTTATACAGGCCATGGAATTAGTGGGCACCCAGCCACAGGACATGGATATGCATTTGGTGGTCAGGAACGTAAGTAATAATCTTGCAAAAAATATTATTATTTCTTCAAATCACATATATTTTTCAAGTATTTTTAAAAATAGAGGAATGTATTAAATAATCAATAATTCAACCTGTTTGTCGTGCGGCCAAACATATTTGTTAAGTATATTTCACTCTATGAAACAAAATGTCATTTTACAATCAATTAAAAATACAACACGATCCATTTCTTTATAAACGCTGATCTAAATATGTTTCATATCTAACAAACATCTAACACAGTTACAGTACACTTTATTTGCACTTAATATAATCTAAATTTAACATATTTACATTCTATAGATCATCAGTACTAGAATAAGTAATAAATGCAATAATTTAGGGTTGAAATTTTACAATATAAATATATTTGTTACAGCGAATCATCCATATGAAGAAATAGGTCATATTCACATACATCACGATACGCCGACTAAGCACTATGAGAGTCACGGTAGTGGTGGCAAAGATTTGAGCGAACTCTTCGAGATTGCGTTAACCGCTCTTGCGTACCTATCGTTTGGCATGTTTATAGTGCACGTAATTTTGTGTATCTCTCAAGCGGTAAATTGTTGTCTTTGGCATAGTTAGCGAGTACTTTACCTGTGATTTGTGTTGCAGAAAAAGCAGGATGTTTATTACATGACTATGATGCCTGTCTCTACCACTGCTGGTACGGTAGGAACCGGGATGTCGGGTAGTGGTATGCCAAGCACCGGAAATGGTGATGGTGGCATGGAAACGGGGGGCGGTGAAACTGGTAATGGTGGCATGGAAACTGGAGATGGAGAAGATGGTGGCAATGGAGAAGGAGGTGATGGTGGAACTGGAGATGGTGGTGATGGAGGGATGGGAGAAGGAGGTGATGGTGGAACTGGAGATGGTGGTGATGGAGGGACTGGAGATGGGGGCGATGGTGGAACCGGAGATGGTGGTGATGGAGGGACTGGAGATGGGGGCGATGGTGGGACTGGAGACGGAGGCGATGGTGGTGACGGTGGTACAGGAGATGGTGGTACTGGAGATGGTGGAGACGGTGGTGCTGGAGATGGTGGTACTGGAGATGGTGGTGACGGTGGTACAGAAGATGGTGGTACGGGAGATGGTGGTGATGGTGATGGAGGAGATGGGGGAACTGGTGATGGTGGCACAGGAGATGGAGTAACAGGTGATGGTGGCACTGGTGATGGAGACGATGGTCGAAGTGAAGAGGTGTTTGGTGGAGGTGTCCCTTTATCGAATTGGAACTACTATTCACAATCGTATCGTAATGCAGCTCCGACAGTTCCTCCCGGTAGACGTCGCAGAAGAAGAAGGAAGAGGCTCACAGAACCGCATGAGATGCCAACAATAACAAACCCAAACAACGTAGCCTTAAATGAATTGGCAAGACACATCCTAACTTCTATAGAAGCAGCAATGGTGGCTAATCAAGACGATGGCTCCTGCTTAAGAAAAACTTTATGCGAAAACAATAAATACGCAAAAACTCTGACAACCAGCAGCAAAATATGGATACCAGTTTGGAGGTAAGCATCATCAAACCAGGAAGACATGTAAACAAACTTCATGTTTCTTTTTTAGTTTGGGCATGAGCTGGTTATCTGGAAAACTAACCAAGGGAATTCCACCAGCGACATCTATGCTGGATAGCCTGAAGGCATCGATCCTTGGATTAGGGAGCGCCAACTGCGAGATCATTTATCAGGACTGTAATTTGCGCAAGGAGCGCGACGCCCGCAGGAAACGACGCCGCAGGAAATAATGTATCGGGACTACGCAACGAGAGGGAGCTTCGTTGTCTAATGCTCCACCGCTGATCAATATCCCGCCCTTATGTAACAGCACAAAATGTAAATTAGATATTGTACTTTAGTTTTAATTGTTTGAATAAACGCCGCGAGGAATGTAACTGTTCGAGTCGTGTAATCCAAATCGTTGATTGGCAGGCAAACAGAAAGTTCAAAAGCAACGCTTGTCAGTATCCCTCAAAAGTGATGCAATCAGAAACTTGATATACCCCACTTCCGTATTTCCTACTTTTTCACCACGCTGCTCCCTTCCTCCAATGCTTCTGTCTACGGCATAATTAAAGAGGAACTATTTAATGGAATCGATGAGAGCCAAGTTGTGTCGACTCGCACTAGGGCTTAAACATCGAGTGGAAATTGATTACGAAACGGGTATTCCCGCATCCCATTGAATCTAATTCTTCATCAACTGCTTCAAGTAGCCGGATACAATCTTCATAACGTCAATCATTAATTTGGAGACGGCAAAAATAACACAATACAGATACGAATTTCGACCAAATTCGCATTCCAAAAGAAAAAGCAAAACCATTTCATTTAACATAAACACATTTTATCTGATTTTTTTCCCCGCCGACGCCCCAAAGAAAAAGCTATTTTTCCGTTAGTAATGAGCTGATAACTTTGCGAAAGGCCTTTTCGTTACGCTAACAAGTCGAATCAGAATTGCGTTTTAAATTGAAAGCTCTGGCTTTATTGACAAACGTACATCAGACCAACAAAAAATAAATAAAACAACGAGAGAATCAAAGGGGGATTTTCAATTACCTCTTCTTTGAGCTATAGTATAAATAAAATGGGCATTCGACTGTATTTAGCAATACTTCAAGAACGAATCGATTGTTTTGATGTATCGAATCCTTTGATACAGATCAAATACATAAAGCAACATTTAATTAAAAAGTAAATTATAGTGTTTAAGTATAGAAATCAAAAGTATTAATTAGCAAGGTTTGATTGTATTTTGAAGTAATGGATAATTACTGAATTTTCAGGAGACTGTTTGGAAAACGTATTGGCGGTGTACTGAATTCGCTATTGGCAAACTTTATTGGCAAATTGATAAATCCCCAAAAAGCAATTCCATTTAGCAAACTTTTCGCAACAATAACGTTAATTGCATAAGTAATAAAGCGTACCAACAGTTTGCTCGCAGTTTCCTTTCATAATTCATCTCATTGATTCCTGCGCCTAAAACAAATTGTTCATAATATTGATTACATAAAGGAACTTCAAAGAACTAAAATTTTTTATTCAAACAAATTGTTTAAGAGCGTTTCATAATTGATCATCTACAACATATTAATTATAGAATTTATTAATTAACATTAAACATTTGATTAATATTAACTAAAAAATAATCTATATCTAAAAATTTAAATAAAATTGATCAATAAATACATAATTATTATTTAATAATTATATATTTATTAAAAAATTATTGACTACAGTCTAATTACTAGAATTATCTTTGTCTAAAGTATAAAATATTCACCCATTCAATTATTATCCACGAAACGCATTGCTTAACTTTAAAACATATAATTTTTGACACTGATGCAAAATAACAGCTGTCATTTCGAAATATTAGATACTTAGATCAACCTAATTTAAATATAGGTATAGGATGCTGATATAGGAGATACAAATGTTCACCAATCCAAGTACTATACTCAAAACACGATGCTTAAAATTCGCATAGTTCTAGTATTAAAAGAAAAAAAACGTAATTTAAAACACGTTGCTTCAAATTATTAGGTACTTACATCAACCTAATTTCAATATTACGAACATAAATTCAAAAGTTTATAACTAATAAAAAACTAAATTAATTTTAATATACAAAATTGCTTCATACTAAAGACACTCAAGTGTATACGAGAATTCAAGTGCATGCGATTTGTATATGAAAGTTGTGAAATTGTTATCCATAACCACGGAAAGCTCGAGGGAACTAATAAAGTGCATGCACTTAAAAAATAAAATAAATAAATAGTCGGAGCTGCCTTATTAATAATAAACTTTTATGCCGTTTAATACCGATGTTGTTGAAGGTAGGGTTGGAGGGTGGGTTTTTATTAAAGCGTGTAAACTTCGTATCGCATATGTGAGCCTTATTTTAAGCAGCTTTGCAAAACGCGATTTCGATGTACTGCTCAACCTCCACCCTCTCCCCTGCAATCCCATTTCGCAATTGAGGCGATATAAGCGTTTGTTTTCGAATCGGAACTTTCGCAGATAAATTCGTGAATGTGAGTATTCACAGATAGCGCCGAATTTCAACTGTTTTCCACCAACGCGAAAAACAGTAATAATGTTACATCGATTAGCTGATATTCACCAGTTGGCGTACCCTACTTTAACGAATTTGTGATAGCCTCTGATGTTGCGTATTCATCATAACGTGGCGTTAAGCAATGTTGATTTTGGCGCTTGTGCTTTGATATTCAAGATCTAACAGAATGGCACTTCTCTAGAACCGGAAACCACTTAATAGGTATTGAGTATAGTGTAGTGTAGACTACGCTAGACCATTAACGTGAAATAATAGCCTCTACTGTTCAATGCAAATAACAATTCAAATCGTGGTTTTCAATCTATACCTTGAAGGAAAATACTGTATTTCCATTATTAGTACTATTCACTAGTTCAAACAGAATGTGTACTGACGTAATTATTGTGTTTGGCTTATAAAAATGACTTCGATTTACGATAGGAAAGTTATTTCATGAAAACTGTAAAATATGATATTTTCTGTAATTTAGTAGTGAAATGATGTAGTAATTTATATAAAGAGGATAGTAGGGAAGTTAGTTAAGAAATATTAGTATGCTGTATGTCAATCAAGACATGATATATACTGTACATAGGTGCATGAACTGTTTGTTAGTTAGTTATGAAAACAGTAAGGAAGGTAGTTAGGTGGTATTAGTATCATGTATGTTGGTTTCACAATATGCATGACGAGATATATATATATATATTTGATTTAAGTGCAGCGACTATTATTTTTTAGTAATTTACTATAAGAAAACACGAAGTTCGTTAGAAGATATTAGTGTTCTTATATTGGTTAGGAGTACCAACTGTCATTAGTTAGTATTTGCTAAAGCTATTTCCTATTATATAATATGTTGTCATATGTACAACTTAACGTAAGCCAATCTACGTTTGTTACCAAATTTGTAATTCTATTCTATTTTTTTATAATTTTACTAAGCAATTGAACTGATATTATATAATACTTTTTATTATATGGGATAAGTCAATAATAATTTATAAATACTGTTTTCAATTGCTAAATTACAGCTTTCTGTTAATGTAAAAAGTTCATTAATTTGCAGATTTCTTCTTCGCATAAACCTGTATTATGTATACAATCCAAAGAGATTTGTCTGTTTTAATTAGAAGTGAAGAAAGAACGGGACGGTCAAAAGTAAAAGGATTCGGAGGTCGCTTTGAACGGCCTGACGGAGTCGGACGAGTGGTTTTCTAATTATAACAGTTGGAAAATAGGGCGCATTTTGCATTCAGGGTATTCGGGCTATGTAAAGGGCAATAATTAAAATTCAATAAGGTCAGTTATTTTCGTTCTAAAATCACGTCATAAATAGCATTTGTTTCAGGAGAATATACAACAGTTCAGACTTTAATTATTTGCACATGACAAATTTATTTTTTTTTTTTAGTAATTGAATACCAATACAGTTATATCTCGATTAACATAAAGGTGCATTCAACGAAATGAACTTCGTTAAGCGAAACTACTTTTTCAGAAGAAATAAGTCTATGGCTAGGATGAGAATACGTTAGTTTGTAATTATAATGAAAAGCTTTGAAAATTTATTAAAAGAAAAGATTGATATAAAATTAATATTTTGCTAAATTCTAAAGTATGAAAAAACTACAAAAACTGAAAAAACTACAAAAACTAAAAAAACTGAAAGATTTTCTAGATGCATTAAGGATTATAAGAGTTTTGGAATAAGTATGAAAGATTTGTAGAAGATTTTCTATTAGGAATAAGGATTACAGGAGATTCATCAGCTTATGATTAAAGACATATGAATGGTGTATAGAAAAAGTTGTGTCCATTCATATTTAGTCAATAGAGACTTAACATTCTTACGAATTAATCCATTAAAATTGAAGACGGAAGAAGAAGATGCCTACAGATAAAATTATCAAGAATACTCTAATCATCTAGGAAACAAATTACGGTAATACCTCATGTACTGTGTATAATCGTCAATATCCTGGACTATTTAAAACCGGACTAATCGAGGAACACATACAAAATCGAGGAATATATATATATATATACATAAACCGCATAAATAAGGGACTAAATAAAGATCATTTATGTATAAAAAATAATTGTATTTACTAATTATGTCAAAAATATTTTTATTTTACTCAATTAAAATATACTTTGTTTTGAAATGTTCAAACCGGACTATAGTGATTCCGCATTGATCCAAATCGGACTATGCGAGGTAATTATGTCTTAATATCAATAAAAAATTAAAACAAAAGAAATGTATTATCATGAAATTCTTGAAAAGATTTCATTACATACATTTTATAAAAAAATATGTAAGAAAAATCCTGATGATGATCTTCTAAAGAAGGATCTTTTAGCTTATCTGAGCCATATTAGATGAAGACGTCCAAAAAGATTAGTCTCAATCTCAAAAGTTTACGATTATTTGTTGGGCCTCAAGCTTGTTGTAGATGCTGAACCATTGAGATCTGGCTGAGACTGTACAAATGATGCAACACCATCAAAATTCTTATTTATTTTATTCACTTGTATTAATTGCTAATATTACATTTTCAACAATATAAATTTTAAGTATTGCTATGATAGTATAGTCCAGTTACAAAAACAGTTAATTTTGTATTTATATTTTTTAATAAAATATGCTGTATAATAATTCACTTTAAATGAAGAAATAATATGCAGCAGCTGCAAAACTAATTAAAGAATGAGAACGTTTTTAGGCACTTCTTCAGATTACCTCTTGTTTCATTTGAAAGCGGACCGTGCTGGAAGCTTTCAGGATGAGATTTTAATTACAACTCTGTTGATTTATATTGCTTGCGATTTAATCCTCGAATAAGAATCAAGAGTCAGCACACGCTTCGTGTAGTCAATATTTATTGGATGTTGTGATTAAGTTCAATGGAATTGTCCTTTACCTTTAATTGAAATACTGAAAATCAATTAAGTTTAAGGCAATCATTAAATAAAAAAAATATGGAAATTTTCATTATTAAAAGAAATTAGGATTATATAATATAAGATTATATAATTTTTTATTTTATATTAAACGAAAACAAATTTCAAATAAAATGATTTTATATTGTAAATTATTAGAGATTTAAAAATTAATGCTTTATGAACTGACATTTTGAAGTCATACATATTGTGAATGTGGCATTGCGTACATATTCTTTGTTAGAAAAAATGACTTAATTGAACATTTTCATTTAAACATTTAAACATTTTGACTTAAGTCATATATAGTGTGGGAGTGGCATTATATAATTGATCGTTGTTAGAAAATATTATATAATTGTAATTAATAATGATACATAAAAATAACAAATAAAGAATCTATATTAAAAATATTGTTTCTGGAGGTTATACAGCTAAAATAGACAAAACTAATTACATAATTTTGAGTGGATGGTATTTTTTTTACTGAATGAAAGGAATCAGCGTAGCGAAGAAAACTGGAAATTAGTGTGTCATGTACAAAAAGGCTTGGAGATGGCATGATTATACACATATCCAATTAGTATATTGTAAACATTTCGTTTATAATTTTCATTATATAAGTGGTTGAGTGGTTGTAAACATTATTAATCCTTACTTATAATTTCCATATTCTAGATTATGTATTATTTTAGATTCATGGTTACTTAATAAATTTCTTAAATAAGGGGTATAATCTGGGGAATTGATATATTGGGAATCGCCGTCTAGAACAATGATTCTCAAAGTGGGGGTCGCGAAAAGTATTTGGGGGTTTCTAGAAAAATTAATGACAGGCAGTATGTTTTTCTACACATACCCTTTTTCGGGGGTCCTTTAAATTTTTCAATTGCAAAAGTGGGTGATAATTACTGAATACCTATAAATATTTGAGTAAAAAATTAATTTATTGTAAAATGATGATAATCATACGCAAAATGTATTCTGGAAAGAATAAAAGAATAAGGATCATAATTTGAATTATAAAAAAAATGAATGATAAAAAGCTGATTTTTCAAAATATAAAATTTGTTTACAAAACAAGTATATAAACGTTAAAAATGGCCTCAAACGTGGAATTAATTAAATATTTGAGAAATAATTACTGACGCAATACCTGGTATAGTTCGGTTTGAAAATTTTAAAACAAATTATATTTTAATTGACAAAATACAAATAAATTCTAAAATAATAGGACACAATTTTCCCTTTATAAACTTATTTTTTTGCAGTTTTTTTCATGGGGTTTCATTCGATTAGTGCGATTTCCGGGATTTTCGTGAAATCGGGTCTTTATGAGTTATCGGCTATATAGATAACAATTTTATATTAGTTTTATGTTTATATTTTTTTTTTAAATTGAAATAATGTACTATACAAAATGCAGCTCAATAAATAAGTTGTATAGATAATAGACATAATTATTATATAATTAAAATAAATTATGTATTAATTGAGCTATATTATATAGATAAATAATGTAGACCAACGGTTCTGAAGCAATTAGTCGCGTTACAAAATTGGTCTGCGATAAATTTTTAATGAGTCACGAAATGACAGATGTCATCGCTAGGAACTGTTTTAATACTCTTGACAACTACAAATAAATATGATAGGTAATGTGAGTAAAAGGTTGAGAATCGCTGATGTAGAGCATATACATAAAATAATATATGTTGTTGTGTTTTAGACATTAGCAAGCTTATCTCAATGTTGTAAAGATTGTAAGTTAAACGTGCTTTCTCTATATAAATTGTATTTGCGGAAATACACAAAATTATCGTATTTGTATTTTATTAATGGATTTAGTATATTTTCGTAAATTTATACCCAAATGTAAAAAAGAATAATAAATCTCAATTTTTTTTATATAAAAATCATAGTTAAATTGTTGACGTCTTTTGGTATACATTGATAAATTTAATTGCAACATTTTCTTTGGAAATTATTACTTTTTCAGCCCATTGCGACCAAAGTCGTAAATGAATTTAATTTAAAATTTTTAGTAAAATATCTAATAATTAAGTTTATTATATTAATTTGTATTTGTATCATAATTAGAAGATAGTAATGTTTATGTTAATAAGTAATAAATTATATAATTAAAATAATTTTTAATATAATTTTAATTATTTCAAATAAAATGAAAATATCTAAATAAATTTATTTGTTCCTTTTAATTCATGCAATAATGTTTAATTGTTTAAATATTTTTGCCAGTGACGAATTTAAATACTAGAATTGGATTTGAAAAGTGACAGTTCCGAATCTGACAAATAATAATATTAAAAACAAAACTAGAATTTCAAAAGCTTAATTTTGTTTTCTTATATAATTTCATAAAGTTTTGATACATTAATTCAAATGATTGACAATAGAAAATTATAGTATTAATTAATAATTCATAATTTATATTTTTATTTGTTTAAAATATTCTATAAATATTGCTCATATTCGTTTGAATCGTTCGGTATAAATCTCAAATAAATCTTTATATGTTCTTAATTAATTAAAGTGAATTTGGTATAAATAGGTTACTTTCAGAAAGTTCCTTAGGAGATCATTTAAAGTGTAGATAATTTATATTAACACTCACATTTTGACACATTAATGAACGCGTAAAAGTTTGTCCCTCATTTTGACAACTCATATCTCATCCCATGACGCAGAGAGAAAAGTTGCCGTTTATTATGATTTTTGTTTGTTTGTTTTTGTTGTTGTTACTTTTGGTCCTGTTTTGGGTAGTTCCCGAACGAAGGTGGCGGGCGCGCGTTTCGGAATCGGGGCGTCGCGACGCCGCCGCTACCGGCACCGCCACCGACACCGGCGTCGGGGCGCAGTTTGCCTATAGAGTGCCGCTGTGCCGCGTCGCGATGCCTCCGACTGTTGCAGAAACGTTACGTGCATGGCTTTTATCCGCGCTGGTTGTTCATGGAGCCGTTGCAGGAAATCCCGACGCCAAGCGTCTCTACGACGACCTCCTCTCCAATTATAACAAATTAGTGAGGCCTGTGGTCAACACTTCAGACGTTCTCAGGGTTTGCATCAAACTGAAGCTCTCCCAGCTCATAGATGTGGTAAGACAATACTCACAACTAAATTGCATTGCTCCAAGCGTTATGAATGCACACATTACAGTGCATTTACTTCAGGAAAAGATTTTATAATAAAATTTATAAAATGCATTTATATCGTTTATGCTTTACGTTTTTTTAAGAAAATAATTAAAATATAATACACTATATATTTTTTTCTTCCAAAATAATAGTAATACATTTTCCAAATAAATTATCAAATTATGAAAATGTAGTTAATAATAAATTATTTTAATGCAAAAGTTAAAACAGTAACAACTTTAAAATATATAAAAGTTACTTAAAAAAATATGTTTCAAGAAATTTTTAGATATTTCAAAGTAATACTAATATATTAGACAAACAAAATATTACAAGTAAAACAGATTTTTTTTGTGTAAACAAATTATTTTAATCGTCTGTGAACCATGATTTTATTAAAATCATCATATAAATAAAAAAAATATTATTTTGTTTTATCAATAAAATTTTCTATTAATTTTACTTTATAAATGTATAAAAATACAGAAGTGAAAACAACCAAAAAGTAGACTTATTTTAGTTACGTAAATGAATTCCAATAATTAATACTCCATCAATTAAATTATAATAAATACACCAAGAAAGGAAAAAGGTCAATATTCCGATTTTTAACTAATTTAACTTAAATTTATAATCTAAAATAATTAAATTTCGGACTAATATATGAAAATTTATTTTTACTTTGAATTAATTTAATATAATCTTATATAATTTGTAGATTTTATATGTAAAGAACTACAGAAAGCTATTTTTTTATTTAAATTTATAATAAAAATACAAATAAATTGATTTTTATGTGTATACAATAACAAAATATAAAATGATATTGGTTTTCATTCAATTTTCTACTCACATTTCAATTATATTAGTTATATTTTTTTTTTCTTTGAACAACGTGTTTATCTTAAATTACCCAATAAATTAATATAAATATGGAGTACTTTTACAGATTTTTAAATTATAGCGATACCGCAAAAAGTGCGGTTTCGATTAGTCCGGATTATTAATTAATTAAAAATTTTAAAAGAAATTATATTTTTTTATACATGACATTTTTTCCTTTCAGTTTCTTTTGGTGTGGTTTATTTTTCATGAATTTAGTACCTAGATCAGTCTAGTTTCAAACAGTGTTGTTAAGCTATAATATATATTTATTTTGTATCAAAGTATTCTTTTATTATAAAAGGAAAAGCTCTTAATAAAATATATCTTTTTATATTTTAAATCAATGTATTTATCCAGAGTTTACAATTTTTTGCAAAGCTGTTATATAACCATTATTTTTTTAATACATTCATTGCAATCACATTTATTTTTTGTTATACATAAAAATAATAATAAATTTTTCGTTAATGGACTGCGGTCTATACCAATTGTTTAGTTTATTATTATTATCATCGTAAACATAACCATTTTATTATTGATGTAGATATTATGTTATCCACCAATGTACGATTAAAAACAACCGCAAATGTACGTATTTCCATTCAGTATTGAAAACACAAATAATCAATGATTTCGCTCGTATAAAACGTAACTTTTCAGTTTTCCATCCAGTAAAGATAATAGAAATTTTACATATGTTTTCCATAATAATTTTATTTTCATAAATTTTGATTTTAATTATACATTTATTAATATATTTTACAAATTATTTATTTATAGAAAATTAAAGTTAATTTATGAAAATATTACAAAAACTTGTTAATAAATTAATTAATACTGCTTACAAAACTATGTATATTTTCATTATATTGTTTAAGATTTTATACATATACATTTTTTATACCATTTTACCTTAATGTTGATTGTTAAATCAATTCGTTTTCAAACGAATTATGTTCGTCAACCGAGGTTGTATTAATATTGATAGAAAAAATATTGTTAATATTATTATTATTAAGTATTAAATCAATGTTGTTTTATGAAAAAAAAAAAGAGGAAAACTTTGAAGCTCAAAGGAATATTTAGTATGGTTCCGGTTCTGATTAAATTGTCGGGGGCGTTGGATAGAGAGAAAAACCGGAGTGTTAAAAAAACAACAAAAACATCCGCGGAGTTCTTTAATTTTTAATTAAAACCCTTGGCGGAAAATACCCTGTCCACAAAGGCCCCAGCTCGCCTCATCAAACGTCTCATTATATTCACACTCACATCAAATTTTATGCAAGCAGTTCGCATTAAAATTCATCGAGGCGTTTTACAGGGGCCGCCAACACCAGAACTCTTCTTTTTTCTTTGCGCACTTCCATTAAGAAAAAAAAACACCACCCTAATTAGCAAATGCCACAACGATTTAAATATAGAAAAAATGAAGAACTCATGTCGAACCAGGAAACGTACGAGTGTTACATTTGTAGACAACGTAGTCTCCTGAATCGCATGAGTTTCCGACAATGACTGGTGACAGCTCGGAGGAAGCTTTCATGAGTTTCCTATAGCCTCAGGGAGAATATGTCCTGTGCAGTTTCAAGTCCTGTGCGTCTCGGGCATTGAAAACATTGACGTTCAAACGCTACAGATGATTGTCCTGTCGAGAGGACTTTTATTTCTTTTTACTTTTCTGTCGCAAATGTTTGCGCAATTTTAATTGTCGAGGATAATTAAATTGGAGAACGACCGAAGATACTGAAATGCGCGCACAACCATAACAATCAACGCAAACTCTCTTTGCGGCGAGAAAGAACTCGCCGGCTAATTACGTAACCACAAAGCGAGCCGAATCCGCGGAGCGTCGAAAATCAACACCGCCTCCGAAAAACACACACTCCTTTTACCGCCTGAATACATTACCATTAAAATGCCGTTTATTGTCGGCAACATACATTAACAGTCGCAATTAACATTTATTGATCTATGCAAATTCCATCCCCCTAGACTTTAACGTCTGTTCTGGTTTTTGATTTCCTTCTGTCTTTTTGCCTCTTTTTCTGTATGCATATCTATCTAGCTGCAGGTGAAATGTAATACTTACGTTGCCCTAAGTTAGTCATAACTTCTCTCAACTAGTACTTCAGACATTCTATTTCAATTAGTTTCTCTAACACTCTTTGTCAACCGGTCTTTCCATCATTTTATATCAATCAATCCTTCCGTCATCCTTGATCAAACAGTACTTCTGTGATTCTATGTCTAATAGTCATTTAGTTTCTGTATGCCAACCAGTTCTTTTGCCACATTATGTCAACCAGTATATATAATAATATATGTTAGCAGTTCTTCTGTCATTCTATGTCACTCCTTTTGTCACTCTACATGTACTAGTCTTTTTATCAAATTGTCAACTATTACTTCTGTGACTTCCGTGACTCCATGATAATCAATCAGTACTTCTGCTGTACTATTCTAGTATGTCCTTTTTTTTCTGTGTTTTTGCAACTATATGTTAGCTAGTTTTTTTTTCACTCTATATCACCTAGTCCTTTATTACTCATTATAAACTGGTCCTTCTATTATTTTATCAAAAATATTTATTGATCTATGAAATTCAACCAGTAATGATTTCATTCTATATTAGTTAGTCATTCTATCACTACATGTCAATTAGTACCTTTTTTGTCATCCAGATTATATCAACTAGTAAATCAATAGATATTAGTCCTTCTGTTGTGATATGTCTTGTGGTAAGTCTTTCTGTCTCGCTATTCTATGTCAGCAATTCCAAGTCGTATTTCACTGTAAACAGGTCTTTCTATAATTTTGTCAACCAATACATTAAAACATTTCACTTCAAAAATAGAGTTAATAGGTTGGATAATATAATTAAACTATCATTGATGATTAATTTGAATATAGATAACTTATTTGAAATATGTAATTTAATTAACAAATATAAAGATTATTGCTGTATATTCAAACAAATAATATAAAATAATATAAAATCAAATAAGGTGATTTCCAGTATGAGTTATATAGAATTAATTAGCATTTTCTAAAAGTAGACATGAGATGTAAAATATATTTATTTTATAAATAAAAAAATACTATTATACCTCTATGTCCATTTTCCTTTATACACTTCAATATTTATATATTTCTGTCATTTAATCATTCTGTCACTATGTCATTGTTTGTGCCTTTCCATATCTCTATATAATTCACTCCTATATACTTCATATACTGAACCTGTGATCCTTTGTCAATTAAGGCACTGTTACAGAGTTCATTTAGTATTTTATTTTTACCCTTCATATAAATTGAATTTATTTTGAAACGCGGAAGAACGAAATAAAAATCCATTTATAATCCACAGGGATTCCGCTAATTGCTTTGATTCAATTTTAAATATAACTTCCGCTGATTTATATGGGGAAGCAATTTTATCCCTTTCCATTATATTTTTCGAAAGAAATTATTCCCTTGTGGGTCGTAAATAAATTTCATAATTCGCTGAAAATCTAATTAATATTTCGGCAATGTCTTTCCACTTCCGGTATTGAGGAAATACTTAAAATCTACTGAAAATTTCAAATTACAAAGCATATATTAGGATTCTATTTGTAAATTAGGAGATTCCAGGATATAAGTAATGTATTTGATTATGTTGGATGAAAGATATTTTTTCTTACTGATTTATTTCTTATGATAAATGGTAGAAATATACATGAAGACCATCTTGAAAATGTAGCACTTTAGACAATAAGGAGGTAACATTGTACCAAAAGCATACGGGAAGGAAATAATATGTTATTCATGCCAGATAATAAAAGTTTTCACTAGCTATACCTGCACAGATATAACCTATAAAATTTGCTGTATATGTAAAGGTAATAATACAAAAAACCTTTTCACAGGTTAATAAAACTAGAAAATATTACAATATATATAATAGCTTTTAATTTGTATATAATAACCAATAAAATTGCTTTAATTTATTGTAATAATGTAACAAATATTATTGTAAAGTCAATACGAAATTCATATTTAGCTTGTGACAATTTATCCTGAAGATTTTTTTTATGCTTCAAGCTATAAGGATAAAATAAAAGGAGTCTATTCCAATAAATGATAACTATCTGTCTTCGTTCTGGAAAATCTCTATTCTTTCTTAAGACTGAATAAATTTACGATAATCCAGGTTTGAGCGTGCGGTAGGAGTTTATCATGTTTTGATTTGTGGTTTTCTGTGATAAATTTTTCGTTCGGCCCGGAGAGAGAAAAAAAAGGAAAGGGAAACGAAGGGTAAAACGAATGGCGGATGAGGAATGATGAACTTCCTTCTCTCCTCTCTGTTTTTTTTTACTGCACGAGCGTGAATCGGAAACGGAAACGGCGTTAAGAAGCCGCGTACGTGTAACGCCTCGTGGGTTTTCCACTATTTGCATCTCGTACAAGTTTCATACCTGTGACACAATGACACCTCTGTCATGGTTACTGATTTATTTTTATACTTTTGTGTAGCTTCTCTGAAGGGTGCATTTGTAGAGAATTCTCCTGAACTTGTTATATCGCGCATCCGTGCGTTATTTTCATAGAAATATACTTGCATATGGTAACAGTTTCGTATAACGACGTAATTATTAAAAAATGACTTCTATAAATACAAAGCTGAAAAAATATTTTTAATAATTTCATTTTGTAATACAATTATTTTTGTAAGTAATATTGCATTTCGAAATCATAATTGAAATTTAAGTTTCTTATCCAAATTTGCTTGTTTTCGTAGAACGAGGTATTATTCCAATTAATATAAAATATTGAACTGCAAAAAATATTATGACTTAAATATTTTTTATCACCATATTTGAATTGAATAATTTATAATAAAGTTTCTTAAACGCATTATATTCTATTTGGTAACATTGTATTAGATCTAAAGCATGAAAAATTATTATTTCTATTACTTTAGAAAGAATTATTACAAATTCTGAATTAAAAAATGAGTTACTTAAAAAAATGTTTTGTAGAACGAGGTATTAATTAAATTATAATACAATAAATACAATTTCTCATAATGAAGTATTGAAGAAACTTTCTGTTTCAATTGGAAATATTCTTTTATTTGGTAACAGTAGAACGAAGTATTAATAAAATTGTCTTTTTATATACAAAATAAAAATATTGATACGATATTTTGTCTAACAAATATTTTTTCATTGCGAATATTGAATTGAGTAATTTATAAACAAATTCCTTATACATTTTCCTTGCTTTTATAAAAGTTTCGTAAAACGAGGTATTGTTTTAATTAAACTATTCTTTGAATAATTATGTTGACACTGAGAGTTGGCAAATAAGACATTTGTAATGAAGTTTATTACATTTTAATTCATGTAAATAGTTACAGTTTCGTAAAACGAGGTATTTGTAAAATTTACTTATTAATTGAAGTTGCAAAAATATTATTATACATTTTTTAATACATAACTTTTCATTACAATTTCTCAATATTAATATTATTCAAATAACTAATTTCACGTTATTTTCTCATCTAGTTTTAATAATTTTCTTAAAAATTTGCACACAAAATGGTGCAAGATTTAGTCGCTAACGTTGAAATCATTACGAATTCTAAATTGAATCATTTATAATAAAAGTTTCTGAGGAGATGGGCTAATAACAAATTCAGGATCGGTCTTGGGACTATCGATTTGAGAATACATTTGCAAATTTCTGGATGGGGTTGATTGGGGTCTGACACCATCTTAGTTGGACCCCAGGTGGTCTTTCCCTATGGCACGCGTTCTGAACTATGGCCGTTTAATGACTCGCCCAAATTTACTAATTTATTAGTAAATATCATGTATATTAGGGGTATACCCTATTATAGCACGAAAGAGGGTTCAACACTTTAACTAACCCATTACATGTTAACACAATTACCGCATAAAATAAACGTCTATTTTGCCTTAAGCCTTTGTATTTGAAACTTATGTAATAAATATACTTAACAACGAAAATGTATTTATCTAATATCTATTAATATCAAAGGTAAAAGTTTAGAATTTATATGTAATTCTCAAATTATAAGTATATATTATATTTGATATAGATGTATAATTTTAGTATTATATATTTTGTAAATTTTATAATTATATTTCTAGTGTACATATATTCCCAGGAAAAGTTGCCTAATTTGGACCATCTAAATATAGTTTTATTGTAAACTGAAAATATTGTATAATAACTTACATACATAAAAAAAATTAAACCAATTTTTATACATATATATGTATATTTTCTAAATTTTAATAATAATTATTGAAATTTGAAACCAAAATCTAATAATTATATAATATATTAGATATAAATGTATACATTTGGTATTATATGTTTTGAAAATTATGCGCGCGTAGAGAAAAATGTTGCCTAGTTTGGACCACCCATATATTTGTAAATATTAACAGCAAAGATCATTTGTGTGTCATTGATAAAATGATAAATGGTTCAAAAATTGATAAATATCTTACAAGTTATAAGTTCATTTATTTTTTTTTCATTTTATTTTCTTGTATTTTACATGTCTTAAAGATACATGTTTATGTAGATAAATCTTTTATAAATTTCATGATTATTTTTCTGAAACGTATATATACTTTATTATCAATATATTTGTATTACTTTCTAGTTGATTTCATAATAAGTTTATTTTTAAATTTAACAATGAACGCGTTGAAGCTTAACATAATGTTGTTTTTCAATTATTTCATGACAAAGGCTTCAGTCCGCCTGGCATTTAAAATTTCCCTTTTATTAAATGACAATCGAACGGGCCATTATGTAAGTATGGAAGCGCGGACGCTCTCGCCGGCGAAATGCTATTAACTTTGCTCGTCCGCAGATTACTATCGCGAAGAACTAAATAATGGCTAAATATGTATATAAAATATTCGATGCAGTAAATAAGATTACACTGAATTATGTTCAGCGCGAAACTAGTATACATTTATTATACGGGTTTTGAGTGAACAAAACGAGTATAAAATATTTATTTTAAATACCCGACGCATCCACCCAATAATTACACGTTACATTTTTGTACTAAGTTTATGTTTGATATACAAAGCTAATTAATTTCATTCATTATTAATTAATATTTGTAGAGTTTTCAAAATTAATAATAAATATATCAATAAGCCCGCGCTTTCATCTAAAGATCAACAACTTTTGTATATGTTTACTGATGAGCAAAGCTAAATTATTATTATATATTTATAGTCAATCTAAATGGATTTTAAACCTCATGAAAAAATAACTAAAAATCCAATAACGTTCACATAAATATTTGAGTGTGTTCCTTCGGAACGGGTTATTCGTAAGTCGAATTTGTTTATAAGTCGGGGTAATTTTGTAAATTTCAAAATATACTTATCTTATCACACTTTATCATGGTTTTTACTTGTTTAAAGGGTGTACCAAAATTAACGCAGGATTTTAATTAAATAGAAAACACAGTTTTTTGTCTTCAGATTGTGATTTTTTTTATTGAATCATAAAATACAAATAGCGGCAAATTCAAATCTTGGGACACCCAGTAAATCCGTATTACTGACTGCATAAATTAAAAAAATACATTAAAATAAACAAAATACTTACTTACAAAACAGATAGTATATTTTCCAAAAATATTATATTTTATTAAATAAATTTTTGTTTGGACAATTTTTTTATCTTGTAACAAGTTAGAACTTTTAGAACTTCTTTCATAAGTCCGAGAGTTTGTAAGCTGGGGGTACCTGTATATACAACTAAATTTGTTTAGGAACTTATGAAAAGTGAAAAGTATTCGTCTAATATACAAATACATGATTTTTTTTTTAATAGCCGGCGCTTCCACCCAACGTTTCCACATTTAATTTTTGAATATAATGATTTCAATTTTACTATATTTATAATTATTTTGAAATGTATAATGTTTTGTAAACTTAATTAAAAATATGAGTAATTATCAACGTTTCAAAGAAAAATAGTCTGAATTTCAATATTTCAATTTTTTTCTTTGATATGATAGCTTTTCAATAATTTTATTGTATTCTATCATAATTAGTATAAATATATGAATCTAATATATCAATAATTTTCAAATATGTAAATGATCAAAAGTTATGTTATGTATTTTTTAATAAATAAAAAACATTTATTTTTACATTCATGATTACATATATCTATATGATTACCGAATTTAGACTATTTAATATACTTTTTTTAATACAGTAGAAAGTGTTACTTTTTTTGAATGTAAAATGTAAATAATAAAACTTGCTAGGTTTTTGCAATATTTCATTTCGAATAAAATATTGCATATAACCGGCAAATTTTCTAAACTCGAAACATTACAAATACCTAAATTAGGATCATCTAATATATTTGAATATTTTATTACATATACACGTGAAATGGTCCGATGAAAGCAACTTTCATTCAATTTAATACAGTGAAAAATGTTACTTTGTTTGTTTGTGAATCGGTCCAATCTAAACTACTTTTAAACGGAATTTATAAATATTTAAAACCTTTAAATATTGAAATTACCTGACAAATTTTGACTATCTAAAATTATGTTTATAAATACATTGAGAAATATTACTAAATACATATGTATATCGGTCCAATCAAAGCAACTTTCATACGGAATTTGATAATATTCGAATCCCGGTAGCTCCAACTTAAAATATTTTAATTACATGGCAGGTGAACATATAATGTATTGTTTGTTTTTAATATTTAAGCATTATATAAATTTCTAAATGTAATAGACAATTGTATATGAATTTTATAGAGACGCGTCTTACATATTGTAAATAAACACTATTTCTGGTGTATGATATCAAAAGACAGTCTTATATAAATTTAGCAAAAAAATATCAATAAAATCAGGCACTTCCACCGAATTTCACTATAAATAAAATTTCTATATATTTCTTGAATTTGTATAAATATTTTTAATTAAAATATACAATTGAATTTACATATATTATTTAATATTAGATATTGATTCTTACAATAAAGGTATTGAGATTATCACACCTATAATTCCCAACTGTATTCATTGATTAGCACAGCTAATTAGTTTTACTTATTATTTTGACGTTAAGTACATTCAGAGACAACCAGAATTTATGTAGGGAACGTCGGCGACAGACACTTCAATAAATTTCAATAAATTTTCCTTAATATTTTCAACCGTCGTCGGCGGGGGGTGCCTTAATTGAAAACCAATGATGAATTTTCGTGATATTTGTATTGCTTAAATAAAGCGGGATTTCGCTGGGGATTCGGGCGTGGGTGGCAATTAATTATCGCAGCATCCTTCCGCTCAATCCGCACCCGCCGGCCTCGTAAAGAAGGCTTTCAATAATTTCCTCCACCCGTGCCGCAGAACTCTACCTCTTCCTACTTCACCGCAACCATAGGAAATCCTCGAATCTTCAATTTAATTTCATCATATCTCCGAAAACCCAATAGATTTTCCCTATTAAATGTAACGAGAAATCAATAAAAAAATGCAGTTACCTTTTTTAACAATTTCTTAACGAAAACGTTTTAAAGAAGAAAAATAAAAAAATAAACTGATTGTATTAAAGTTTTAATAATAACTGGTTTAAAATGCAATTTATTCCAGAATTAAATCAAAAATAACAAAACAATTGTTTAAAATGAAAATATATTTATTATATTAATTATAATAGAAAATATAAAAGGTTTATTGTGAAATATACTAAAAGAAAGAATAGGAATACATGAATCACGTCTATTGATTTTATTTCATTATATTTATATGAAATAATACAATTACGCAAGAGATTTATATAAATAAATGTTATTTTTGATATTTATATAATTAGTGTATAAATGTTTATGGATGCAAGACGTTTTATGTGTTTAATCAAAGCATTTCAGGGCGAAATTAGAGATCTTAAAGTGGTTATGTGACCCAGATTCTAAAGCAGTCGTTTAGAAACTCATTTGCACAAGAACGCAGACATCACAGACGTTAGCTCATGTGTCACATCCACTATCTATTGTAAGTAGTCTTTGTCTGTAACTGACTCACTGGTATTTATTGCGTACTTTACATATAATTAAATGAACATTAAGTAAGTATTTTGTAAGAAAATTAATTATCTCATTGTTATATCATGTGTTTCCAAATATATTGATAAACATATCCTTACGTATAGTTCAAAATTTTTATAATCACATGGTCAAATATCTATAATTTTTTAAATAACACCAGCATTTCGACAAATCACACTTACGACCAAAACAACATTATAAAAATAATATAATATATACAGTGGAACCTCGCTTAACAAGTTTAATCCATTCCAAAATTTCCGGATATTCTTTTATAGTGAAATACTGAAATTGAAATTTATTTCAAATTATTTAATTAAATTAATTAGTATATATATGAAAACACAAATGTTTATTTTTTGATTAAATTCAACTTGCAATATTCGAAGCCGGTCGTAAGTCGAAATATAATTATAATAAATTCCTGTAGAATCCTGTAACATTCTTATAAATTAATTTGAAACAATGTAAATCGAAATTTCAAAAATAATTATAAAGGGTGTCCCAAAATTAACGCAACATTGGAATTTGCCGCCCTTTGTGCAGTAAAGTATTTTTTTTTGTTGGGGTTTCCAACACTTTACTGCACGAATGGCGGCAAATTTAAATCTTGCGTTAATTTTGGGACACCCTTTATATATCACTTGAAAATATTGGAAAGCACACCTGAAATTTTTGGTATAGAAATTTAAAAGAAAATCTGAATCAAAGATTTCATTTATTACTTAAGCCATAATATAACTCTTGAAGAGCCGCTTGCGGCTCGTGAGCCACAGATTCTCCACTCCTGATATATATGTAACATTCTAAGAATTAACTACTTTTTTCTAATTTTTACTATATATTTTCTGTTTTTTTTTTACAATTTCACATTTATACGAAACAATTACATAGAAAAATACTCCTTTTTATAACAATTTACTATCACAAAATTGAATTAAGTACTTATTCAAAAAATATACATAAACCGATAATTAAAAGATTACAGTTACAATTTATTGAATACAAAACTTTAAGGAAAAATGTTTTTAAATTATCATTACTAGTTCGACTACAATTTTCTGTATACATCTGTATTAAACAATGTTATAATCAAAATGAAAACATATTACGCATGTAATTACAATTTCATAAATCATCCAATTGCAATGTCTGCCGTTATCGAATTTTCGTTAATTGTCCCCAAATGGTTGTGCAAAATTATTTGCGAAATATTGGTTCCGTATAGATTCTGTATGCTTTTGATAATTAAATTATTGTATATATTAAATATATTGTATAGAAATTTTATATTATATGAAATAGGAAATATATTTCAATATGGCGGAATGACTGCAGTCAATAGTCCTTTGTATGTTGTTATACAATTAATTTTGTTTAGTATAATTTAGTCCAATATTTGCGAATTTAATTTTTAATTATTTTTTGGACAGTATATATATAATATAATTAATTTATAATTAATTATTTAGTAGATTTATTTATATTTTTGTTATTTATTAGAAATAAAATTTATTCTAAAATTGATTTTTATTTGTGATTATTATTTTTTTAATAAATAATGAATTTTATACAATAATTCAAATTTATTTGAAAGTCTTTTTTCAATTGTAAAAAAATGTGTATTTCACTTCTATTTACATTTATAATGAAAATTGATTTTATTTTATTACTGAATCAATTTTATATTAATTGTTTTTTCTTCTGTGAATATTGTTTCTTAATCAGTCGTGAATATTAATTTATATTAAATGCTGTTAAGTTATATTTTAGCCTTTCTTGGGCGGGCGGCGGATATATCCGCCTGATCTTTTACAGAGTAGACTATGTTTAAACAAAGTTGTAAGCATGGCTACAATGGTGGCGCATTTTATTATTATTATTTTATTACTGAATCAATTTTATATTAATTGATTTTTCTTCTGTGAATATTGTTTCTTAATCAGTCGTGAATATTATTTTATATTAAATGCTGTTAAGTTATATTTAAGTCTTTTTTGGGCGGGCGACGGATATATCCGCCTGATATTTTACAGATTAGACTATGTTTATGCAAAATTGTAAGCATGGCTACTATGGTGGCGCAGTCATCACATCTTAGTTCTAGCATCAACCGTTATTAATGCTTTAGATAAAGATTTGACGTTATTTCTGTAGAGGAATATGAGTGTTTCCAAAATACGCAACACCATAATAATACACAGCTTTTGACAGTTAAAAATATGACTTTTAAAAATATCCCCAAGGGTTTCTCAGATTCTCAGGAGATCATTTAATTAAAAATAGATGGTGGATGTGCCGGGTAAATTGAAATTTAATTTCAGTTAACCGTTCCATTTCTCGCCTTTTCATAACTTTCTTATAAATTTATAGTTCTATAACAGCACTCAACTTAATTATCAGGACATTCACCATGAAAGTCTATTTTTTTCTTCTTTAGTAGTCCGGGTTGTAGAAGATTCATAAACGCCCATTAACGTGTAAAGTAATGCACGACTCCATGGGCCATTACGGCCGTAGGACGTCATAAAGTGGACGGCTCATTGACTCAAACATGCTGGGGTGGATGCCAGTAGCAGACCAACAAAAAAAAATAGGAACTGAAAGCATGTACAGATAAAGCTGGAGACAGATACGAATATTTTCGCGTATTTCCGGAAAAGCAGGCCCAGTCTATTACGTGCACTTGTCAAACAGCTTAATATTTCACAGGATTCCCCGTCGTGTTTTCCTACATTCCTCATATATATATGTTTTTGTTATCCTTTGTCTTCCTTTTTTTTGAACGGAAAAAATATTTACACGGCCTGAGTGGCTTCTCGTGTTTTATGGCGATTCATACCAAAATTTCAATTGCGATAATCCGCGCGCGGTTCCGCCCTTAATGGATATACCATTTCAGCCCTCAAAAAAGCGTCTAGCTCCAAAACATTTAATAAATGTAATCGCATTTTTTTTCGACACTGTTGTTCCACGGGCTGACGTTTAATCTGGATCAAAAAATATAGAATCAAATATACAGATATAAAAAACAATATTTATATTCGTCCCGATCTAAATTTATGTTGCAAACAATATAAATTTATTGGGGATGATTGGATGTTATCATCCGGATTTCAGCCGATTAATTTGCAAATGAAATTCGTACATCCGATGTTTTTTTAAACACAATTTTAAATCCTCAGTTTAATAAAGATATTTTCACAAATCCATTGATGTCAATTTAAATGACAGTTTATATGACTTGTCTCAATTATAATATGACAAAAGAAAGATTATCAAAGAATATGACAGATGGAAAATTATATATAACAAATACTTATAACAATTTGTCTAAAACTGTCAGTTTTATGACTTTTATATGGCAGAAAGATAACAATCTTTTGGTGTATCTGAATTTCATTTAAAATGAGATGTTGTATTTTAATTTATGACATAAGGTTACGAAATATGTTGACTTCTATTTGAATCTGCTGTTCCTATATTTAATTTTGAATGACAAATTATATGACATTTTATATTTTCAATATACTGAAATGAAAAAAGGTAACAATATTTTTGAGGTTGAATTAACGTCCAAGTACTCGAATCAATTAGATATGAGCAAATCAATCGTATTTCCAAATAATTTACAGTAAAATGTCAAGATTAAAACAATTAAATTAAAGTATATGTGTATATCCACTTAGTATTATAGATGTATTTCAAATAATTAATTAAAAGAAATGCATAATATTTTTAATAAAATTTTAGACCAATTTAGAAAATTACGTAAAGAGATGAGTAATTTGCTGCATCTGCAAATTAGGATTTTCGTTGTAGCCATGTGGATGCAGCATCTTGGTAAATGGGGTTTTATGCTCCTGGAAAATGTGGGTAATATGCAAAGGAGAAGGATCTGTGCGGTTCTCTACAATTTAGCGTTACGCTGTGCGCCTTGCGTGCTTTACAAAATCACTCGCCCCTAATTTCTTTTGTCCAAACCACCGAAAAGTTCACATGCTACAAAGCTTATCCAACGATAGAACTAAATTTACAATTAGGCTTTAATTCAAGTTCGATGCAATCGTATAGTTAATACAATTTTAAGCAAGCAACTGTCATATTAAAACGATTTTATTGATATAAAAAAGATATTATATAGTTAATAAAATTTTAATAAAAAAAGGCGTAGACTAAATATAAACGATATTATTGGTAGAACAAAAAATTAAAGTATATTTCTTTTAGTGGATATTAAGATTGAAATGTAGTCGGATATTAAATTGCCAGTCAGGCAGTAATAATTTGTTCCTTGTACATTTTAATATAACTTTCCCTAAGAGATCAGGAAAGTTTTACAAAAAGAAAATTTGCATGTTTTATTAAATGTTGCAGAGAAGTTTCGAATATTTCTCATTTCATTAAAGCTTGTCCTCATTTAAAGTTGCTTAATTATGTGCAAAGTGTATATTAAATCAATTTTTCACATTGAATTAAATTAATATTTTTATTTACATCATTTTATACATTTACTTTACATTTGTAAGATTATTGTAGTAAATTTAAAAGCAATTATATTTTACATTAATATGAAATACTCATAGTAATAGTAATTATGAATATTCATAAATTAATTGCAATTACCTAGTCACGGCAAAGTCAATATTTATACTATAAATTAATTACTAAAGCTATAACTAAATGTTGACATTAATTAATAGAGAAATTTACATTACATTAATAGTTTATAACACAACTAGTGATTTTTTTAAATATATTTAGCTGTATAAATTAGATATAAAAATATAAATATAATATTACAATTTTTTTAATGTTAAAACTTTTATTAAAAAACAGTTTGTATATTAATGCATGTATGTTATAGACACGTGTCGCTTTATTCACATGAACGTACTATATCTTCATACGAACGAACATTTTACCATCGGAACAAAGTTAAAACTTTATAACACTGAACACACGTCAAATAAAAGATACAAATCGCCATCTCATACGGTTGTGCTGTTAACTGTACAAAAATAATATGTACGTATTATCGAATGTATGTTAAATTACCTTTTGTACAATCTAAACTTTCTAAATCGAGACTGTATCGAAATCCCGACTGTATCAAAATTCCGACAACCATAATCCCGACTGTATCACAATACCAAAAACCATAATCCCGACTATGTCGAAAATTTCTACAATAAGCTTATAAAATTATTTCGGAGCGTAGTCCCATGTGCTAGCTACATTATTATTGTTAATAAGAATAAATTATTAATTTATTTAATTTTGTTGAATTATTCATAATAAACCTTAACAATATGAAATAATCTCAAATACAATTAGATAATTAATTGTTGTTATTTATTATTAATTACAATTTAAAAGTGACTACGCTCGGAATAATTTAAAAATGTTATTGTAGACATTTTCTATATAGTCACGATTTTGATACATTCGGGATTATGGTTGTCAGGATTTTAATATAGTCTTGATTTTGATATAGTCGGTGTTATGGTTGTCGGGATTTCGATACAGTCGGGATTTTGAACGTTGGGATTTCGATACAGTCGGGATTTCAAACGTCGGCTGTCGGGTTTTCGTTTGCCAGCGTTACTAAATAAATAATTAATGTTTTTCTCATTTTTTAAAATTGATTATGTTTTACCTATCCTTTTTTTTTTTTTTTTTTTTTTTTTTTTTT